>NC_083327.1:73274132-73576417 GCF_963455315.2 Globicephala melas | reverse complement strand
GCCTAGGAAACCCTGACTCAGGCCACAAGAGGACAGGCTGGTACCCATGTCTTTCTTCTGGGATGCTTTTCTGGAAACCCCATGATGAGAAAGTGCTAGAGAGCAGGGTATTCTTTTCTTAATAAATCCCATTCCATGATATTACTAAAAAAAAAAAAAAGGTCCTCTGGAAATGCCGCTGGCCAACAGGCACATGAAAAGATGCTCCACATCGCTAATCATCAGGGAAATGCAAATTAGAACCACAATGAGGTATCACCTCACACCTGTCAGAATGACTGTCATTAAAAAGAACACAAATAACAAGTGTTGGCGAGAATGTGGAGAAAAGGCGACCCTTGGGCACTGTTGGTGGGAATATAAATTGGTGCAGCCGCTGTGGAAAACAGTACAGAGGTTTCTCAGAAACTCAAAATAGAACTACCAATTTGACATAGCAATTCCACTCCTGGGTATATATCTAAAAGAAAAAACCACTAATTCAAAAAGTTACATGCATCTCAATGGTCATAGCAGCATTAGTTACAATTGCCAAGCTATTGAAGCAACCTAAGTGTCCATCAACCGATGAATGGATAAAGAATATGTGGTGAATATGTATACAATGGAGTACTACTCAACCATGAAAAAGAATGAAATTTTGCCATTTGCAGCAACATGGATGGACTTGGAGGGTATTATGCTAAGTGAAATAAGTCAGACAAAGACAAAAACTGTATAATATCACTTATATGTAGAATCTAAAAAATACAACAAACTAGTGAATATAACAAAAAAGAAGCGGACTCACAGATATAGAGAACAAACTAGTGGTTACCAGTGGGGAGAGGGAAGGGGGAGGGGCCATATAAGGTTATTTTTATATATATATGTATATATATATAGTAGGGGATTAAGAGGTAAAAAAAGTAATGTATAAAATAAGCTACAAGGATATATTGTACAACACAGGAAATATAGCCAATATTTTATAATAACTATAAATGAAGTATAAGCTTTAAAAAATTAGAAATCACTATATGGTACACCTATAACATATAATATTGTACATCAACTATACTCCAATTAAAAAAATGGGGAAAATATTTCCTCTACTTAATCTATTTGTAAATTTTAATACATCCGTTGTTATAATGGTGTTGTAAACCAAATGTTTGATGAATGAAACTGGTGATCGTTACACACACTCTAAACCAGCATTTTTCCAGGTGTGGTTCAACATCCCCTAAGGCACTGTTATGGACTGACTTGTGCGCTCCCCCCAAATTCATATGGTGAAGTCTTAACCCCCAATGTGACTATAATTGGAGACAGAGCCTTTAAGGAGGTAATCGAGGTTAAATGAGGTCATAAGGTTGGGGCCCTAATCTGATAGGACTGGAGTCCTTATAAGAAGAAAAGGCTAGAACCCTCATACACTGTTGGTGGAAATGTAAATTGGTAAGCCACTATGGAAAACAGTATAGAGATCCCTCAAAAAATTAAGAACAGAACTAACATATGACTCCACTTCTAGTTATTTATCTGAAGAACATGAAAATACTAATTTGCAAAGATGTATGCACCCCTCACCCTTGTGTTTATAGCAGCCAAGATACAGAAACAACCTAAGTGTCCACCGATGAATGAATGGATAAAGAAGATGTGATACACACACACACACACACACACACACACACACACTAGAATATTACTCAGCCATAAATAAGAATGAAATTCTGCCATTTGTGACAACTTGGATGGACCTTGAAGGTATTATGCTAAGTGAAATAAGTCAGAAGGAGAAAGACAAATACCACATAATTTCACTCATATGTAGAATATAAAAAAAACAAAACAAACAAACAAACCGAATAAAGCAAAAACAAACTCATAAATACAGAGGTGAGATTAGTGGTTACCAGAGAGGAAGGGGGTTGGGGGATAAGTAAAAGGAGTGAAGGGGGTCAATTGTATGGTGACTGATGGTAACTAGACTGTGGAGGTGGTCATTTTGTAGTGCAGACAGATGTTGAATTATAGTGCTGTACACTGGAAACTCACATAATAAAAAAGAAGAAAAAACCAACAGAGATCTCTTTCTCTCTCCACTCTGCACAGAGCGAAGGCCATGTGAGGACACAGTGAGAAGGCAGCCATCTGCAAGCCAGGACAAGAGGCCTCACCAGAAACTCCCCTGCTGGCACCCTGATCTTAGACTTCCAGCCACCAGAAATGTGAGAAGACAAATATCTGTTATTTAAGCCCCCCAGTCTATGGTATCTTGTTACGGCAGCCTGAGCTGGTTAATACAATCACCATCAGCTTGTATTTTCAATAAGCAACGAGATTGCTGGACCCTGCCCAAGAACACTAGATCGAAATCTTTACAGATGGGAACCCAGAATGAGCATTGGTAACTACACTCCCTGGGTGATTTTTGTGCATTATAAAGGTGGGAACCATTGTTCCGGGGGAGCTCAAGGCCGTGCTAACCCCTCCCTCAGCCTCCCCTACTCTATCACCCCAAAGAAGAAAAGCTTTATGGGATCAATGATAAAATAGCGACCTCAAACACTTAAAATTAGTCTCTCCCAAAAAGGAATAGAATACTATACCTAGAACTAGTCAGAAATCAGGTTGGAGTCCAGGGTGAGGTGCTTTGTGGGAAAAGCCACTTCAGTCTCTACATTTGGGCTTGTTCTGAAAGGATAAGAGGGCCCCTTGAGATCCACATGAGATCTGACCAATTTTGTTGTAAGGAGACCAGATGAAGATTTGGGTCTGACGCCAATGATAAAATTAAGAGTGCATTTGTGGGGAGGTAGATATTCCCCAACCCTCAGGCACCGGTGTGGAGATGGCTGGGTTGGCACCAGTAGGTCTGCACTTGGGATCCTGGTCATCTCCTCCCTCATTTCAAAGAATCAACCTAGACTGAGTTTCAACATCCTAACAGGTAAAAAATGGAGTTGGACCATTAACCACTGAGGATACTTTAAACTTCAAGGGCCAACAGAAAATAAATATTTGCTATCGTTAAACTCTTTTCTAAACTCCTCATGAAAATCACCAGAGTGAAGATTCTACTAAGTCAGCCAAATTAAAAAGAAACTTGAAAGTAATTTAGTTAAATTATTAGGGACAATAATAGTATATAAGCAAATTCAAAGGCACCAGGTATGTTCAACTATGTAAAGATGCTACACAAAATCCTACAAGTGTTCAAAAATCAAGGTACTAAACAATAACCAAGGGCTATTTCAAAAACAGCATATTCTCTGGAGGGTGAGACCAGGGCACTAGGTTTCTTCTCTTAAAGTGATTCTTATGTACTCCCAGGGCGTAATACCACAGCTGTGCCCCAAGAATGTTGCCATGCCTCCAAATTAAGGTTAAAAAAAAAAGCAAAACATTTCTTGACTTTTTTTCTACACCAAGAAGTACTCTTCAAGTAGAATAGAGCTTTTCTAAGGGACAGAATAGAATTATATTTTAAGTATTAACTGAGTCAAAGTCTAAAAACCCTCAGTAGAGAATCTGTGTATCCCAACTTGCTTTCACTTTGAATAAAATCATGGGAAAGAGATGGGAAGGTGAGATGCAATAAAGAATAGTACGGTTTTCTCTTCTGTGAGGCAGAAAACCCAGGTGTGGCTTCCCCTCCTCGGCAGCTTGGTACCTTTCCAAGGATGCTGGCCATTGTCTCACCCGAAGGCCCACACAGGGAGAAGGAGAATGATGATCAAAACACAGGCTTAGGTGAGGACCTCTGATTTTTGTAGGTGCAAATAAAAGAAGCGCTTTTGACGGTGAGAGGTTCCCAGTGCCCTTCAGAAGGTGCTCTACATACTAGAGTTCTTGACACTACTGCGTCGTCCAGTTGTGCTTATGAAGTAGCAAAAGATGTCCATGTCTCATTTGTTGAAAACTTAGTTTTATGTTTTAAAAGTATAACAAATAGTTAAGTTAGTGATGCCAAGGGGTGAAGTATGGATTGAGATAAACCTACTCTCAAATCTTGGGTCTATAACTTACTATGTGATCAAGAACTTTAATTTCAATCAACCTCAGTCTCTTTAAAGTCAGGACCATCTTATTTCGCAGGGTTACCATTCGATTGAATTGATGTGAGTGACCCTTATAAAACATCCATCATGGTGTGTGCCACCTAACAGACACCCAATCATATTAGTTTCCTTCCTGTTATGGATAGACAATAATCAAATGGTTAAAAAGAACCCAAAATACAGATAAGTCTGAACTCATTTTATTAATTTTTTTCTAGTTATAACATGGAAGCAATCACAGGTCTTACATGCAGCCTCGTTGCCAGAGTTGTACTGACAACCAATGCCTTCTTAAAGAATGATTGCTTATTCTTTAAAAATTCAGTTTTCATGCCATCCTTAGACATACCCCAGTGTGGAGCCTTCCTATGAATAAAAATTTTCAACATGTATAATTTATTATCTTATTTCTTCAGCAAGTGCTAAAGACTATTTTTAATATATAGCCCCTGTGTAGGAAATAAAGTTGTATAACTACAATTCCCATCCCTGAAGTTCCAGAATTCTTTAGGTGGAGAGTCACAGGTCTGCTAATACCTGAGGTAGGAGTTACTTCCTTTGTGTCAGGTGCTGTTCTGTGTGTTTTAGATCAATTGCTCACAACCTCCTTAGGACATGGGTGTTATCACCTCAGTTTTATGGAGGAAGAGAACAATGAACAGGGTAATTCAGTAGGTTGCTTGGGTGTACAGTGCTACCAAGTGGGGGCACCAGGATCTGAACCCAGGCAGTCAGATTTCAGAGCCTGTCCCCTCGTGCACTATACAATACTTCCAGATGTGTAGATCTACATCACGGATTTATAGAATTAGAGCGCTTGGGACGTGTGCCCTGGAGTTCAGAGAGGGGGCCTTAGGAATAGCTTACTACATAGAAGTCTTCCATTTTATAGAAGAAGAAACTGAAGCCTGGAAAGGGGATCACCCAGGGTAAATTCGCCGAGTGGTTCTCAAGCTTGCGCTGGCCTCAGAATCACCTGGAAGCCCAGTGAAACACAGATCGCTGGTTCCACCGCCAGAATGTCTGATTCTGTGGGTCTGGGGTAGGGCCTGAGAATTTCTAACAAGTCCCCAGATGGTGTTGATGCTGCTGGTCTTGGGAACATGTTTTTTGTGGGTTTTTTGTTTGTTTGTTTGTTTTTTGTGGTACGCGAGCCTCTCACTGCTGTGGCCTCTCCCGTTGCGGAGCACAGGCTCCGGACGCGCAGGCTCAGCGGCCATGGCTCACGGGCGCAGCCGCTCCGCGGCATGTGGGATCTTCCCGGACCGGGGCACGAACCCGCGTCCCCTACACCGGCAGGCGGACTCTCAACCACTGCGCCACCAGGGAAGCCCGGGAACATGTTTTAAGAATCAATGATCTACACCAGAAACGAACACAACATTGTAAATCAACTATACTTCAATATAAAACTTTAAAAAAGGGACTTCCCTGGCAGTCCAGTGGTTAAGACTCTGCGATCCCAATGCAGGGGGCCTGGGTTCAGTCCCTGGCTGGGGAACTAAGATCCTGCATGCCGCACAGCATGGTCAAAAGAAAAAAAAAAAAAAGAATCAATGACCTAGTTAGTGACTGAGCCAGGATGAGGCCTCTGTTCTCCTCACTTCGCATCGTCCCGATGAATGGTGGATACCAGCTGCCCTATAATGGGAGTGTCAGAGAGAGGCTGGTCAGCTTGCTCGAGCAGCCCCAAGCACAGGTAGCGAACGCTGTCCTCCTCCTAATGTAGCTGAGACATCTGAAAGTTTCTTGCTGGCAGGCACGTTATACCGTGATTCACTATGATACTGGAACTCGCTTCTGACCCTCTCCACCTACCCCTGCACGTCACCAATCTGAAACAATACAAAGCTGCTTACTGCCGATAGTAAATATTATTCTCACCCTGAGCTATTTACCAAAACATGTGATCTGAAATTTGGCTCTTTCAATCCTAAACATAGCAGGAGTTAGCAACAAGCAGGGGTCATGGATAATTGCCAGTATTTATTCTCAGAAGGGGATGATGAGACAATTTCAAAGTTTTCTTTTGTTTGCATTAAAAATCAAAAGGAAATTTTTGTGTTTATTTGTTTAGCTGAGAGGATCCATTGCCTTTCGTTAAGATTCCTAGCAGAGTGAACTCTTCAGAAAGTAGGGACATTATTTAATGATCATTTAAACTTGCCACATTTAAAATTGCTTCATTTTCGTGCCATCCTGGGGTGTTCTGAGGCTTAAGTGATTTAAGGAGTATAAGGCATGACGGAGCCTGGCACATACTAGGGGCTCAAAGAATGTCAGCTAGCTCTCAACATTATCGCTCCCGGTATTTAAGAGAGCCCAGGGACGGGTCCATTTGCTTGGGCAAGTTGGTAGGGCCAAAGGGCATGACCTGAGTAAGGAGACAGACCTCATCACCAAAAGTCTCTCTTCCCCATTAGCAAAGTGATTTAGAGACCATGGACCTCAAGAAGCATTTATGGAACATCCATCTACATTTACAAGGCAATTATCTGTTACCCACAAAAACCTTACAGGACTTAATACATGGAAGTCACGTACTGAACAAAAGTATCTTATTGAACTACCTGCTTAGGCACTAGAGACCTCAGATAAATGTTCTAGAGAACAGTTACATTACAATTTTTTAAAATTTTGAAATAAGTATAAATCGATAAGAAGTTGTAAAAAAAAAAAAAGGACAAGGAGGTCTCCTGTATCCTTCACTCAGTTTCCCCCAACGCCAACATCTTGCATAACTATAGTATGGTAACAAAACCAGGACAGTGACAGAGGGCCAATCCACAGAATATATGCAAATTTCTCCAGTTTTAAGGACAGTTACACTTTAGTCGTGAAGGACATACGAGCAAAGAGAAGAAATTAAAAGATGTAAAGGCGATGAACACAATCACTATCATCTGATGTTACTTTGAAATTTGCCTTTATATGTACTAGCCGTGAGAAGAAGATAAATGTTAAGCTCCCAACTTGTGTACAAGATAAGACTCTCCCTGAAAAAAGAACTTAAATTTTTTTTCAGAGACTGAGCTTAACAACTGTAATCGGATTAACCTGTTTTCCAAATCATCTATAGATATGAACACTTATCATGAAGCCACTTAGCCTCTTTTAAAGTGAGAGGTGAACTCAAGACTTGCACACAGTCCTGTCCTTGTGCAAACACACAATCTGCACAACTGTCATAAAAGGATAAGCGAGGAGCTTTAGAACTTTCTGTGTTGCCTGGCTTGGAGTAATTGGATTTTGTTACATTTCCCCATATTGTGTTCATTATAAATTAGTCTTATCAACTCCGTAAAGGATCCCAAAATATTTTTCCGTGAGCATACTCTGTTTTCTTATGTATGTATTTGGAAATACTAAAATGGAATGTTTCAATTAGCTGGAATAGGTGAGGTTTTCCTCTGTATCTCATTTGCATAATATACAGTCAGGTTGGGGAGTCAAATCATTAACACAACAGCTTCCTTAACTAACAACTATCTTTCAAAGTGGGTATAACACAATTGATCTGCCAACATTTGCTCTTTAGCTGAACTATAAACATAAAATAAAAAAACCCAGCAGCAGCCCACTGGAAGAACCAAATGTCTTTAGAAGTTCACAAGAAGTAGATTCTCCAGGTCTGTTAGAAGGGGACAGAACTACTTTCCTGAGCAGATAATGATGCGGTGACATTTTGGATTCTTCACCCTAAAAAAGCAGCTTTGGTATATTAGGAAACAAAACACTGCATTTTCCCTTTGCAGGGTGGGAGCTGTCTGTGTCAATCTGCCCCCAGACAGTCCAGCCAGAGTAAACAGATGTTTCAAGGGTTGGAGAAGCCACACTCGCCTCCACCAGTACTCAAAATGCTGACGACCTCCGCTGGGGTCATCTGAATTCTAAATGACCAAGCAGAACTCCTACAGAAGGCTCCTCCCTTCCTGGGCCAGCCTTGAGCAAGATTCTGAAATAGGAGAAGCTTGTCCTGGACCACACTGGTGCCACCACCCCATCCCCAGGCGCCCTGACTCACATCCCAGTTGAGTGTCCTGAAATCTCCCCACTCCCCTCCCCTTGCCCCCGCCCACCCAGGATTCACTCCCTCAAGGGTTGGGGCCCTAAGCTCAGCGCCCCCTCAAAGATTCTGAGGACACAGAGACAGAACTCAAATAACCCGCCCAAGGCACACAGCTAGAGAGCTGTAGGCTTGACTCCAAGATCAGTTCTGTCTCCATTGCCTAAGGCATGACCAATTGTTCTGTGGCCTAAGTCATCAAAAATATACTATTGTATCCATGTTTTTTAAGCTCCAGAGTTGACAGATTGTAATGATCCTTACTCTTTCAGAATCAAATCATCACATATACTCTGTTTCAGCTCCTGGAGAAATTTTTAAATGCTTAAAAGTATTCATATATTAAAAATTATTCAATACTTCCAGGGACTTCCCTGGTGGTCCAGTGGTTAGGACTCCATGCTTCCTCTGCAGGGGATCTGGGTTCAATCCCTGGTGGGGGAACTAAGATCCCGCATGCCATGCGTCAGGGCCAAAAAACCAACCAACCAAACAAACAAACAAAAAACTACTTTTGGTAATAACATATGGTTTCCAAACAATCTTTAGCAAAATTTAGCACTATATGTATATATACACACACACACGTATATAATTGGAACCCACCCAAATAATCAGAACCAAAAAATATTTCATTGGCCATAGCATAATTTTTGCATATTTTCTTGGTAGTTCAAAAGTAATTTTACTCTTGGAAATACAGCAAAGTCTTCTGTTTTACAGATCGCAAGTAAAGAGACAATCACTTCTGTAACAGCTTTCATGTTTGATTTCTGACACCCCCATAACACCACTCGGGGACTCCGTCTCAACACATTACGAGTACTTACCTTGAGACCTTTGTCCTTTGCACAGATGATTTCTTGTATTTTGGACTTAAAAAAGCACTTGTAAAATGATGCTCATGAATCAGTGATTCATTTTTCAAATCCTGGTTGGCTAAAGATTCCTTTCATGCATTTTGGATAGAGATGCTGTTGTTCAGAAACACCCACACAGTGAGATGGAGCTGAAGAAAACAGACCCTGGACCCAGCACTGGTGCTGCCCGAAGAAGGCCAGGCATGTGTGCATTCGTGTGATGTGTGTGTGTAACTAGATAGTTGAAGTGTTTGGTGCAAGATTAAGAAGTGTCTAAATGTCATCCTCTGATTTCAAATGAAAACTGCAGGTGTTTTTTTTTCCCCCAGAGCTGGCAGCCTGCCATCACCGCAGGCCTTAAAGTGGCTCAGGGCTTTGGGGAGAGGGGGGGAAATAGCTTCCACACAGAGCGATCACCGCCAGGGGCATCACTTCGGTCTCCTGGTTTTAGCATGAATTCCACTGCCAGACTCCCTAGACTTTCAACTTAAGCCATCAAAGAAAAAATTTTAAAGATATATGGGCTTTTAAAAATATTTACAGAGGGAAGACATTCTAAAATATTCTCTGTGATCTGAATTCTCCCTCATCACCATCTTGATACATAGCCGAGGCTTTGGACACTATTTTAGGCTAATACCTGTTTTCTGTACTCTCTGCATAACTTATATAAAGAGCACCCCAGGTTCATTTGACTGGCTGTGAAAGTGGTCAAGAAAATGAAAAACTAACCTTTTTTGAAGGTGAAGTTTCTAAATTTGAATTCTTTTTTTTTTAATGGTTCCTCCCCCCTTCTAGAGTGATTTCAGTAGGCACCCTTGGTTACTTTACGGATATTTTCACACGAAATCTCCTCCATTCAAGAGGGGCACATTTTGTTTTCAAGAAAACTTCAAGAGCCAGGTAGAGTTCCTCGTAGAAACTCTCAGGTCGGACTTCTGCGAAACAGCAGTCATGGATGTTGGCGAGCTTGTGTCTGTTCAGCACTGCCATGAACACTTGGTGATCCTTATAAGAATGACAAGGTCTCATCCGGCCCTTACAAGCATTCAGTTGTCCCAGTTTCAAAGCTGGGCAATTCGAGGCTTAGGCAAGCTATGTAACAAGTCCAAAGGGACGCAAGTGGAAGCACAGGAGCCAGGATTCTATCCAGATCTGTGTCCTTAACCAATGCCCTGTACCTTAACATTTCAAGGAAAGGGGAATCAACAGTTTTCTCAACAAGGAAGAAATACTTTCTGCAGTCTAGGATCCTAGTCTATAGATCAGAGCTATCTTTGAAGTGAAATCCTAATATTTTCTACCCCTTATCTCAAACGAAGACCAACTAAAGGCAACTCAGCATCAACAAAACAAAAAATAAAACCACCAACAAAACAAAACAAAAGCCAAAGGACAATGTGCTATATCTGCAGCTTTTAAATAGTTTTTCAAAATGATCACACATGAAAAAATTACATTTGTGGAAACCTCAAGCTAAAACCACGTTCTGGAATCACAAAGCATTGAGCAACTTCTCTGTAAAGAAAATGGAAACCAGGGTCGATTTTCAAGGAGGACAAATATTGCTCTTTGGACCAGAAACTTGTTGCTGAATCTCACCATGGAGCAAAAGGCTTATAAACTTTAGAAAAAATCAAGTTCACATGGAAACAAAAACACAACAGAAACTCCAATATGGAGACTGACAGACGCTGCATGTCTTCTTAGTTCTTTTCAAAGCCATTGTTGGCTATTAAAATGTCCAGGTAGAAATAATGAAATACCAACAGTTCCAGTATTCCAGGGGAAATGCTTGTGCTCAAGTTTTTAAACTTTGGTTTTGTAAAATTTACTAGCAGAGAAGGTTAATGAAACTGATGACTTATAAGGATAAGACAGTTCCAGTTACTAGGAATCAATTAGAAAACCTCTAAAAGGTGGGAATCACTCAGTCATGAGGACCACACAGTAATATGTTTTTACTATGTGCCAGGTACCGTATCTAAGCTTTTAAAAAAACCTATCTCATTTAATTCTCATAACAACTCTAAAAGGTAGGTATTGCTATCATCCCTATTTTGCACTTGAGGAAAATGAGGCACAAAGAGATGAAGTAACTTTCAAAGTCATATAACAATGAAGTGATAAAACTGGTATATAAGCCAGACAGTCTAACTCTGGGGCTGAAACATTTACCCCCTCTGCTATGCTAAGTCCATGCAGCCAAGCTCTGCACGTAAGGACAGGGACTGTTCCCGCATAACTGGCCTAATCGTGGTTAGAAAACAGGAATGCTGCCATGTTCCTTCTGCAAAGGCTCTTATAAACTAGACTTGTGATGCCTCTCTCTGATGGGTCACAGCCCAGTTCAAGAGTGAAAGCTCCCAGATAAACTATCAGGAGTGCGTAGAAAGCTGTAGATGAGTGAAGCAAGAACTACATACAAAGCGGTGCCAATTTGGTGGGGAATAACTTCTGAACTCTTGTGTGACATAGCCTCCATCTTCTGAAGTGTTATTTGCATCTTTTACCATTTCACCCTGCCTCTCCAGCTAGTCACAAGCTCCCTGAGATCCTGACTGGGGCCACTCATGGCTTGGTAACCCCCTCATGGCTCTGTGTCCCCCTCATGGCTTTGTGCCAAGTAGGTGCTTCCTGGACGTGGTTGCATGATTTATGTGTGCTGTGGACACCCTCCTACAGAGGCTGAGCACCAAGCTGGCTCTTCGTGGAAGTGATGCATGAAGATGTGTGGAGAGAGGTGCTGAGAAGGCAGCCAAGTGTTAGGAACAAAGCCATGGAAGCTGTGAAGAGACAGACCTCATGCAGACCGGGTTGGCTGATCCAAGGAACTGTGCTGGACACTGACCAAACGGGGTAGTTACTGATGCAGGACCTCAGAGTCTAACCCAGGGAATTCAGAGCCTCCTGCATAGGCAATTTGGATCACTGGCTCATGACACGGGGGGGAAAAGAGTCTGCCAAAGGCTTTGTTTGCTGACACGAGAGCTTCCAAGTCCCAGAGTTAAAATGATCAGAGAGAAAAAAGCCAAAAGTCAAGAATCAGTTTCCGGGAAGGGAGGAGACAGTGCTTAAGTCACACATTTTATTTATTTGCTTATTATAACGTGCTGAACGGTGCGCCACCAGTAGGCAAACACATCTTCACACTATTCTGACAACGCAGGTAGAAATAGGAAGACTTACAGAGAGACAGTAAACCCCATGAACCCACCTCTGTTCCCCAGTCCAGTGAGCCCTGGGGAAGCTTCTATAAGTTTCCACCACTCCTTTTTCAGCAGGACTAGTCTCACATCCTGAGCCCAGAGTGAGGAATAATAGAGTGGAGAAGACTATGTGGGGCAGAGCTTCGTAGCAGGGGGTGGAGTAGGATTGAATCTGGCTGGAAAAATCATTACCTACATGAACGTGGGTAAATTGTTGAACCCCTTTAGGTTTCAGTTGCTTCACGTGTAAAATGGGGACAATTTGGTACTTACTGCAGATCGCTGAGAGGATTAAGTGAGATAATCCATATACAGCATTTAGCCAACTGTCCTGATATATGTAGAGAGATCTTCACGCTCATGTTTTCTTAGATTCTGTATTTGTCTATTTAGTATCCATTAATTGTAGGACCAAACAAATAGCCAAAGTTCTTTACTTCTCCCCTGTGATCCAGTGATCTCTGAACCACTCCCTTATCTAACTCTCATACAAAACCCCAGGGCCAGGTACCAGACAACCAGGGGAAGCCCCTATGCTCCAAGGCCAGCTGGAATTATTCAAATGAGTCAATCCTAAGCTGTGGACCCTGCTCTGCCCTTCACGGGCAATCCCACGGAAACCCCAATAAAGTTTGGCCTAGGCTTTCCTCTCATTTCTTTCTGCCTCCTGGCCAACACTGGTGCTTCCCCATGTGGCCCCGCATGGCATGCCAGCCACCCCCACCCCCCTTGGGAACTGTAAGTAATACAAATCTTTTAGTGGCGTTAGTCTCTCAGTCGCTTCCATAAATTAAAATCCCATGGGGACAGACATTGAGACAATAGAGCTTAATAAACAACTGCCATGATAACTGGTCCACAGGCCGTAAAACGGAATCAGTTAAGTCTCTGTCTCTTCTTTCCATCCTTCCTCTCCTTACTGTCAGTTTCATAGTTTGGGGCTGAATCTTTACAATGACCTCTTTAATAATATCTTGCTAAATTCAATTTCTTTCTTCCTCAAGCCATCTCTACATGGCTCTCTTCTAAAACTCAGAATGTAGGTTACTCTCTGCCAGGAAAGCTTGATACAGTTCCCTATGGTCTACGAATCAAGCAGATACTCCTTATCTTAGCACTTAGCCTTCTAGGGTCTGGGCAGGTACTGCAGCCATATTGGAACACTCAACACTCCCCAGGGATACTCTAGCTTTTCATACCTCTGGGCCTTTGCTCAGGCTAGTGTCTGCCCTGGGGATGCTCTTCCCACCGTTCCTTAAGTATGGAAATCACAAAGCACTTGGGGAATCAGGTTTGGGTAGAGCTTATATTCTCTTTAATGGTTACCTGAAACTTCTCCCAGGTCCTCAATAAATATTTGGTGGTGAGCTGACTTTATTATCTGACTTTGCTCCCAGAATAATTGTTGAAAAAGAAAGTTGGTTGAGATTTACAGCTACCTTTTCTTACTAGGTGGGTGGTTGAATTTGGAAAGGAATGAGAACCATTCCATTCATACAAGGAGAAGCTGTTCCCCAGCCGACATAATGAAGGAAATGGTGGTTTAGAAAGAATCTTAAAAATTACTCAAAGATGATTAGAGGCTGTCACCGAGAAATGAGGAAGGAAGGGGTTTCTTTTCGACTACAGGGTATAGAGTCCCACAGTCAGAAATTATTATTTTATATTGAGGCCAATGGTAGTCTGTATGCCTTTGAAATGTGAAAAGCAATACTAACTTAAGTTCCTGGTATGACTTACAAGGCATCAAGATAGATTATACAGGCCGTCTATGAAAACCAGGCTCCTTACTTGATAACATTTTGCAGTCATGTTTCTGAAGGCCCAGCTATCAAATAATCATTGAGTGCCTACCCTATAGAGACACTGGCCATGGTGGATTTAGGGTATCAAGCCATGGAGCTCTGACTGAGCTCAGCATCTAGATAAGGAGGGAGGATCACAGGCAAAGTGAATGGTGGGTGCTGCCTCTGCTATCCTGCAAATGAGCAACACGGCCAGGTTTTCTGGGTGTTCACAGGAGCTTCACTGAAGAATAGAATTTCTGAAATAGTGCATGCACTAAAGTGGGCATGATTTCACTCAACAAAGCAAGTCACTTAGTTGCAACTTAAAATGGGCAAATGCAAATGAACTTATCTACAAAACAGAAACAGACTCACAGACCTAGAGAACACAGAGACTTGCAGTTGCCAAGGGAGAGGAGGGGAGGGGAGGGATGGAATGGGAGTTTGGGATGAGCAGATGCAAACTATTACATACTGAATGGATAAACAACAAGGTCCTACTGTAGAGCACAGGAAACTATATTCAATATCCTGGGATAAACCATGATGGAAAAGAATATGAAAAAGAATGTATACATATGTATAACGGAATCACTTTGCTATACAGTAGAAATTAACACAACACTGTAAATCAACTATACTTCAGTAAAATAAATTAAAAAAATAAAATGTGCAAATGTTTATTCTTGGTTAGATATTGAGAAAGTGGGTGGGGAATCATATACAGAAAAGGTATCCTTTGATGAGTTACTTCCTAGTCCAAGGCTTCATTTTGCATTCCTCCTCCTTTCTCTCATGTCCTTCACACCTTTGGAATAGTCAAAGCACAACGAGAGCACATTTTAGTGTGCTGAGTGGTGGACTGCCCATATATACATGCACATACATCCTTACTTATTTGGACAGAGCTGGCAGAAACATAGTTACATTTTGTATTTAAAGGTGAACACTGTGAATCACCCACATCCACCCTCGTCTCCAGTTTCCCTACTCCAGTGAGGTGTCTAAGAGCTTCTCCAACTTGTAGCAGCTTCTGTTTCAGTTTCACTGTTCCCAGCTCCTGAGCCCAGCACTGAGAAAGAATAGCTATGTAGACAGCACCACGAGCAGCTATGAGTTGAGAAGACTTGATTGACACCACACTGCTTAGCAGCTGGGATACTCAGATCACCCTCAAAACAAAACAAAACAAAACAAAACACCACCAAATAGTCTCTAAATTAGTATGAACTAGGCATTACCAGATTTCCTAAGTTAACCTTTGACATGTCACAGTTAAATATTTATATTATATAACACATCTACTCTGATATTCAGTGATCTATGGAGTGTGAAATAATTGCAGTTAGCAATTTTTACGTCCAAAGAAAATAGCATTGCTCCAGAAAATAAAGAACTAAAGCATAAAGGTTATATTATTTTTTATTTAAAATCTCTTTCCTGGTACCTAAAAGTAAAATCTTATAAACTATTCATCTGTCCATCTCAAGATAGATTTGCTGAATAATTATTCTAGGCCAGGACCTGGACTAGACATTAGGGATAAAAAAGATTTGTAAAAAGATGAATCTATGGCCCCTGCCTTTAAAGAGCTAACTGAAAATCAATACCTTCCTCAGAGTCTCTTCAGACTTCAAATAAATATAAAAATACCAGTAGACTGAAAAATATCTGAAGATTCTTCTATGAGCAGGTTAGAAATTACGGTATAGTTATGGGAGGGAGAATAAAACAGAAGGAAATGAAAACATACTATCCCTTCAGCCATAAAAAGGAATGAAGTTCTGATACATGCTGTGGTTGACTCTTGAAAACATTATGCTAAGTGAAATTAGCCAGACGTGAAAGGACAAATATTGTATGATTCCACTTATATGAAATATCTAGAATAGGGACATACCTAGGGACAAGAAGTAGGTTAGAGGTTACCAAAGGTTGGGACAGGGGAGAATGGGGAGTTACTGCTTCATGGTTACAGAATTTCTGTTTGGGGTGACAAAAAAGTTTTGCAAGTAGACAGTGGTGATGGTGGTATAAAATTATGAATGTAATTAATACCCCTAAATTGTACACGTTAAAATGGTTAAAAGAGCAAATTTTGTGTTATATAGATTTTCCCACAACTTATAAAATGAATAATGTAATGTAACAGAAACCATTGAATTGTACCCTTTAATTGGGTGAATTGTATGGCCTGTAAATTATATCTCAGTAAAGCTGTTAAAAGAAATCCCTCACATGTTAGCATATTACTTTGTCATCTTGTAAAGCTCTGAATATTGTTAAATAAATATACTAGGAGAACAACTGGGCGCTCAATGTTTGAAATATTACGATTCACACTTCTTTCTGAAGGCCAGATGTTACCAATAATCACTAACTCTTCTGGCCGTTTAGAACACAGCTGAGCCTTCTATCTTTTGCATATCTGGTTAAATAAGGAATTGACTATCTGCCATGAATAAACTTATTGTGAAACCATTTTCACAATAGTCCCTTGGCTTGATTCTTCTTGAATACCATCAGCCTGAAAAGTATGGTTGGAAACCACCAGCAGAACAAAACAAATGACAACTTTTGATTTTCATACCTCTCCACTGTAGGTTAGCAAGAGGCCAGAGTAAGGCAGTATCTCGAAAAATGCCTGGCACGTACTGGCTTCCAATACATATTTGTTGAAATGACAGAACGGTTAGCAGTTACTGCTTGGGAACCTCTCAGGGCTCTGGGTCAGATAGAAGCCTTCTGAGGGGCAGCAGTCCAGCTCAGAACACCCCTGGGAGTTGATTCCTTCTGGGCTCACCCCTGGTTCCTCTGTTAGCTCCGTGCTTCTCTCATAGGTCACTCATCAGCAAGACCAAAGAGTTCCCTTCTAAGTAAGTATCATTAAGAAGTCCAAGGTCTAGGGGACTTCCCTGGTGGCGCAGTGGTTGAGAATCTGCCTGTCAATGCAGGGGACATGGGTTTGATCCCTGGTCCGGGAAGATCCCACATGCCACGGAGCAACTAAGCCCATGCGCCACAACTACTGAGCCTGCGTTCTAGAGCCCACGTGCCACAACTACTGAAGCCCAGGTGCCTAGAGCCCGTGCTCCGCAACAAGAGAAGCCACCGCAATGAGAAGCCCGCGCACCACAACGAAGAGCAGCCCCCGCTCGCCGCAACTAGAGAAAGCCCACGCGCAGCAACGAAGACCCAACACAGCCAAAAAAAAGTAAATAAATTAAAAAGAGAAAAAAAAGTCCAAGGTCTAGACAGAGCAGAATGAGGTTAGGAATTTCCAAAGTTTTTCATTCCAATGCAAATTTCTTTCAAAAATTTGGAGCTAAGTTAACAGGAGAGCTACATTTTGGTCACGAGTTCTATTGCTGCCTCAAAACAAAAAGTAGCAGAAAATAAATATAATTAATGGGGAAACCCAGAAGCTAACTACTTTTTTTTATAGAAGTATAGTTGATTTACAATGTTGTGCTGATCTCTGCTGTACAGCAATGTGACTCAGTTCTACACATACAGACATCCTTCTTTAATATTCTTTTCCATTATGGTTTATCACAGGATATTGAACATATCAATAGTTCCCTGTGCTATACATTAGGACCTTGTTGTTTATCCACAGAAGCTAACTACTTTTACCATTGCCCATACCAGAAGTAATAAAGTGATACGATTTAGACTACAATTTGCTAAAGCCAATAAACCTCTTCTGTCTTATTAGTCAAATACACGTATCATAGAACAAGGATTACATCTTAAAATAAAAGCCTTTGAAGGAAAATAAGGGGGGATAATGATCTCTTACTGTGTGATCACTGAACGTCCCTGTGTCTTTGACTAGGAAAAGAGAAAATGAACCTCCTGCCATGAGTTAGCCATGATTTATAATAACCTAAGAAGAGAAGCAGACTCTAGATTTGTCAACTCTATTTGAAGGGGGAGAAAGCTTGTAAGCTCATTATCACCTTCCTGAACTCTTTAAAAAGAAAATCATGCAGTCATAGCAAAGTCACAAACCTACCCTGAGTCTGAATTCCATCTTGACTCTGGAGAACAGAAGTCTGGATTCTGCCCTTCGGAGAGAGCTGCGATTCCTCCATCCTCTGACCAGAGCTCCCACCACGGTTGTGGACCCCAGGTGGCCGTAGCCCCGCTGGGCGGCCGGGAGGGGATAGATAGCCCTGTCAGGCTGCCACCGTCAGGAGGATCCCATCCACCTGCGATGGTGCTACACCCCAGACAGACAGGTCCGGGCAGTTCCACCTGCCCCGTCCTCCACCCACACGCTCACCCTTGTGTTGTTGATCCTCCCTCAGGAGGCCCAGGGAAAGTGGGAGATGAGCCGAGAAAAAGCAGAAAACAGCAAAAACAAAACTGAGTGGTAGGGCTTCCCTGGTGGCGCAGTGGTTGAGAGTCCGCCTGCCGATGCAGGGTTCGTGCCCCGGTCCGGGAAGATCCCACATGCCGCGGAGCGGCTGGGCCCGTGAGCCATGGCCGCTGAGCCTGCGCGTCCGGAGCCTGTGCTCCGCAACGGGAGGAGCCACAACAGTGAGAGGCCCGCGTACCGCAAAGAAAAAAAAAAAAGACTGTGTACCTGTGATAAACCATAATGGAAAAGAATATGAAAAAGAAGCTATATATGTATAACTGAGTCACTTTGTTGTACAGCAGAAATTAACACAACATTGTAAATCAACTATACCTCAATAAAATTAAAAAAAAAAAAACCAACCCCCTCAAACAGACAAAAATGACTGTATATGTGGAGGGGGGCATGTACCTGTGTATCTATTTCTCTTTTCCCAGCTTATTTTCTCTCCTAAATTGGAACAGCTATCAGACAATTGTTTTTCCAAAGAGAACCAGTCGTCTAGATAAACAGAATTTGTTTCTGAAAAGTATTTCTAATGTCTGGGTGTTCAGGTCACAGAATCATAACAGCTTTTGTGGATGAGGAAAGTTGATTAAGGGAATTTAATAAAAATTCACAATCATGTCAATGCTCGAGAACTTTAAAAAAATGAATTGATTCCGATGACCTAATTCTTTTCTCTCTCCTGGTGAGCTAGCTGGAGTTGCCTCAGACTGGTGGGTGGGACCTGAACGTCAGGCATAGAGTACACTGCTCACATATGCCCCCTCCTGGCCAAGATGCCAGGTGCACATTGGTTAGAGACCGAGGATTGCCTTAAAGCTGTGGGAGGGGCAAGGGGTAGAAAGTTCTGGAACCCCCTTGGTATGCTATATTCATTTAGCCTGAATTAATTATAGGCAGGCTGAGGCTTTTGATATTATTTTCTGTCCTAATGACTGTTACGGATTACACAGTTGGAGTAGATGGAGCAACCCATTACCTGGCTTCACTCCTCTCTTCCCCAGCTATACCTTATCTCATAGGCTCAAGACTGTTTTTGCAGGAGGGAAAATTCCCCAAATCCCTCCATATCCATTTACAATATTTCTTTTAAAGAGCCTCCAGTGTACTAAAACGCAGTAGTGTTTTGGGATACATATTTTATGGATTCAATTAGTCAAAATTGCCCTCATTTGCTTATTATTTTGACTTTTCCAAACTGCAGAAAAAGTTTGGTATCATGGCAGATGGAGGGAAGGCGGAAATGAAGGATGGGATTTGAAATGGTCTAAGAGTAGGAAGCTGCTGGTTCTACTCTCTGTTCCCTGACCTCAGGAGGGGTTCAGACACGCACCTGGGGCAGAGTCTGCAGTCAGGGAGGGGCAGCGTTTGCTGAGAGGACAGGTCCTGGTTCTCCTTGAGGTGCGTCTCCCACTTCCTCACTGGAGCGGGGGCTCCCTCTGCCGTGGGCAGCGCCCTCCACCTCCCAGGGCTGAGCCAGGCTCTGCTGGGGTTCAGGGGAGAACTGCTCAGGGAGCAATGCCACCTGCCCTTTAGGGGAAAGAGGAAAGAAGCCTTCAATAGTCTCTCAGTTCCGGGGACCCCCAGAGTCACAAAGACAGCCTGAACCTGCCTTCTGCTGGGGATACCCCCTGTGGGAGTGGGGCGGCATCAAGGAAGGCCAGCAGGGAGCCAGTTACTGGAGCCTAGGGTCTGGTCCCGGCTTAGAGGTGAGGGATTAAGCAGGGGTCTTGAGGATGGTCCAGCATCACTTGCAATTCATCAGGGGACAGTCAGGAGGCAGGAACGTGGTGGGTGCATTTACCCTGAGTCATCTCTCAGGGGATTCTGTGTCCAGTTGTAGGAGACTAGACGGGGGAATGCAGGGTGGTAGGGATTCCAGGAGAGGAGCTATCAAGAGGAGCAGAAGCCACCCGGCCCCATCCTCAGGGTGAGGTGGTGGAGATAAAACAGTGATGCTGGAAGCAAAAGATCTGCTCTGAAGACTCTAGAGATCCACTAATGCCCCCAGATGGAGTTTTTCTTTGAGGGTCGATCATTAGTGCTGCCACGTATATGAGATCCCTGCAGACACCCGTCCCCAGTGGGCCAATGAGAAGTCCATGGTGGGAGACACAGGGCTCGTGGCCAGAAGCACAGCAAACTGCCCTAATTCAGACTCTGAGGACCCCGCACAGCTGTTGTTATCAGCCACCAAGGTAAGACGGACATACGTGAGAAAGGAGGTGAACGGAGCCAACGGATACTTGAAATAAAACTCCCCAGACCCCAGCCCTGAACCCTCCCGTGGGTACGGCTCCTCTGTTCTCACAGTCCCCGGGCGCAAGAACCACAGAGCTTGTCCCCCTCTGCTGCGGCCATGGACATCTGCCCCACTCAGCCAGCTGCCTCAGACCTCACTGCACATCAGAAACACCTTATAAAATACAGATTCCCGGGGCTCGCCCTGAAATGACTGCTCCCCTAGGTCTATGACAGTGCCGGGGGGCCTGCATTTTCTCGAGCTCCCCCCACCAGCCTGGAATTTTTTTTTTTTAACATCTTTATTGGAGTATAATTGCTTTACAGTGTTATGTTAGTTTCTGCTTTATTACAAAGTGAATCAGCTATACATATATATATATACATATATCCCCATATCTCCTCCCTCTTGCATCTCCCTCCCTCCCTCCCTGTCCCACCCCTCTAGGTGGTCACAAAGCACTGAGCTGATCTCCCTGTGCTCTGCGGCTGCTTCCCACTAGCTATCTGTTTTACATTTGGTAGTGTATATATGTCCATGCCACTCTCTCACATCGTCCCAGCTTCCCCTTCCCCTTCCCCGTGTCCTCAAGTCCATTCTCTATGTCTGCGTCTTCATTCCTGTCCTGCCCCTAGGTTCTTCAGAACCTTTTTTTTTTTTTTCTAGATTCCATATATATGTGTTAGCATACGGTATTTGTTTTTCTCCTTCTGACTTACTTCACTCTGTATGACAGACTCTAGGTCCATCCACCTCACTATAAATAACTCAATGTCGTTCCTTTCTATGGCTGAGTAATATTCCATGGTATGTATGTGCCACATCTTCTTTATCCATTCATCTGTTGATGGACATTTAGGGTGTTTCCATGACCTCACCAGCCTGGAATTGATCAAGGAAGGTCTGAAGAAACGAACTTCCTTGACTGCGGGCTTCTTGAAGTCTGCGACCTTCATTACTTTTGCGGCCAGCACAGTGTGTGTGGCCAGCTTGTAGTCTGCTGGATGAGGAGAATCAATGCCCACCCCTCGTCTCCACACCCACTGGGCTGCCCGACCCCCTCACCTTCCCCTGAAGCCTCCTTCCTTGCTCTAACCCCAAGGCCACCCTGGCTGCAGCAGCCGTTCCATGACATTGCTTCGTCTTCTCTCCACCCCAGACTCGCACACTTCACTCGCCTGTGAGGTTCTGGCCCAGAAAAAGACTGGCCGAGGCGGCAGCTTCCTGTCCCCTCAACCCCACAAAGAACGGCTCCATCTTTGCTGCTGATGTCTGAGGCCCCGGGTACCATGATCAAGGGGTCTGCATGGGAAATCAAAGTTTTGCAGCAGCAGGGAATACTTTGCCGTCCTTAGTTTGCTGGTTGTAGCAGGTGGACGCTCAGTAGGCAGGGTTTTCCCTGACAGGAAGCTGAGCCGTGACCATGACCGCTGTGGGAAATGTGGCCAGGAAGAGGAAGAAGTGTAACGTCCTGCCCACAGAGGGCAGCCCCACCCTTCCAGGTTCCCACACATACACTTCCTGACAGAGGCCCGCCGGAGGCCGACTGCGCCTTTCACTGGGACACGAGGGGAAACGGCTCGCCCTCGAGCCCATGAGGTCATCTCCCCCCTCCACCCCCGTCAGTCTTATTATAAGACACCCTCCCCTTCCACTCACGAAAACGGGCACACTGAGGAAGGAAACACACTTTTTTCTTTAGACAGAATATCTAGAAAACCAGAATCATACTGAAGGCTCTGTAAAGGTCAATACGGTTCAAGACAAACTCAGCTCATGGATGTTTGCTTCCAATTTCCTATGGTGTCTATGAGTTACTAACAATTCTCTAAATTTCAGAAATATAAGTACTGTTCCCACCCACCTTCCAAAGAGGATGAGGGCTGAATCGGCCACATGCTTCTTTGTAACCCCTTAGGGCTGGTTCTGGGCACACAGGGGGCTCTCAGAAAATGCTGATTGTGTAAATGCACAATGTGATGATATGGTTGTCACCTGCTTAAAGGGCTTTGAGCTACCAGACTAAGAATGGCTTCCGTCTCTGCAGCAGATAGGCGACCTCAGCTCTTACTTCAGGAAGGAGCTATTGGGTGGAGGGTGGGCTGTGTGGAGAATTTCTGCCTGGCTCCTGAGGTTTTCTTCCATCTGGGTGGGCTTCCAAGAGCTCCTGGTCTCTCTTTGACTCCTCACACACATTTCTCTTGGGGGCAGGAATCGGAAATTAGATCGGCAAACACAGGAGGGAAAATCGGGCAGGGGTAGTCTAGCCCTACTCTTTGGCTCCGGTGGCAGAGAGCTATCCACAAGTAGCAAGGTTCTGCTTTACTTCCCAGGAAAGCTCTGCTCCTATGTGGGGAAGGCTGCCCCTCTTCAACCCACTGGTGGGAAGGCTTCTGATGCTGAGTGTAGTATTAGGATGCTCACCTGCCCACAGGTGTAAGATGTGATATCCAAGGTCGATCTTATCAGTAATAAAGGTGGGGGGTTAGTCTCCATCTGCCTTGCTCCTTTGTTTCAAATTCTCAAATTGGTTCAGAACCTGGATGGAAGGAAAGGGTCTTAGTTGCCCTTTGCCCGCAAGCCCCAACATCTGGTGGGTTGGCTCCTGGACATGGCATTTGGGGAGCAAAATGACTCCTGGAGATTGATGCTTCTGGCAGATGCTGTACCAAGTGTGGGCCACTGGTGTTTACCCGGCAATTTACAGCAAATTGTTTTGTGCCAGGGTTGGCTTTTACGGTCGTGCCATTGCTTTTGGGGTCATCTGGTGAGCAGCTTTAAGCTTTATCCCATGTGCAATTTTGACTCTGCCAGCTGACTCAGCTGAAGATGACTTTGCTCACAGGCGAGGGGCTCTTTTAAGAGCATCAGGCCTGCAGGCATCAGGCCTCCCAAGCAGGGCTCAGGCCTCACCCCCTAAGCAGACGGCTGGGTGGCCTCAGCAAGTGTGGGCTTAGCCTAAGGGTCGGAGGCTTTCGGAGGCAGGCAACCACTGCCTGCCCTTGACCCACACAGTGCAGGGTGCTGAAGCAGGTGCACTGAGGCAAAGAGTCAGCGTAGGAAAAGGAGAGTCTGGGTTTACAGGCTTTCCAGATGACAAGACTGGAACAGCGCCGCAAGGCAGCAAGTTCTGCACACACAGCCTGAGGAGACTGAACTTCAAATGAGTAAATGCCGGGCAGATCCAGGCGGCACTAATTGCTCCAATTCTACTCTGCGTTCAAGGCCAAGAGGAAATTGAGGGGGGCAAAATCTGAACTCAGATAGCTCATCCACAGGTTTGAGAGTCTCCCCGCGCTATAGGGCCTCCAGCTGACTTGGGTTCGCTTGGTTCTCTCACTCAGACACCACTGAGATTCTGCTCTGGACTTGGCGATGGACTTTGGATCAAAGTGCTGCATTTAGGGACGATAGCTGTACATAGCTAACTGCTGCAGGGGATGGGAAATAAAACCTATTTTCTAAACTTGGAGGGCATGGAGCCATTGGTGTTTGCAGAGTTCTCAATAAGAGAAACGTGGAGGAAATTCTCAAAATTTTAAGGCAAAGGAAAATGAAAAGAAAATACTGATGCTCTAACCTCATTTCTTTTCTCTAAGTGATAACCACAACCCAAGCTGAATGGCTCTGAACTGGATGCTGTACCAAAACCAACCAAGCGCTACAGCACAGCTCCCCTGTGCCATATGTACGGTCCTCAGTGTTGTAGAGGTCGCACATGGGGAAAAGATTAACGCACGTGTGGTTTCTGCTAATGCTGATAATCACTGAAAAACGTATTTGTAAATTCATATGGAATTTGGATGCTCACATACACAAGCAGGTCTTGGTGTTTAGAGATGTTCATTCACTATCAAAGGCATCTCTTCTCTATCCGCCCTAAGAGTAGAGAAAACGTGCTCAGACTTGCCCATCTAAGAAGATGTTCCCTTGACTTTCCCTGTGTCCTCCTCCTCCAGCTGTAGGTCTCTTCTCCTCAAAGGTAAAAAATCACAAATGGCTTATCTGTACTTCTCTTCATTTCTTCCCCAAGTCACTCCAATCTAGTTCTCCCCTCACCCTCCTCAACCACCCAAACAGCTCTCTGTAGTTTAATGCTTCCTAATCCCACTGCCATTTATCGGTCTCTTTCTCCTACAACTTCTTGACAGCATCCGACACTTGTGACTGCTCCCTTCTTCTTGAAGCACTGTCCTCCCCTGGGGACCATGATCTCTGATTATCTGGTTTCCCTCCTACATATATTGATATCCTTTTTCAGTTTCCTTTGCAGGACCATCCAATCACCGACTTTACCTTTGGCCCAAACATCTGAGCAACAGACCAGTACATCCAAGTGACTATTTGATATCTCAGCTTTGAGATTTCACAGGAAACTGAATGCTACTGCCATGTGCATGGATATACCAGCCAGAAATTCTGGAACCATCCTCTCCACCTTTGCTCCAGATGGTCAAACCATTACTACTTCCAGTTCTTGTTTTTTTTTTAACTTCTTAACCCTCTCAAACGGCACTTGCTTTCCTCTATCTCTACCCTCTGCTCGTCTTTCATTTGTACTAGTATAATGTTCATCCTGGAGGGTATAGGACTGTCGCACCACAAACTTTTCAAATTGTAAATCTGATGTCAGCCCACTTTTACCCCATCAACTGAAAGCTCTTCCATGCTTTTCATTTCTTCCAGGACAATGATCAAATCTTTGACACGGCCTCCAACTCCTCACAGGTCTAGTCCCTGCCTCCTTGCTCACCTTACCAGCCTCTGTAGCACTACAGTCTCACTGCTCTTCTCTAAGTTCCTCTAGGGAGTCGTGGTGTCTCCACATTGCTCGTCTGCCATGAACGACCTCCCCCCACAGCTACTACTGATCTGTGAGAGCTCTCTACAACGACCACCTCCTTAAGGCAATGCCTGTATTTTTTTCCTTTCTAGCATTTATAATTTGCAATGATTATTTGGTCTATAGTCATCTCCCCCACTAGTCTACCCTGTAATATTGATGAGGGCGGGGGCCATGTGTTTTTTGCCCATAACAAATCCCTAGAGCCTGGAATAGTGCCTGGCACATAGTACACACTCAATGAGCATTTGTGGGATGAATGAATGAACAGCTATAGTGCATTGGAGACTTTGGTATAATGAGTGTGTATGATATTTCTATCACAGTTGTTGTAATGTTTAAAAACATGCTATTGTTATAATTAGATGCTAAGATTGGATTAAAAGAGTAGCTGGTAATTATAAAAACATTCCCATGGGAAAATATGATCTACGTTATGACCCCCACTTTATTATACGGATTCTTCAAAGAGAGCATTGTGGTGAAATGTGGGCTGCCTACATTGATCTCTTATTTAGATTTAAGATTCACTTCGTCTGTGCCCCTAGAAATCCTACCAATATTGCTGAACAGAGACATAAAGCTCAGGAAGTTTAACAGATGGCTAAGCATCTCATTGCAGCTTAGTATTCATTCTAAGATTAAAACCTAGGTTAAAATATATTAAAAACTGTTAAATGTGTATTTTATTAAAAACACAGCAACCGGAATAAAGAAGAGGCAATGGCGCCTTCTCATGCCTAACCCTTAATATACGGCAAAAAAGATTCTCACACTTAAAAACAAAATAAATTTGTTTATTTAATTATTTATTTTTTGGTTGCACGGGGGCTTTCTCAACTTGCAGCGAGCGGGGGCTACTCTTCGTTGAGGTGCGTGGGCTTCTCATTGCGGTGGCTTCTCTTGTTGTGGAGCACGGGATCTAGGTGCGCAGGCTTCAGTAGTTGCGGCACGTGGGCTCAGTAGTTGTGGCTCGCGGGCTCTAGAGCGCAGGCTCAGTAGTTGTGGCGCACGGACTTAGTTGCTCCGCGGCATGTGGGATCTTCCCGGACCAGGGCTTGAACCCATGTCCCCTGCATTGGCAGGCGGATTCTTAACCACTGCGCCACCAGGGAAGTCCGATTCTCATATTTATTTTCTCCTCTACATCAAAGTAAGGTAAGGCTACTATCCCTTATTGTGGCACCTTCATTTATATATGCAATTTTATAAGAATCTGTTTAATATATTGGTTTATAAAATTATTAATATTGTCCTTTTTTTCATGGGTTTATTATCTATTTTCTCAGAAATGAAAGGTGATACATATAGACTGACTTCCAGTTTACAATTAATTGGTATTCAGAGATGTCTGATTTTAAAAACTGCAATATCAATGTTAACCTAATATGATAAAGCCCAGGTTTTCAAGCCATATTTAAAAGGCACATAAATGTTTTTTTTTTCTTTTTTAACATTTTTATTGGAGTATAATTGCTTTACAATGGTGTGTTAGTTTCTGCTTTATAACAAAGTGAATCAGTTATACATATACATATGTTCCCATATCTATCCCCTCTTGCGTCTCCCTTCCTCCCACCCTCCTTATCCCACCCCTCTAGGTGGTCACAAAGCACCGAGCTGATCTCCCTGTGCTATGCAACTGCTTCCCACTAGCTATCTATTTTACATTTGGTAGTGTATGTATGTCCATATATACACTACCACTCTCTCACTTCATCCCAGCTTACCCATCCCCCTCCCCATGTCCTCAAGTCCATTCTCTATCCATTCTCTAGTAGGTCTGCATCTTTATTCCCGTCTTGCCCCTAGGTTCTTCATAACCTTTTTTTTTTTTTTTTAGATTCCATATATATGTGTTAGCATAAAGGCACGTAAATGTTTTGTTTTTAATTCATATATTCATACATTTGCTCATGGATGGTTAGAACAGATTCCCAAGAAAGCCTCAACACTTGGCAGTTGGAAATAACCATCTGCTACAGCAAAACCTTCGTTATTTGTAATTCTACCCTGAAACTGAACCCTATAAAATTGTAGAACTCTCTATTAGATTGGCGCATAACCTTAAACTGGAGAAGGGCCAACATTTCTCTCTCTCTTTTAAAAAGAGTATGTGGGTTAATTACAAGGCGCTGATTGATCGGGATTAGTCTTTAACCCTGTCTGCACAGAAGTAATTCCTACCACTTCCATCCATTAGACTGGGTCAAGATGGGTAATTCAGGCTGAACCTAAAATAAAAACTTTTGTTTACTATGGCATCCGAAGTTAGCATGGATTATTTTTGTTAAGAAATAATTCTTGTTTATCAATGGCATAAGGAGTTCGATGTCTCTATGCTCATTTTATAGAATTATTAAAGCTTGTTCAAGCAGTGCTCAATTTAGGTGTTCACTGGAAGCAGATTTTAAATATTTGACTAGAAAAAGTGAGAAAACATATTTACCTTTTCTGGGGCCCCATTTGCTCTCTAAGTACCAGATAATACTCATACCAACATTTAAGGGGTCACAAATACTATTTACATTAAAGACAAGGGAACACACTGAAAAGACCTTGAAAGGCTTCCCTCTTTACTCTTGCTGAGAACATGTGATATTAGACTTTTAAATTAATGAACAGTTGACTTGCTAGATTTTCTAGCTAATGGGATTTGGGCAATCTCAGAGAGATGCAGCTTTAACCAGGTCACCTCCTTCTTGAGGTGACCTTCCTTTCACCTCCCAATGGTCTAAACCTCCCCCTTGATGCCACTGGAGGTATATCCCTTCCCTCCTTCCTCTTCTGCTGTGGTTGTTGAAGGCTCCCAAATCTGGCAGTGCCAGAAATCTGTTCTTGTTTCTGCAGACAGCAAGGAAGTGAGCAAAGAAATACAACTCTTATAGATAATTTAAAATGGTTGTAGCTACCACTATCAATAAAATAGTATAAAAGATAGTATTACAACTCACCATATTAGAGATTAACCAGGATAATATATTTTGCCTCAAGTTAAATGGAAAACAGACTGTTCAGACATGCGTTTTCAGAATTTCTTTCCCAATAAAGACAACATTCTACACAAGGGGTAGTCAGATGTTGTGGACACAGGTGGGTCTCCTCACCTTGTGTCTGTGTATATCAGAAAGTGGCCTATCTCATGAAGATGCCCTGGAAGGGATGATGTATGAACTGAATCCAGAAGAACAAATAAGAATAAATAGGTGTCAGCCAGCCTGGAGTTTCGGGATGAGGTTAGGAGCAGGTATAGGGTGTGCTACGTGCAAAGACCCAGGGTGCCTATTTGGGGAACTGTAAGCGATGTAGTGAGGTAGTAAGTGGGGTGTGTGTGTGTGTGTGTGTGTGTGTGTGTGTGTGTGTGTGTGTGTAGGAGGTGTAAAGAGGGAGAGAAATAAGAGACAAGACTATAGAGGTAAACAGGAATCAGGCCATGAAGAGCCTTATATATCTTAACAGAGTTTGACTTTATCCTGAAGCGTGACAAGGTTTTGAAGGGTTCAAAGTTGAGCGGTACCATGATCAGATCTGTGTTTTGAAAAGAAGACACTAAATGAAGTTGGTAAGTGGATTGGAGGAAATAAGAATGCAAGTAGGCAGATGAAGACCAGCTGAAAAAGAGATGATGGTCGCCTGGATAAAGGCAACTGGAGTGGGGATGCCTGTGGCTTGGGAACTGATTCCCTGGGGTTGGGTGTGAGGGGAGACAGCAGTCAGGAGGAGCTCAGGTCTGCGATGCAGGTGACACGGGGCTCACAGGGGTGTGTGCAGAGGAAGAGAGGCGTTTTGGTCGTGGGCTGGTGGGTTGTTCAGGGAAATGATGAGTCCCCCATTTTCAGACATTTACACTACCCTGTATTTTTCCCCCCATTATAATGAATCCTCTGAAAACATTTTTGTACATGTATTATGTTAGCGCCTTTATATTGCATTAGTCGCTCCTTCAGATTAGAATCTATCTCCCCCATCTCTGCTTCTCACACTGCAGTGGTTCAATAAGTGTTTATCTCATGATATCCTTGGGATAAATTCCCAGGAAGAGCACTGCAGGATCAAAGAGGAAGACTTTGATAATTCTTACTATATACGGTCAGATTTTGTCCAAAAAGGTCAAGTATTTTTACTTCGTCAGCAATAATGCATGAGTATATCTCTTTTTCCTATAACCTTTCTCAGATCTGGCCTTTGACTTTCATTTACTTGGTAGGTGTAAAATTCATTTTAAAATTTGTTGATGTTGAATATACAAATTTAATTTTCTATTTGTTTTATTTTGGGTGAAATAGCTGAATGTTTCCTTGAACCACTTATTTAATTATAATCTGATATTGTGCTCACATTTATATAAATTCATCTGTGTTATCAAGTCTCTAATTTTTGCTATGCATATTTTCTCATTTTGTTGCTTTCACTGTTTTAGTTTTAAAAGGTTTTAAATTTTATGTAAATACATTTTCCCATCTTTCCCTTTTCAATGTTCATTTCTTTTTTTTTTTAATTCTTTAAAATTTAAAAAAAAATTTTTTTTTTTTTGGCTGCATTGGGTCTTCGTTGCTGCGCACGGGCTTTCTCTAGCGGTGTCGAGCAGGGGCTACTCTTCATTGCGGTGCGTGGGCTTCTCATTGCGGTGGCTTCCCTTGTTGCAGAGCACGGGCTCTAGGCACGTGGGCTTCAGTAGTTGCAGCATGCGGGCTCAGTCGTTATGGCTCACGGGCTCTAGAGCACAGGCTCAGTAGTTGTGGCACAAGGGCTTAGTTGCTCCATGGCATGTGGGATCTTCCCGGACCAGGGATCAAACCTGTGTCCCCTGCATTGGCAGGCGGATTCTTAACCACTGCACTGCCCGAGAAGTCCCACAATGTTCATTTTTTCAACAAAAATTTCCCCTTTGTAGCTGGAACTGTGCTACTCCAAATCCATAATTCTTCAATTCACTGAGAGTTTGTTGAGCTATACACATTGTTTATGGTATGTGGTCTGAATCTTAGACATTTTTTTCTTTCATATTATATCCTGTGGTTAATAATTTTCCTAGTTTTTACTCGATTCATCTATATTTTATAGGTTTTTTATTATGATATCTGCAAGAAATATTTCTGTAGGCTCATTTTTGCTATTTAATTTTATCACCTTAGATTTAAATTATCCTTGTGCTTAATCTTCCACTAAGGAAAATACGTTTTATCATTATAGACAAGAGGCTAAAATAAAACTATCTCAGAAAGGGTGTACACCAGCACCATGCCAGGTGCTTTACATAAAATCAGTCTGAAGAATAAGTAGTATCACACCTTTATGAGTGTAATATCATATACACTCATATTATATTATAAGTAATATTACATCTCATTCCTTTACAGATGAGGAAACTGGGGCTCAGGAGGGCTGAACAATTTGCGCAGGATCATATAGCTAGTAAGCGGCTGAGAACCTAGTTAAACCTAGAGTGTCACCAAAGTTAAACAGAATACAGATGAATTTTCCATAAAAAAGAAAGGGGATAAAAGACCCTCAAATATGTTAGAAAGATGAAACACTGAAAGATGAGGTTGTGGGGTAGGACCTCCCTTCTCCTAAGCACCCCCCCACCTGGAAAGCATGAGAGACAGAAGAAAAGAGCAAGAACACAGGAGTGTTCTGCGTGAGCATATGCATCGGAGACAGTGCAGGTGGTGAAAGCACGCGCTGCAGTGTCTGAAAGATTCGGTGGGAGTCCTGCTTCTGCCCTTCAGGCAAGTTCCAGAGCGTGTAATGGAACATGGAATGAAGGCGGCAAGCATGAGCGAGAAGCGCTTCCCTGGTGGCGCAGTGGTTGAGAGTCCGCCTGCCGATGCAGGGGACACGGGTTCGTGCCCCGGTCTGGGAAGATCCCACGTGCCGCGGAGCGGCTGGGCCCGTGAGCCATGGCCGCTGAGCCTGCGCATCCGGAGCCTGTGCTCTGCAACGGGAGAGGCCACAACAGTGAGAGGCCCGCGTACCGCCAAAAAAAAAAGAATGAGCGAGAAGAGCTGCCAGGAGCTGTTATCACTGGGTGGCACCTGGGAAATCACAAAGCACCTGCAAATCACCTGCCCCGCACTGCCTGCGGGCACATGATAAGCTCCCCAAACGGTGCCCGAGATTATTACACGTCTCAGCCAGGCCACGTCATCAACTCATACAAAAGTTTTTCGGGTTTACATTTTCAAACAGGAAACAGTTCCCAATTTGTGTGTACCTTTCCTAGGAAAGGCGTGAGGCGTAATCTGGCATCATGCAATTTGAAATACAAGTGAAACCCAGGTGCCATAAATGCAGTTCTATAATAATCTGTAACAAGAACTTGTTTCCTTTCTTTTCTTTTTTTAAGTTGAAGTGTAGTTGATTTACAATGTTATGTTAGTTGCAGGTGTACAGCAAAGTGATTCAGTTGTACATATATATATGCTTTTTCAGATTCTTTTACATTATAGCTTATTACAAGATATTGAATATAGTTCCCTGTGCTATACAGTAGGTCCTTGTTGGTTATTTTACATATAGTAGCGTGTATACGTTAATCCCAAACTCCTAATTTATCCCTCCCCCACCCTTTCCCCTTTGGTAACCACAAGTTTGTTTTCTGTGTCTGTGGGTCTGTTTCTGTTTTGTAACAAGAGCTTGAACCCAACCATCTCCCCACTCCTCATTTCGGTGGTTTTCATTCTCAGAGGAGCTTCTATAACTTGCTGGTAGCAAGCTGATGCTGGGGAAGTCGGGGGAAGAGGGCTTGGCCTCTGAGATCATTAGTTCTGTCATTGTTATTAAGTAACATAGCGGTTACTCAATTTCCTCAAGAGATGAGGACTTCTGCCTAACTGAACTTTCTGATCACTTCAGGGTTAACAATAAAAAACTCTTTTAAGTCTTGTTAATTTTTTTCTAAGTTATACAGGTTCCCATTAATTAATTATATTAAATTAATATAATTTAACCTTCCTCTGATGATTCAGACTCTTGCTCTGCCTCTGGGTCAACTCCACAAGGCGCGTAGCGCCAGACTCTGGGAGGAGAAGATGGTGAAGTGGTTTAACAAGGACTGATCACATAACACGGCTCTGAAGGTTTATCTTTTCTCCTTAAATAAATCCCTCATGTCTAACTAGTTTGTGTTTGCGGTGGGGAGGGAGGGTTTCTTCTAGAAACTGAGTTTAGAAAGAAAATAGTACATTAAGGGCTTTGGCTTACCTAAACTTCACTCGAGTACAGGTGAGTATATGCCTTCAACGAGAGTCTAGTGCCCTGAGAAGTGTTTCTGAATATATTTCAGCATCTAGTAGCAAGCATTGGCTAGAGACAGGCAGAAGAAAAGCAACCTTGTCTAGCAGGCTCTTCATCTAAACACTGACCAGGATGGGGGGCTGAGTTAGCCACAGCTCTGCAGAGGTCACAGATTACACAGAATGTTTACAAATAACGCAGTACTAGATAGATGTGCATATGCTTGAAGATAAAAGGATCTTTTAGTAGAATGGCCCTTACCTTCACAGTGGTTTTGGAACTTGTATCCATGATGATTTGCCCTTTTGAAGAGGATGCTAAAGCTTAATTTTCTATGGCAAAAGGACTGCAGACAAATGCCAAAATTCTATTCCCAGACCTAAATTATATAATCAGCAATGCAGCATTCAAACTGCACATCAAATAGTCTCGCTTTCTGGCAGACTATGAAAAAAATCAGTTTCAGCGTTTGAAGTAGGCATCTGTTTATGTAATGCAAGCAACCACGACTGCCAAACACAATAATTAAATGCTTTAACAAGTGAGAAATCTTGCCAGAATATGTAATTTGAGGGGGAAAATAAGCAGAGAGTTGATATGTAGCAGAAAATGCTGAATTATTTATTTCCTACTAGTTAGAAGCAGACACTCATACTGTGAGCCTACCTGCAGAAATATTAAAAGAGAAAGGAGAGCAGCAGAGGGGACCAGTTACCTTCCTTTTTATCCATCAATGTGCTCTTTCCTCCTACCTAAACTAAAAACATGAGGAGTTCTCACCCCCCTTTCACTATAATCTTACCTATGTGGAAATGAAATTAAACATCTACAAAGAAACAATAAATAATCCTAGTTTTCTCTTTGCATTCTTTGAATTATCAACTAAAAATGTAGTCACTTTGAGCTGTGCCTCTATTTCTCTTCTGGAGAGGGTAGACTGTGATTTCCTGAGTCCATGATACGGAAGTGCTTTTGTGTCATTTGCTTCTGTGAAAAAAAAAGAAGTTAGGGCTTCCGTGGTGGCGCAGTGGTTGAGAGTCTGCCTGCCGATGCAGGGGACACGGGTTCGTGCCCCGGTCCGGGAGGATCCCACGTGCTGCGGAGCGGCTGGGCCCGTGAGCCGTGGCCGCTGAGCCTGTGCGTCCGGAGCCTGTGCTCCGTGGTGGGAGAGGCCACAACAGTGAGAGGCCCACATATCGCAAAAAAAAAAAGGAGTGGTACACCTACTCATCTTTAAAAATTTCTTCTAATTCTAAAGTCTTTGATACGATTTCTATCATAACATTCAAAGGAAAAAAATCATAGTACAGTAACAAATAGCTGAAGATACTGTGCCTCAATGCTTTAATAGTACTTAAAATAATAATTGAAAACTTCCCTTGATATGTCTTATACATTATAGTTAACTTAATGTATGTATGTTATATGTTTACTATGTACATTTACTACATATATTTATATATTAAATAGTTTATACTAATTATATTACACATGTGTCAAAGCAATAATGACTTAAAATTTTCTGTATTCTCTTTTCACGTCAAGGTTAGTATTTGTGAAATACAGGCTTAATTTAAAATAGGTTTATAATTAAAATGAGCGACTAATTAGATCTTTTCAAAGAATTCAACTTCTAAGACGACTGTAAAGTCATCCTTAATTGTGATGTTCACTCATCTCCACGAACAAGCAATATAAATGTCTACTGGTTTCCCCCAGGAACTTCAAGGAACAAAGGGGAAAGCAGAGGAGGCAGCAACAATTTCTAGAACTTGTATAGTACTACAGAGCACCTCGTGGCATTGATTTATTCATGTGGACAGCTCTGGAATTGGGCTCTAATTTTCTCCATGGTATAGAGAGAACCCAAGCAGAGACCATCCTTGCACCACTTATAAAAGGTGAGGCAGTGAAGAGAGGAAGCCTTCTGGTCACATGCCTTTTTCCCATTATTTAAATAGTGGTTCCTCAATAACATCTTCTCATCTTTCGTGTGCCCTAGAGGGTAATTTCTTTAATGTCAGGGATCCCGTTGGTGCAAGGGACCATTAGATCCTGACTCGCCTATTGAAAAGCCTCCTAATTATTTACAATAGCCAAGACATGGGAAGAACCCAAGTGCTTATCAACAGACGATTGGTTTAAGAAGTGTGAGATATATATATATATATATATATATATATATATATATATATATATATGCAATGGAATATTACTCGGCCACCAAAAAGAATGAAATACTGCCATTTGCAGCAACATGGACAGACCTAGAGAAGATCATACTAAGTGAAGTAAGACAGAGAATATTATATTATATCACTTATATGTGGAAATAGAATAGAAATATTATATGATATCATTTATATGTGGAATCTAAAATATAATACAAATGAATCTATATACAAAACAAAAACAGACTCACAGACATAGAAAATAATCAATAATCTTATGGTTACCAAAGGGGAAAGGGAGGGAGCGGGGGATAAATTAGGAGTATGGAATTAACAGATACAAACTACTACACCTAAAATAGATAAGCAACAAAGATTTACTATATAGCGCAGGGAACTATATTCAATATCTTGTAATAACCTATAATGGAAAATAATCTGAAAAATATATATGTAACTGAATCACTTTGCTGTATACCTGAAACTAACAAACACTGTAAATCAACTATACTTCAATTAAAAAAGAAAAAGAAAAAGCTCTTAACTGGTTACCCCCTTTCCACTCTTATCTGTAATTCATTCTTTACCCCAAAGAGCAAACCTTCAAAAAACTAAGCTGGATTACATCACTCCCCTGCTTAAAACCTGTAAGTATGTTCCCACTGCAGTTAGAATAAAAGTCGGACTCCTCAACGCCGCCTGCAACCCCGCGCACGATACAGCCCTCACCTGCCTCTCCAGCCCCGTCTCATTGCCCCACTCATCGTTGCTCACCAGCCTCTTACACATTCTGGCTTTCATTCTTTCACTCATTCTCTCATTTTTGTCCCAACTTCAGGATCAGCCTTCGTGCCAATGAAAACCCACTCTCTTAAGCGTCCCTTGTTCTCTTCATTCACAGCATTCACCGCAATGTGTAATTATACACTTAACGATGGTCTTTACAATGATCTTTCAGCTCCACTAGCTCCAGGCTTCCTGCAGGTACTTCCAAGGTAACCACAGTATCCTCAACACCCACTACAGTGTCTGGCACATGGAGCCCATCCTTAAGTGCTGGCTGCGTGGAAGCCTGAGCAAGTGAGGCGTGGAGGACTCCTGACTTGACAAACTCCTCAGCGGTCTGCGGCTTTGGTTCCTTCTTACCCATAACGGCTCTGCCCTTTATTCTTTAAAGGAGCATGCTTTAGGATGGGGAAGACGCAGCAACATAGGAGCTGTAACATTATGCCATTTGCCTTGGCCAAATGGACGACTCTTGGGGGTCAACAATAAAAAGGCCACTTAGCTATGAATGCTGTGTGATCCAGGGTTTCCCCAACAATCCTAGGATAATTAGGGAACCCAAAAGTTTGCTGAATGAACCCAAAAATGTGAAAACATTTTTTATAACCTTTAGGTCTAGGGATGACAGGTTGCACAACTCCAGAGGGCCCCATTCCTGGTGGAGTGTGCGGAGCTGGTCTGTGTAGCTGTACTTGGTGGCCCTGCTCAGTTCCTTAATGTTGCCTCTCTGGACTATTCTTCCAGCTTTTATATATATTTATATATATATATATATATATTTTTTTTTTTTTTTTGCGGTACATGGGCCTCTCACTGCTGTGGCCTCTCCCGCCGCGGAGCACATGCTCCGGACGCACAGGCTCAGCGTCCATGGCTCACGGGCCCAGCCGCTCCGCGGCATGTGGGATCCTCCCGGACTGGGGCACGAACCCGTGTCCCCTGCATCGGCAGGCGGACTCTCAATCACTGCGCCACCAGGGAAGCCCTATTCTTCCAGGTTTATGCTTTGCTCCTGGGCTTATTCTTTGTTAAGAACCTAATATTCATCTTACACAAGTCTTTAAAAATATGACTAAATGGATCATATTCCTTATAAAGTTAAAGAAATAAAAGTCAGTGAGAGGCTATGAAAAGTGAAGCTACTTAAGTCAATCTTTTTAGTAGAAGAACACCACCAACATTACTGATTTTTGAAAAATGATTCCTCATTGCTTATTTACTTTGAAAACATAAGCACATGTGAAAATATTATATAAATTTTTTTTCTTGATGGTTTTTCTTGATACTCCTATTAAAATCCATGGGGTTTATAAAGAAAAATAAACATCTATTTCATTGAAGGAGCAGGGATAAAAATTAATAAAGCCACATCTTTCCTTCAATACAAAAATCCCTTAGTAATCTCAGGAATGGCTTCAAAAGGAAATTAGAAATACATTTCAAGGTCAAAATCTGGGTTAGCGTTATGTCAACATGGAGAACACCTTTGGTAAGAACCTGACTGTGTGTAAGAATCATTGTTTACAGTTCCTACTGCCAAAGGATCTAAATGAATAGTTCAAGTCACTCTGACATCAAGTATTGAAAGTAATTTAGGTAAAAATTTCCCCCAAAGAACATCTCATGATTTTCCATGTTAGCTAAAGAGTTAATTCTCCCCTTAGAGTGAAGCCTTGTGGATTCGAGCAGAAGTAATTACAAGGGAGTCAGGCATCAAAGTAGGTCAGAGAATGCCCTCTGTAGGAACACAAATACCATCTCAGATGCCTCTTCAGCCCTCACCTGCCCAGGCCAAAGTCATATTTTCTTCCGCTTCGCCCCTACTCATTTTGTACAATACAGACACATCCCAGCTCTCTACAATTATGAGCCTTGCGGATGCCCGCCCGCCTCTACTTGAGGGCTAGCTCTAAGTCAGGGACCTCCCTTTGTCTCTCCTGAATCCACAGTGTAGCCATGCAAATGTTTGACTTAGAAAAAAGAACGTCGGTACTTGCGGTGATCTTATTTTAGCCATCCGACAATGCTAGGTGGGGGAGGAACAGAGAAGCCCTGAGAAGAAGGCTTAAGTTAAAATGTTTAAAAGTAAATTAGGATCAACAACTGCTTTGAGTCATCACTGCCATAAAATAAAAAGATTACTGCCAGATGCATAAAATATATTGGTCACAATAACTTGGCTCTCCTTTTACTTACATTTAAGGTCAATTAAGACATTATGCTTTGCGTTACTTTGTACAGAACAGGAGGACTGGAGAAACTATGGATTTTGTAGCACCAGAAGACTAAAACAGTTTTCCAGAAATGAATCAAAATTTAAGTAAATGAAAGAAACACAAGGTTTTAAACCTCTACTGCACTCTTCTCCCAAAATAATCAACATATTTTCAGGATGACACATAAAGCATTCTGATTTTAAAGTCCTTTGTCCGAGTGTTTCAGGTCAGACCTGATTGGGAACACTGCCCCCCAGCTGACAAGAATGCCGAGCTCTCACTTGGTCATGAGAGCCAGCAAGACTCCGTGGAAACCAGTGAGTCCCAACGGATCAAAGAAGAGGTCAGCACTCAACAATTGCCTCCAACAATCCCGAAATAGAAACTATGCTCAATACAGGTACAACTGCTCAAATGGACCGTTCAATTTTATTGTAGAAGAACTCAAAATATCACCCCCCAAACCCAGAAATGTATAAAGGGAACTTCTGGCTCTCAGAGAAAACCACAATTTCTTCTTTGGAACTCGACTACTGGGAGTTGAAAAATAGTTGAGGGAGCCGTAAAGAACCAAATCATTTTGCACTTTGTCTAGAAGGTGTCCTGGTGTTTAATGCTCCCATGATACTTTTTTATTTTGTTCTCAGAAAAGTTACAGGAAGGGCAGCCAGTGCTTTACGTCCTTTCTTGGCAGGTACAGATAGCAGTGAGGTGCACGTTCAGTCCTTGCAGAAGCACCAGGACACAGCAGCACGTGGGCACAGGGAGCCTTTCCCGACGCATAGAAAAACTCTCACACCTGACAACAGCCAGCTGAAAAAAACAGCAAGTACGCTTTCAGAATCCATCTTCCCTTTCATATTCCTGGAAGGACCTATTTGTATACAAGTATTTTAGCCACTCTTGTACACAAGTCAATCTTCAAATACTTCTGCTCTTTATGTCTCTTTAGACACACATCTCAAAAATAGACAAGAGGTCTTAAAACCTTTTAGTATCTGCTGATAGAGAAATCTTTTCAAGGGACAGGTAGCACTCGACAACAATACATAGTATTTTTACTTGTTATTGTTGGTGGATTTAACATCACCTTGAGCTCTAAAGGAGGGTCAATTCTGCTTCTCACCACTTCCTATCTTTCCATACATGTGAATCCTATCTTTCCATACATCTGAATTCGGTTTCCCTAAATGTTCCCAAGCAGCGTACGCTCCTTACACAAAAGAAAACAATGTGATCTTAGGGTCATTTTAATGCAGGAAAATATTTCTGTTTCAGTTAATAAAACATATTGTTTAGACACATCTGTTGCAAATAGGAAAAACTAGACTGCTATGAACAAGGAAAATGAATGATACTGTGGGAGGTTGTCGCTGGAAACTGTGCTTCAAACTACTCTTTCCCAAGATACTTTATAATGTTAGATTGTGTGTTACAAGACGTCTCCTCTGCCCAACCCCCATTTTAGTGCTGCAATAAGACAACATATTGCTGTCTCTTATAAGTTTGCTGAAAACACAAAGACTTGACTGAACAGATAATAGAAACAAGTAGCCTTCTTAGGCTTCAAAGACTAGGTATCCATAAAGTCGATGGGTGGAAATCCTTTTTGAAAGTCATGTCTACAGCCATTCAAGATTTTGAAAGTCTGATGTTGGGATGCTAGAAACTTGAAATCTTAGTAGTTAGGTGACCAAAGGTGATACAAACCCAGCCCTAATATATGTTTGAACAGGCCCAATTTTCATGTTGTAAGATTTGAATGGTTGGCATTCCCAGCTCTAAACAGACTAATATAGCAAATCAATTTTTAAAAGTCCATCTTTCTTATTGCTCATCAGTTTAAAACAATATGTGTGTGTGTGTATCTATATACATACAACCTTTGTGGAAAAACTAAAGAATTTTATAAATGCAGTTGGTATACTGGGCTGGAAGACAAGACACCTTGCTTCTAGTTCAGTCTCTGGCACAAACTTGCCGCGCAAATTTGGTGGTGATGCCAACCTTCTCTGTGCCTCAGTTTCCTCATAAGCAACGTGAGGTATTTAGGACTAGATCTTTTTGGTGTCTAAAATTAACACCTAGGTATGGCTGAGGTGAGCACAGAGATGGGTGGAGACACCAGGCGTACTGGTTATCTGGAGGGTAGAATTCTACCCCAAGCAGAGAAGAAGGGCACTTCCGGAATAGGCAAGATGACAAACAGATGTTATAGGTCAGCAGCAAATGGACCAACAGAGCAGAGGGGGTATGGGATGGAGAACTAACACGAGATTCTGCTGGACAGAGCCAGACAAAAGAAGCCCTTGAAGGGGAAAGCCAGTGTTATCCTGTGGTGACCTCAGCTTGTTGAGAGGAAGGCCAAGTTTACCTTTGTTCTTAAACTTTTTACTCTTGGCAATATTCCAATCTGAATATCTTGCCTTACTTTAGACAACTACAACTCTATCAGACTGCAGAAAGTGGAACATCTGGCCCTCTTAATACATTGTCCACATTATATGTCTGCATTATGTTTACATAACTTGCCTCTTTTATCCAGAGTGCTGCCAGGGTGGAAGGAGGACTCATTTTCCTCTAGATACAGCATTATAAAGGATAAATAGGTAACAAAATTGCCTACATTGATCTATGTAACTTGGATGCTAAATACCACAAGAAGCCTGTCCTCCTGGTTATACCGTAGCCCCACTCAGCTGTCCGAGGCAGAAGCCTGGAAGCCATCCTTCAGTGATTGGACTACGTTCCTCAGGCCCTGTATCTATAGTTTATGTCTGAGTTCTAAAGCTAGAGGAATAGAGAGCAGAAAGTATTTTTTAACAGAGTAATTTTCACTTAAAACTCCATCAGGTATTTAGAAGCATCTGCCCCAATTCTGCACACAATATACTATGACTCTGGCACATGCTCCAAAGAGCAAAGCACCAACTGGCCTCGGGTGGGCTCTGTGCGTGAGTGATTCCGGATGGCAGCGCTGGTTGGATGTCAGGCACTTCCAGTCACGGAGAGCTCAGCAACTTAGATCAGAAGAGGAAGACAAGACCACAGCTGTTCATAATATGAGATGTGCTCCCCTCCCTCCAAGGTGCCAAGAAATAACTTGAGGAACTTTGTAGAAGTGCGGTCTGCAATAGTATGTAGGGATAAGAGCCAGGGATGGAAAGATTATACTCAGAATTATGTTTTATTTAGAAATAAAACTGCAACAATTAAGTATAATTGCCTCAATTTCATGGGCATTTTCGGTTGCTTACCCAGCATCTACTTTCCACTTCTCCCTTCACAACAGCTTGTTTTGCGGAGGCATCCACCCCCTTGTCCCTCCTACTCACAGTCACATCCTATTTTCTCTAAATGGTTCATTTGGGAACCACATTCTCCTGAATCAAGACACCATATTATTTAACCCATTTATTGAGCAACTGCTCAATATACAAGAGGGAGCAAAACTAAATAATTTGCCTTTTAGGCTAAAACCTGGTGGTGGGGAGAGATAATTAACCTTCTTTCTCTATATAAATACAAACATTGGATGTTTAAATTGGTGCTCCCAAAGCATAGATGATTTGTTTAATTGTAAGTCCGAATGAACTTCCAAGAAGTAGTTGGAAATAATTAGAAGAAAAAGTTTTCTTGGATGTCTTTCAAGATATTCAGAAGAACGATCATGGAGGAAGAAAAATAAATTTAAGTGTTCAATATCTCACAGCAGGTCAGCCGGTCATGTCAACGAACCTCTTACCATCTGGTTTTTGTCTTCTAAAGTGACCCCATGAGTATTATACTTATTTTCATAAGTGTTTAAAGTTTCTCAGATAGGAAAGCTCATGTTCATAAAAATCATAAATGTGGAAAACTTAGAAATTTTATTTTGTGTCTAAGAAACACACAGTTGAGACTGGTCTCTAGATATACAAAGAGGTACAAGAGTTCATTGAGTTCCAACGGCAAAACCCCTACATCCCCCATGAGAATCCAGCATTTTACTATTTGCTTCTCAGGCTCACTCAACTCTACACATACAGGCAGAACCAATTTAAAACTGGAGCACATTCCAAAAGACTCCTGGTAAATGGTTGTTTATTTCTACAGGAAAATGTGTTCCAGGTTCTATTGGTATAGAGGGTTCCCAGCTGCTTTGCCTGTAAAAGCTTTTTAACCCATAATGATTCTCAAATGTGGGATCTAACCATAGGTTATCAGTGTTTTTATGGAAGAATATGTCTCAGAGACCAGGGGGTAACCCTGATTGGGAAGATGGCGACTTGAAAGGCAAAGATTTCCTTACCCTCCCCCTTCTTCTCTCCTTCAACCTACTATTACCATAACCAGCCAATTCTCACTTTGGGATTTATGAGGGAGGAGGGCTATCATGATCTGCATGTTCCTCCTTTCTACAGCCCACTCTTCTTCTTCTTTTTTCTTTTTTGGCCGCACCCTGCGGCACGCAAGACCTTAGTTCCCTGGCCAGGGATTGAACCTGCGCCCCCTGCAGTGGAAGCGTGGAGCCTTAACCACTGGACCGCCAGGGAAGTCCCTGGCTCACACTTCTGAATCACTTACTCCTCCCTCCTCTCCCTAAGAGGTCCACACAGGGCATCATTCTTACATTCTCCTCATTCTCCTCTCAGGATACCAGGCCCCATCTTACTATTCATTTCAAAGCATTCCCCCTAAACTCTTACACAAAGTAAATAAGAATGCCTGGGTGTTAGAGTTTCAAAATTCAAACTGGCATAAATTATAAATATATCAAACTTGAAAGTGCTATATAATTGTAATGTGCTTCTATTATTGCTTTGATATGTTGACGAAGCTCTCCTGAATCATTCTTATACACCATTACTCACGTCTGTATGACTTATAGTTTTATGGCTAATATGTGTCTCTCTACACTCTGATATCAAGACACATGGCCTCATAAAAATGTTTATGCCACATTTTCTAGCTGTGAGAAGTTCTACAAATATTGGAATCGCAATTGTTTATATGAACAGTGGGGAAGAACATTAGTATTGGCAACCGGCCACCAAAATGCCCTGAACTGCTTTCCAGGTACAGTATGGGTTAAACAGGCTCTGTTTGCCAGAGGACTTCCCACACATAGCTTTATATCTAATGAGGAAAAAACACACTCCAAAATATTTTTCAAATGAACTTTTGGAAAACAACCCAGGCTTAAATTGAAGATTGCCTGCGTGTAACATATGCTGTGTATACTCATGGTGTTACTGACGGAACCCTTATTACGTCCCAGTCTTTCCCTACAGAATCCTAGTCTTGAATGTTCAAATATTCTTGAAAATTGTTGAAGTTTTGAAATTTTTCTTTGCAAAGTTTCTTTTCCTAAGAGAGAGATCTTCCCAGATCCCAGTGGTGGTGCGTGCTGAGTCAGCCGGCGCCTCTACACCTTCTGGGGTTTTATCTAGCATCGCCTCCTGGACGGACAAGGGAGAGGTGGGCACAGAGCAGAGAATTAATGCACCGAGCCGGGTGTTCCACAGCGGGGGGATGTGGTTCCCAACTCTTCACCCCCTCACCTTGACCCCAAGAAGGAAGAAGCCCATTCCCCTGGGAAGGGTTCTTCCAAAGGCTCTCACGCAGTTCAATTTCACAACTTTAAGCCTGAAGACAAAGGAGACTTTTTTCTTAAGTAAACATTTTAATAAATAACTTCTCCATATAGGCAAAATATTGCCAAAATTAGTAATCTGCATTTTGTTTAGAAATAGACTTTGCAAATGCATTTAAATGTGAATTTAGGATGGAACACACACCTTGGCAGGTGAAACTTGGCTACAACGTGTTTCAAATGATTATTTTGCCAATACTTATGTTGTTGAAAGAGAGGGTCCCCAAACCTCCAGTTAAAATGATAAAGTATGGAGTTTTAAAAACTGGCTCTGAATACGGGGTGATTAAATAAAGCTAAAAGACCCATCATTACAACTTATATCTACCTATAATTCTTAATGGTAATTCTTTATTTGTCATTAACTATTTTCAGTAAATTGACTTGTACTGTACTTCCCTGTTATTTTTTATTTATTTTTTTTGCGGTACGCGGGCCTATGGCTCACGGGCCTAGCCGCTCTGCGGCATGTGGGATCTTCCCGGACTGGGGCACGAACCCGTGTCCCCTGTATCAGCAGGCGGACTCTCAACCACTGCGCCACCAGGGAATCCCCCCTGTTATTTTTATCATTAATTTAAAACACAGTTCCTTAAGACTAAACTGTATTTGCAGATTTTATTTAAAAAACTATATATATAAACATATAAATGTAGACAGAGCAGAATAATGATGCATCCTTTCATCTACCTTCTACAATGATCAACTGATGGCCAACCTTGTTTCATAACTTTCCCCACTCAATCTCATTCCACTCACAGATTACTTTTTAGCCAATTTTATTTAAGTACAATTTGTATACAACAAAATCCACCATTTTAGCTGTGCCTTTCTGTGAATTTTGACAAGGCATACAATTTTGTAACCTCCTTTACTGTCAAGTTATCAAGATATAGAAGTTTCCCATTGCACCAAAGAGTTCCCGTGTTCCCTTTCATAGTCAATTCCCTATCCTTGGCCCCATCCCCTGGTAATGCTGTTCTCTATCCCTGTAGTTTTGCCTTTGTGATAATGTAATATAAATATAATCATACAATATGTAGTCTGTATATGAATCTGGCTTCTTTTACTTAGTCTAGTGCCTTTGAGATTCATGTATGTTGCCAAAAATACCTGTATTTCGTTGCTTTCTATTGCTGAGCGGTCTTCCATTGAGCAAATGTAGCATAGTTTGTTTATCCATTCACCAGCTGATGAATATTTGTTTTCTTTTGTTTTTTCCACTTTTTTGGCAATTGTTAATAAATATATCTACTCTAAACATCCACATACAGGTTTTGGTATGGATTTATATCTTCATTTCACTTGAGTAAATATCTGAGAGATTGATGAGTTGTATGGTAGTTTATATTAAACTTAATAAGAAACTACTAAAGTGTTTTCCAAAATGGCTGAACCATTTTGCATTTTCACCAGCAGTGTACAATGCCCTGTACCCACACCAGCATTCAAATAACTGGGATCTAATTGTGATTTTAATAAGAATTTCCCTAATAAATGATGATGTTGATCATCTTTCATTTGCTTATTTGCCAACTGTATCTCATTTTTAGTGAAGTATCTGTTCAAATCTTTTATTAATTTTTAATGATGTTTTGTTATTATTGCGTTTTTAGAGTTCTTTATATATATATATATATATATATATATATATTTTTTTTTTTTTTTTGCGGTACGCGGGCCTCTCACTGTCATGTCCTCTCCCGTTGCGGAGCACAGGTTCCGGACGCGCAGGCTCAGCGGCCATGGCTCACGGGCCCAGCCGCTCCGCGGCATGTGGGATCTTCCCGGACCGCGGCACGAACCCGTGTCCCCTGCATCGGCAGGCGGACTCTCAACCACTGTGCCACCAGGGAAGCCCTCTTTATATATTTTTATCATATATGTATATTATATTTTCTCCCAGCTTGTGAATTATCTTGTTTATTTTCTTCTGTGTCTTTCAAATAGAGAGATTTTTTAATTAAAAAATAATAATAAAATAAATATAGAAGACCCATCATGAAAAAAATGGTCCCTTCAGTTTAAAAGTGCCACCACATTTTTATCTCTAAATGATCTCTTCTCTGACTCTTCCTCAGGCTTATTTTTTATAGCAACATCCTCCCCACCAGACTGTCCCAGCGGAAAACCTGGCCAGGAGGGGAGGGGAGAAAAAGTTACCTGGACTGAAGAGGCAAAGAAGAAAAATGAAAATCTGCCCAAGAAAAAAATTTAGGCCTAGAAAATAATAGTTATGAAGACAATTAGAATATTTCCTATCTTGGAGGTTCTCCAAGAAAATAAAACATGAGTGTATATACAGCCATGTTTTAAGATTGCCCAGGGCTTAAAAGGCAGTTTTGTGAGAAATACTGGATAGTAAGATTTCTTGGAGTTTCAAAGTTTACTCTGCAATATTCTTCACATTCAGAACTACGAACAAAGAAATTTGGGCTAATCATGCTACATGAAGACATTTACCTGGGAACCCTCTGTACTTAAAACCAACGCGCAGGCTACTGATTCCATCTGAATATATGTGAACCTTCTTAAGTTTGAATCCAAAGAGTCTGTGAATAGTTAGTTACACATCAGGCACCAGGCTATAGATCATATGCATACGACCTAGTCCTGCCTTTGAACTTTTAGTCCATTAGAGCAGGAATTAACAACACTCAAGAAGGATTTTTAAGACCACAAAGCAGTGTCAAGAGGCACTACAAAATTAAAATTGCTAAAAAAATTGTTCTGAAGCTAACTTATATACGAGGAAGCAGATAGGATCAGGCTGGAGTCATTTATGAAGGAGGAGGAACCTGAACTGAGTTTAAGAGGATAGATAAGGTCTCGATAATAGTATTACTGCGATCACCCTCCAGCTCCATTTGAGAGCCTGCCAGGCTCTCACCACAGCTGGCATTGTACGTGCACTCTCTGGACCCACAGCTAGACTGTAGTGAGTTTATCGTCATGACTTTATAGCTGAGGATGGCAGAAAATGTGCCTGAGGCCTCCCAGGAAGGAGATGAGCCGCCCAGGTCCAACTGACCCCAGAACCCACGGTGTTTCCCTCATGACAACTCCAAGGAGTGGAGACGGTTCTGGGTGGCAAAAAATAGACTTTTCTAGAACAGTTGACTTCAAGATGAAAAGCAAAAATAGGTCAGAGCTTATGGAGCAAGGAACAATGTATCCCTGTGAATTTTAGACTAGACACCTGACATAATTAACCCAGCCCTGTGGGTGGACCAGGCTGGTGGGCAGCATGAACTGGAGGTTCACGAATTTGGAAAAACCAGAGAGAAAGAGAATCTGGTTCTTCTGCCCCGATGTGGTACCACAGAGGTACGTGGCATGGCTGAGCTGCAGGCGGTATCCCACATTCCAGGGCAGCAAAGAAGATGGTGGACTTGTACTTGTACTTGGGTATTTATAACTCATCCTGTTTCTCAAAACTACTGGTTGTGAGACTTCGGGCAATGACTTAAATTTCTGAGAATTTCAGTCTCCTAACCTTGAAGCCCAATTCATGATGATAACTGCACAAAGCTACAAGGATGAAATAAGAAAAAGCATATAATGTGTAGCATGTGGCAAACATTCAGATATTCACCTTTCCCTTCTCTGAAGTCTGTGGAAATGGAAAAGAAGGGCTGAGACAGATAGGGAAGTAAATTTAGGGAGATCTAGTGACAAATCAGGTATCAGGGGTGGAGGTGGGGGGTGGGGGAGGAAGGGAGAAAGATGTCAAATGTGCACGTGAAATGATAAGCCTGCACAAAAGTATCTTTATTTTCCTCAAATAGGAGTTAAAAGGTAGTTTTAGGAATAAGTGGCCTTAGAGGTAACTGGGAGATCCCCAACTGAAAACACTCAGAAAAGAGTTAGAAATGAGACGGAGAGTTTAGAAACAAAAGAGAGACCAGAAAAAAAAGGATTTGGTGATCATTTGCCTAAGAGCCTGGTTGCTATAATATTCCATTTATGAGGACTTGTGAAATTGCTAAACTCTGTTTATCTTTGAATGACTATGCTTTAGAAATCAAAGGAATATATATGAAGTTACAACATTTTAAGAAATCCAATTCCACATTTTTTAAGACAAAGAATATTAAAAGAAAATACTCTACTTAATACAGGACTTAAGATCAATTGCAACTCCCGTCTTTCAATTTAAAACACAATGATTGCTTTAATACCTGACTTAACTCTAGAAAGCCTTTATCACAAATGTAATCTGCCTCTCCAGAACAGGCTTTCCTTATGGCATAGAAAAGTCATGATGGTGTAAGGCAATAAAACACAGATTTTAAAATTATGCATACCTTGGAAATGCAGCTGAAACAGCAATAGTTGGGATCTGAAATGAGACAGGAAGCAAGGGGCCAAGGCAGAGGCGGAGGGGATGTCAGCTTTATTCAGTCAACATGAATACAGGCCTTGCTTACCTAAAGCTATGGTGGATAATTCTGTTGTACGGACTTCCTAAGCTTGGTGAATCTGGTCCAGTGCTTCTCCAAGTTTCTCAGATATTACAACCAACTGTCTGTTCCAGACACTAGATTCACTATCTACAGCTGCCAAAAGCAGATCTGGCACCACTGGACTCATCTGGTTCTTCTGACATTTTAAGTGACGGCCTTTCCGTGTCTATTAGATGGTCCCTTTGCAAGCCCTGGGCAGGTCTATCCAAGGTTCATCATCAGCGGCAGATGTTAAAAACAGGAGACCTTCAAAAACCCTCTGCGAGCCCATACTTCATGGGGATTGGGTATTCTATCTGGTTTCCAAAACACAACAATTATCTTGCACCTAGCTACATAACAACTGAATAACTTATTAACCTCTGTGTATCTAAAGTACAGCTTTGAAATATGCAAAGGAAAAACTGATAGAACTAAAAGAAAAAATTAACAATCCACTCAACACAATTAAGTTCCAAAACAGCTCCCTCAGAAAATGACAGGTCAAATAGAGCAAAAGTTAAGTAAGGATACTGATAATCTGAATAACAGTTAAATGATTTTGATTTAATTGATAACTTTGTACCCAACAGAAAATAAGCATTATTTTCAAGACATGGGACATTCACAAGTGAATAATTTATATGGGAAGTACATCTCTTTGGATCATATTTCTAGGTCCTTTGGTACTCTAAGTTTCTGTTACCACTTTTTTTCTTTTTATCACATACTGCTTCACAGAAAGGTTACTTGTTAGATGTGTTTTACCTTCTCTGGCGTACTTTACAACCTTTCCAAGGACAGAAGCCTTGACTTCTTGTCTTTGCATCCCTCACAATACTTACTGCTTTACACAAAGTAGACATTCATTTATAAAATGATCATTCGAAAACAGATCACTTTTCATGATGTATCAATAACAACCTATGCTAAGTAATTTTATGCTACCTCTTTCCAATAAGGAGTCCCTCAGAATCTGTCAAATGTTATTAAGTTGGAGGCAGTTTAATAGAAAAAGGTTTAAGGAAACTTTCTTCCACAGTAGGATTTCAGAACACTGAACGTCACCCTTTGCTGATCCCTGATCCCTTTGCCAGTGGCTTAGCCGAATGCTTCAAGATGCTTCACAAGCTGCATGCATGGAACATACAGGTCAGTCTGAGGGGAGAGCAAAATGGGAGGGAATCCCTCACCATCAAACTCAGGGCTGGTTCCATTACTGGTTATCCAGATGGAGCTCTTGGAGTCACTGTATAGAGTTTTATCCTCCAAATGTCCTCTTCGGTTCCTCTACCGAGACACGTCACAATTAGGGCTTCAATTCGTCTATATTTCTTCCCAAAACCCATTTCTGTGTTTGTGCTGGTCACTTCCTCTTTCCATATTACATTGACATTTACCAAGCCATCTTCCACAGAGCAGCACAGTAATAGGTCAAAAAACTAGCAGGTGGGGAAGGGGGCTTTGGGGAGGGAGGAGGAATTCCATGTCAATAAGTCTGAGAACCTTGCCTGTAACACTTCCTTGTTGAAGACGTACAGTTCAGGGCAGCATAGTAAAGGCTCTGCAGAAAAAGTAATCATTAACCTTGCTTAAATCCCAAACTTATTTGACCATGAAGCCCCCCTCCCCGTCCTTGTTTTTGACAGAAACCTATTACCATAATTCCACAAAATTGAGAACATACTGTCCTGAGAATCCTCTTATACTCAATGCCAGGAACAGGAACTAGTTCCTTATTCCAAAGGTCAACCCTTCATGAGAAAACAAGTACCTTTTTTTTTTTTTAAAAAAAAACTTATGTCCTTTTTCTCTCAAAAATGGTTGGGGACTTCCCCTCATACAATGAAGGATCTACAATGAAGAAGTTTTCCTCCTTCACCCCTCCCCCCCACCAAACGGTGTCTAGTCTTTATACCAGCTTAAGGTATGCAAACTTCCAGAAGATATTAAAAAAAATTTTTTTAATTTTAATTGTGGTAAAATACATATATTTTTAAGCGTACAGTTCCGTAGTGTTAAGTACATTCACACTGTTATGCAACCCATCTCCGGAACTCTTTAAAAGGAGACTTTTTTTTTTTTTTTTGTGGTACGCGGGCCTCTCACTGTTGTGGCCTCTCCCGCTGCGGAGCACAGGCTCCCGACGTGCAGGCTCAGTGGCCATGGCTCACGGGCCCAGCCGCTCCGTGGCATGTGGGATCCTCCCGGACCGGGACATGAACCCATGTCCCCTGCATTGGCAGGCGGACTCTCAACCACTGAGCCACCAGGGAAGCCCAAAAGGAGGTATTTTTTAATAGAGGAGAGGTGCCCATACTCAGAAAGCCAAATCTGTACGTCTTTCTGAACGTGTAATTTTGTGCTATATTTTTGTAACCATTATATTTAGTTATTATAACACTTTTAATTTTCGATTATCCTTTAAAAATTATTTTCATGACGGCTCCATGTTAAGAGATAATCAAGGGATTTTGCAATGGAAGAAAACTGATGAAAAGCATCTCAATGACTATTTAAAGATCCCACTGCATTAAGTCCCTGTCCTCTAGCTTAGTGCCAAGAATTGCACCAGATGGGTATATTATTAGCAATGTCTAGTGCAATATAATTAGTTATTTATTCACAATGTCAATCATTTATGCTGTAGCCACCGATAACTCTTCTATTAGCTGCCTTCCAATAAATCTATCAGCCTTAAGTAAAACACTTCCTGGAACACAGTGGCAAGGTCACTTACAGGATATGTAAAGGGCTGGGCAGTGTTGATTCCTCACTGAGCATCCTTCATTGCATTGTTTGTAAGTCTTAAGGGTAATAAGCCACAGTATTGCAACCCCACAAAGCCTTCAGCTTCAAGACTTTTGAGGTACCACAGAGCATGTGGGCCTCCTGCAATTGCTCATGAAAGGGCCGTGAGAGTCCTCAGCTAGGGATGGAAGATGCCAGAGTGATGTTTATTCCCTCCAGAGAAGAGCATGACCACATGGTAGGGGTCAGAAAATGCTAGCAAGAACTGTAAAGGATGCCCCGAGCACCCCGGTGCCTGGTGTGTACCTTGGAACATTTAAGTGGCATCTCTCAGATACTCGGGCAGCTCTAGGCTGTGTGCTCCTAAACTCCACCCCTGATGCACTTTCCTCAAAGAACCAGGGCAGGTGAATCCCTGGACAAAAAGACACCAAGAATAAAATGTATGGGAATGTTTATTCAGGAAAAAAAATATGTTTATATGAGTATGGGTACACACATACCTTTTTGGTGGTATTTCAAAGATGCAGTCTTTTTAAAAAATTATTTTATTAATGTATAGTTGATTTACAATGCTGTGTGAATTTCTGCTGTACAGCAAAGTGATTCAGTTATTCATATGCATAAACATCCTTTTTCATATTCTTTTCCATTACAGTTTACCTCAGGATATTGAACATAGTTCCCTGTGCTATACAGCAGGACCTTGCTGTTTATCCATTCTATATGTAATAGTTTTCATCAAAGATATAGTCTTGAAGCTGAATAACACAAACACACACACGCACGCACACACACACACACACACACACACACATCATACCAAGAGAAAATAATGCATTCTAATTCCTTTGGGGTCAAAAACTGTGAAAAGTAGGCCTATACTCCTCTGATTTTTCAAAAATTAGCTGGAGAGAGCGGCGCTTCTCCCTAGAATTCTCTTGTTTTCCTAGCTTAATTTGATCAACTGGTACCCAATGGCATCTATTGGTCTACTACCCTGGAGAGAACAGTTCTTATCTATAGCTTGTGGGTAACAAACTGGTAGATTATTATTTTATACTGATGTACCATATACATTTTTGTGTACATGCCCAGATATTTGCTAGTCTGAGAACTAGAAGTTTTGCGGTTCACTTATATACCCCAAACAATTTCAGAACACTCCAGAAGTATAACATGATTTGGGGGGGGGTTATCAATTTAATTATATGTATTTACATTTAAAATAAACAATTGTTTTAGAAATACAGGGGTACTTTTTCCTTTTGGAGGGCTAGGAAGAGGGAGCGTGGGGTGGCCTGGACCAGCCTGAGAATAGTATGGGGTGAGGGGAGTCTAGGGGGGCACCAAGGTGGAGAAGGCCATCAGAATACCTTTCCTGTTGTTGTTTTAAGAAGTTCTAGAAGGGAATTCCCTGGCAGTCGAGTGGTTAGGACTCCAAGCTTCCACTGCAGGGGGCATGGGTTTGATCCCTGGTCGGGGCACTAAGATCCAATAAGCCTCACGGCACAGTGAAAAAAAAGTTCTAGAAAAGTAAAAAAGCTCCTTCTAACCCAGCTATTTTTGTGAAAGGGTAAACTGAGTCTCGAGATGGAGGCTGACCACTGAAGGGTCACCCACCCCTCCAGGCACTGGAGATGTGGCCCTTCCAGTATCCGATCTCCACGGTTGTTACCTCAAACCAGAGGCCTGGAGCCCTAGTTCTCGGGAGGGGGAAACATGACTTTTCTAAAGAAGGAAATTAGCTCATTCATTCTTTCAGCAAACATTTGAGCTTCCCTTATGTCTGGCTTTTTCTAGGGTATATAGCAACAAGCAAAACATGCAAAGACCTGGCTCTGAGGGAGTTTATATTTGAGTGGGTACCAGTTTTGAAAAAGAAGTTCATCAGACATTCAACACACTTACTTTAAATGAACAAGTGACTTTTATAAGCTATTCTTATCTGGTCACTGCAGTTGAAGACTGACAAAGCTATTTTCTCCAACACTAGATCATGGCTTCAGAAACAAACAAAACCGGATCGGTCACGGTAATTGAAAATGTCATGTACTCAGTAACACAGATCAGCAACCACGGAAGATCTAAGAGCTAAAGTCCACATGCCCACAGCAGCAAGGAGCAGGGGTCGCCACTGTTCTCATGGAACACACACTTCTCAGGCAAAAATGCTTGTCCAAAATGGGACCAAAGAATCCTGAGCTACTCCCGCTTCCCCTTCCCTTATTTTGCGTATCATATTACAAAGCAAACAGAATATCAGTGGGTCTCTCAGGAGAGAAAATATTTCTTTTATTCTAAGAAAACATCATGAATAACCACAGCTATCTAACCTAACAAGATGTCATTTCTTTCTTTGGAGACGAACCATGTATCTCTCTGGTGAGCAGACAAGTCTATATACGCATTTCCAGAGAAGGTAATCATTTCTGAAAAAGAAATGATTATTCCACTTCAAAAAAAGAAAAAAAAAAAGCGTTCAGATGACTGAATCTGTCACATACATAGGGTGTGCCTGACTGTGATCCAGGTAGGGGCACATGACGATTTTCTTGGGCTCTGAGGCCCCTTCCTCCATAAAAAAGAATATTAAAAATTATATTTTATGACTGCCTTGGTATAAAGAAAAATATAATCCAGGCTGGGTTCATTATTATATATTCACTCTTTTTCTATTTATTTTTGGGGAAAGAATTAAAATTAAAACATTTTCATGGGCCACTAAAAGCATCATGGCCCCAGGCACTGTGTGTAATGGGTAAGTCAGCTCTGGACCTCAGACTCTTGATTTTTAAGCTACTCAGCATTCTAGTCATACATTAGACAAAAGAACTTCTAGGACTTTCTTGCCAGTAATGAAGATCTGCGGTAAGAAAACCACTATTTTACCAGTTAACAAAATACCGATGGACTCTGAACTCCAATACAAGCAAAGACATCTTTACTCCATTAAAATACCATTTGTCTTTGTAATAACTCTGAGTACCTCAACAAAAATAATGCAGTGTATCAAATATTCATAATTCCAACAAAGCATGATTATTGTGCTAGTTAAAGGCAGACTCTAACCCCTTGTTGCACTTATGCTTTAATGTTATTTTTATTTTACTGTTTGGTTAAAAAAAAAAGACCTGGTGTAGAATTGAAAGTATAAATGAGTAAAAGGATAATGCTGTGCTTACCAGGACTGAGTTTCTTCACATATTCCTTCCATTCTAGTAAGCATTTGATATGGAATTGAGTAATAATGTCAGTTTAACATTTCAAGTCTTGCCAAATAGCTTATGATGTGGTCAGAGTATGATAAATTAAAGGACTTAGGAAAGGAGAAACAGAATAAAATAACTGCCTAGACCTTAAAAAAAGGGTATATCTCCCTCCTTCCTTTCCCTCTTATTGTTCACTGTGGTTTTTCAAGTACTACCACCACAAAATTGCATTGAGATTTTAAATCTTAAAGAAAAAAGAGGAACTTAAAAAGAACAGGAAGAACTTTTCTCACCAATGAAAAGCATTTAAAATATTAACCAAGAGACTGACTCATTAGCAGTAGCGCGCCAACAGGAAGGTATCATTCCAATTTGGGTCACACTATGGTTTACTCTTCCTGACTCCATTTTTATTCCTCATGTATGTACTTTGAAATATGAATTTTCTTTTGTATTTCACCCTCTGGTTATAATATTTGTTATTCTGTCTTACAAAATAGTTAAAAAAAACAATATAAATTTGCCTCTTAGAGGGTACTTACACAAAAATACCTAACAAACCTAAATTACAAATTTATTAATCTTTTAGCATGTTTCATACTCAAGTGGTAAAAAAATGAAAACAGCTCACTTTTATGGTTGAAGCCTTTCCAGTGTCTTCACCCACCAACTGCTAACATCCGTCTCCACCTGTAGCAGAAACACAAAATATAAATTGCTTTTTACTTTTCCAGAATGATTTCAGTGGAACATGGATGAGAAATCTGGGCCAATATTAAGGGGCAAAAGGAAGACTGGATGCAAAAAGACCATAATTTTCCTAGGAAAAAGTCACCTATGCTACTGGTCTATAATAGACCTATAGCAATAATCATAACAATTTAACTTAAAAAACAACTTACAGGGTGTGGTGTTAGAAAGTTACTGTCCAATCTTGATTTTCCCTTTCCCTTGAAATACTCAGAAAATCTAAAAAAGACTTGAACTTTCAATAGCGCTAAAAATTAAGTTCAGTGACTTGCCAGGAGCCAAGAAGAATTTCCTTTACCAGGAAGAGAGATGAAACTCCAAGGAGCAGAAGGAGAATGGATGATTTCACTCAGTCTCAACCCTCGTATCCTTATCTCTGAAACGCAAGTCTTTCACAGGATGTGAACTGCCTTCTAAGGCCATGGCCACTCTATCCCTGAGCTCCTCTCTATGGCTGTAGCCAATAAGTCCTCTCAGTTTCCATCTTTGCAAAGCACTTGGGGTGGGAAGGTAGAAGTTAATGGGAGTAATGCTTAGATGTGGTAAAGTCTGGGGTTGCTTTTTTTCTGGTCACTATTTTTGAAAAGAAAGAACCACAGACATTATATAATGGAAAAACAAATGTGCCTAGATATGTGTCAGATAGGTATCTTCATGAACAAAAGTTACTTGAAAATATTTCCACTTGACTGAGGGATGAATCCAAATAAAAAGAGTGAAAAAGTAGTCACTTAGTAGCATGGCTGGTAAGCATTAAAAGCAGTAAATAGGGAATAAAGTATGCTAATTATTCTAAAACCAGTCCAAATAGTGTGCAAACTTCCAAATTTTTGGAAAAAATGTCTAATAAAAACATTACTATAGTAGTTAAGTTCATCTAAGTCTGAAATCCTGGATCATGTTATGAAAAACGGGGAAATGAGTGGGGATAGATGGTAAAAGCAAGTTAATTTCATTTTGGGTGGGGAGTAAGAAATGCAGTTTTACTTGTGACGCTAGTAGCTGTTTTGTTTTTTTTTAAACTGGAGAGAACAAAGCAATAAACTGCATATTTAAACTTAAGCTCAAAAACAGCAGTAAAGGTAATATAGGAAAGGCAGAAAAAAATAAAAGCAGGAATTTTTGATTTCGATATTTAAAAAAAAGTCACTGGTTCATTATAGAATGAAATGTCTCATAGACAGATTTCAGGCAAATCTAGTCTTAAAATCCAACATGAAACTCGAATTACTAGAAGAACATATCACAGATATGGAAGAGATGATAAACTTGAGAATGCCATATAAAAAGATCCTTGTGAATAAATCTGAACATCTCAATGGAAAGAGTTTTCTAAGGTGGTATTTAATTATTAAAACTGAACCAGAAATATAAAAGCTGAAAGGCTAAGAAATATGGTTCACTTCAAGGATTAGACAATTCCCAAACTGTATAAAAAGCTTTCAGGATATAAAACAAACGCGACTCTTCAGTTTGTTTGGTGAAGCTTATCAGATAACCTAACCTGATAAGACACAGAGAAGGAAAAAAGTAAGAGGTTTATTTCACTTAGATAAACAAGATGGAAGAACATCAAATAAAGTGCTCAGAACTCTTGATTTCTAGTAAATTAAAATAATGATACAACAATATAAACTGGGCTTATTCTATAAATATTATATAAATAAATCTCTTACACTGTATCAATAGGTCAGATCAACACGTATTCATATTTCCAAAGATGACAAAATAGCATGTGATAAACTCAGCACTTATACCTGATAACCTCTCAGTAATCTAGAAATAGAAAGATCACCTACTGTGATTTTTAAAAAGATCTAAAACCAACAGACAACATTTTTGCTAAAAAGTCAGGAATAAAATAAAAAGATGTTCACAAAGTATTAGTGAAAGGAAATGAACAAACCAAATACCACCATCAGCAGGTGCAAGGCTGAATACCTAAAACTCAAGAGAAATATCTAAAAATAACCCTGTTGGAAATAGGAAGGGTGGTATCAGATGATTTAAAATACGTAAAAAGCAATGCTTTTTGTCCAGTGGTAGCAAAGGCCAGTCACAAACAAATGAAAAAAAAAGACAGTCTGAAAACAGGTCATATTCAAAAAAATTATGTTCGAAGAATGTATATAGAAAATGTTTAAGGAAATCTTTAGGACAATGGTTTCCTCATGAGAAATGCTGAGAAGTATAAATGTACTTTTTTAGAAAAGGGGAAAAAAAAAAGCATCATCTAGCCAGGAAACTCAATATGAGGTAAACTAATGAATTTATATTTTTGGTCTGTAGAAGGTGAAGTACCATTATAGGAATATGAGAACAGTAAGAGGCTTTTATAGTCAGAGAGGCTTATTTATAGGTGAATACTTGAGTATCTCAGAGGCTGTTCTATAAATTCACGATAGAATTTTTAGAAAAAAACACATTAAGAATATTTGATTATCCGGCCTTAAGTGAAAATGCACGGATAGATTATACTCACAGCATTAAATACAAATAGAATTTGATATAAAAATACCCCCAAACACTTCACTACACTCTTGAAGGTTGGGGAAATGTTATAAACAGCCATCAATGTTATATTTCTGGAAAGAAAATGTTAATTACACTTCACTGACCCATGATAAAACAGGTCACATTTTATTGCTTTTGGCCAAAGAACAATGTGAAACTTACAGTCAGGAGTACATGCAAGGTGGTGTTTAAAATAAGTTCTATAGGCACACCACAACTAATGTGAGTTTGAGAATAAAAATAAATAAAATGTCAGGGTTGGTTTTATAAAAAGGAGACACAAGTCCAATATGTCGCCATGTCTTTTTAGCTACAGTGTCTAAAATAAGCTTATCTCTCATTTCAGACAACAGAGGGAGGAGAGAAACTAAAAGCCAAGTGTTTCTGACAATAACTATGGGATCAATGTCACAAAAGGGATCACATTTACTCTTTATATCAGGACAAAATTAAAGGCCTGTTAGCTTTGGAGGATGATGATACTGAGTGACTAGGTAAAAACAGGTTTAATGGGCTGAGTCTGGCAGGGTTTAAACAAGGAACAATTTAAAGTCATGTTCGATAAAAACACTTCTACTTATGATAATGACTGTGCAAATACCCAAGACGTAGACACTTTCCCTAAAAATGTCAACTATTTGAAACACAGGAGCCCCAAAAGCTTGCCCATAAGCATGAAATCTGTTATCTTTATTTCTTGAGTAAAACACATAAAACTTCATAGAAGAAACAAGTGAGGGTGAAAACTCACATACGGGGCTACCAGAAATCACAGAATTTTACACCAGTGTAGACGATAGTGTACTCAATAGCAATGAGACCAAAAAAGGGCAACTTTCCCAATGTTCACGCCCTAAGTATCTAGAAAGTATTCCTTAAATAAGTAACATAGATGGTCAAGTAGACAAAAACAAAGCGAGTATTTTTGAGGGGATACACAGTTTGATCATGTAACTCCAAAAGGAATCTCTGTATTCACACCGGAGTCCAGCGCCTGCCCCACACCTGCCATTCTGGGGGGCCACGCCACGTCTATCCATTCTGATTTAAGAATGCCAGGTAACTCTGGACTCTAGGTCCACTTCGACATAAAAACCACTTTCTCTCTTCCACTTGCCCTTCTTTGAGCTGCCTCATTTCCTTCATAGACCATAAGCAAGCAACAGTAGCTAGTGAAATACAAACCTTCTTAATTTGGCTGCTGAAAGGGGGCGGAATACTATCCTCTATAATTTTGGAAGCCCAACATCCATCTACCCTCCTTCTGACAACCATACCAGCGTTTCCCTCTCCTTTGTCCTACTATCAGTCCAGGTGCTCTGAATGAAATCAATTAGGCTAAACAATTCATCATATTTCATCTCCCTGATTACTCTGATTGGTGCATGGATAGGCGCGTGACCCAAGCCACACCAATCGGGATCAATGAGACCTAACTGGGGTATTTTATTAAAATTACTAAGGAAGCAGAACTTTTCCTGCTTCTATGAGACACGAACAAGACAGGATTTAGAGGCCAGAGTTGCTGTAGCCACTCTGCAAACACGTGGGGCATGAAAATGAGCCTACATGGAGGAATCTCATTCTGATCAGTTCTGTGTGTTTTTGAACTATAAAACAGATCTATACATGCTCCAAGGTGACTTACTTTCTTCTACTCTATATAACGTTTGTGAGGGACTTCCCTGGTGACGCAGTGGTTAAGACTCTGTGCTCCCAATGCAGGGCACCCGGGTTCCATCCCTGGTCAGGGAACTAGATCCCACACGCATGCCGCAACTAAGAGTTTGCATGCCACAACTTAGGATCCCGCCTGCTGCAACTAAGACCTGTTGCAACCAAATAAATATTACGTTAGTGAGATTCCTCCATGCCATTTTGCAGTGTAATTATTTGTGCAGATGGAGAGTATTTCTTTGAATTTCACTGGATACTTCGTGGTATATTTATACGCTCTACTGTTAGACCTTTAGATTGTTTCCATGTTTCTTTCCTATACAAGCAACGCTGTACATGACTCCTGTATTCATACTTCTACATTGTATTTACTTGAACTGGAACTGCTGGGTTGTTCATCATACCCATGTTGAACTTTACTGGGTAATGCCAATTTTTTTTCAAGAGTAATTGTACCAATTTACACTCCACCCAGAGTACACGCATACCTCATTTTACTGTGCTTTACTTTATTGCACCTTGAACATATTGCATTTTTTTAATTTACTTATTTTTACAAATTGAAAGTTTGTGGTAACCCTGGGTTGTCGGATGATGGTTAGCATTTTTTAGCAATAAAATATTTTTAAATTAAGGTATATAGTTTTTTTAGGCAAAATGCTATTAAGCATTCAATAGACTACAGTATATAGTATAAACATAACTTTTATATGCACTGGGAAACCAAACAATTTGTGTGACTCAATTTATTGTGACATTAACATTATTGCAATGGTCTGAAACTGAACCTGCAATATCTCTGATGTATGCCTATATATGAGAGTTCTTTTCACTCCACATATTATGGCCAACACCTAATACCATAAATTTTTTTTTTTTTTTTTTGCAGTACGCAGGCCTCTCACTGTTGTGGCCTCTCCCGTTGCGGAGCACAGGCTCCGGACGCGCAGGCTCAGCGGCCATGGCTCACGGGCCCAGCCGCTCTGCGGCACGTGGGATCTTTCCGGACCGGGGCACGAACCCGTGTCCCCTGCATTGTCAGGCAGACTCCCAACCACTGCGCCACCAGGGAAGCCCCCATAAATTTTTAATTATAGGTATTCTGGTGGGTGAGAAATGGTATTACTGTGGTTTAAATTTGCATTTACCTAATTACTAATGGGGTTGAGCATAACTTCATTTGTGTGTTGGCTATTCACATTTCCTTCCCTGTGAAAAACTTGCGCATACACTTTGCCCATTTTTCTATTGAATTATTTTTTTCTTATGAATTTGTTGGAGTTGTTTATATATTACCCAAAATGTAAATCCATCTGTCTGTTATGGGTTATGGTTTATCTTCAGTCTCTTGACAAAGAGAAGTTCTTAAATATGATGCAGTGCAGTTATATATGTCTCTTTATGGTATAATGATTTTCTGTCTTGTGTAATAAATTCTTTCCCTACCCCAAGGACATGAAGATATTCTTCTATGTTTCTTTTAAAAGTTTTATAATTGTGTATTTTGTGTTTAAGTCCTTGATCCATTTGAAATTAATTACTATGTATGCTGCAAGGCAGGTGCCATTTTCATTTTTTCCATAAGGATAAGCTATTACCCCAGTATCGTTTATTTATTCTTTCCACTGATTTGCGTTTCAGTTGTGTCACATAACAGGTTTTCTATATAAATGTGGGCCTGTTTCAGAAATACTGTTTTACTGGTCTAATCACTTATCCCTATTGCCAAAATTACAGTGTCTAAATCGTTTTGGCTTTATAACAATATAAATGTCTCTAAATCCTTCTACCTGTTTCTTCTTAAGGATTCTTTTGGCTATTTCTGGATCTTTGATCTGTATAAGTTTGAGAATCAACCTAAGTTCCAAAAACATGTTGAATTTTGACTGGGATTGTACTGGATTCACATTTGGGAGAACTGACATCTTTATAATAATGAGATCATCTATGAATATCTTATGCCCCTCCCATTATTTAGATTTTTAGAAGTATTTTTCAATAAAGTTAAAGTTATTCCAGTGTCTACGTAAAGATCTTTCATCAAATATGTTTCTAGGAACTTAATTTTTGTTATTATTGGAGAATATATCTTTTAAAAATATATACTGCTTTTTCTAGAAAGGCTATTAACTTGAAAAAATGTATTTGGAAATATACAGAAAAGTTGCAAAAGTAAGAACTGTAGTTCTTAGCTTTTGCTTGTCAAAAGCTTATTAGTCGTTTCAGAGAACCAAGTTTTGATTCTGGGATACCATACGTACTTATAATTGTTCAGACATAAGCAAAAAAACCCCATCGGCTACAGAATTCACAATAGAAACAGGCTGACCAAAGTGGGAGTGGAGGGGGGAAATTTAAATGATCAAATATTTTAGAATAAGAGTGTTAAACAATCACAAAAATTTTTCATTCAAGCAGGCAATGATTTATATGCCTCAGACTCAATTTTTAGTTTTTCATTCAACAAGTATTTAGGATCTATTATGCACAGATACACATTTCTATTCCCATAGAGACCTCCGGAGATGGACACTTTACAGCTTTACTTGCAAACTCAATTCAACTTCTATTTCTAATTTGATATCTCTAATTGGCCTTTGTTTGATCTCTCTAATTGGCATGTTTCTAAAGAGATCCAGTGGGTCTCAACCACTTAAAAAAACCCCAAACCCTAGAATTTGGAAGTGGAGACTATTGAGAAGAGGTGCACATCTTTCAATAACTAATAGTTATTGGTTTCCTAACCAGTAAATGTACTCGTTTTACCCACAATTTGATTAAATTATATAGTAAATGCCTGATGTGTGTCAGGCACTATGCCAGGAGTTTATAAAGTGGGTAAAGCAAGGTCTCTGAGGAATATATCTCATATTACAAAATGGGTGTGTTCTTGGGAAAAATACATAAAGCAATTCTTAATAAGTTGAATTGTTTTCTGTGGCATTTTAATAGATCCATTAGAAAAAAACTGTTCAAGTGAAGGTTCTACCCACTCAATTCTGATGTAATACATCAGGTTTGCATGACTTGTCAGGCACTGCATTCTGCAAAGAAAGAAGACTGATGAAATGACATTTCTTGGGTTCCGCAGGATCACACACCAGCTGTGTGTATGTAGAACTGATTAAAGTTCTTTATATTTTATTAAGAAACGTTAGGCTGATACTGCATGCTTCCCGAATCTGGGCTATATTGAATGGTAAGTTGGTTGTGAATCTTTTAGAAAGGAAACCAAAAGCAGATGGACAACACACACTCTGCACACCAGGTTTATGACCCATAGCTTAGATTTTGTCATTTGCTGTTTATATTTTTAAAAAGGCTAACAGCTGGCATAATGACTTGACAAAGCATCCTTAATTCTAATACTGAATCAGAGTTAGGAGTCAGAGTAGATGACCCTTCCTCATATTCCCCTGTGTGTCCCTCTCTTTTTCATTCTCAGAGCAAAGTGGGCCTCTTTATTAAAAAAGCTGGCCAAACAGAACTGGGGATTCCAACACCATTTTCCTTTTATTTTTCAATGTTGGAGGGGAAAATGGGCAAGAATGTGAAGTAGTGAATGTTTCTTGAATGAATGACCTTCATTCAAGTGCTGTTAAAGGCACTAGAATTACAAAGAAAAATACCGAGCCTCTTAGCAGGCTTTCAAGGGATGTATACCAGTATACAAGATAGCAGGCTTTCAAGGGATGTATACCAGTCAATAGACTGGATGGTAGCTGTATTGCAAATGCTATAATACAGTTATCAACACTCTCCTATCACCCAAGAGACCTGTGTTACTCTTAAAATGACCTGAATGCATCCAACATCTGAGCACCAATAACGCACCAGGCATGGGTGCTGAGGACACAGCAGTGACTAGGACAGACCTAGTTCTTACCCCCCATGGAACCTCCAGTCAGTGGAATGGACTGTCACAGAGTTAGCTAGTAACAACACCCAGAGACAGCATGCTACCCAGTGTGATCTTGAAAGCATAAAAAGAATATAACTCTAATATTAAAATTTGGGGCTTAGTAGTTAGTACATCAGTAGAGGACTAGAATGAGTAAGACAAGACTTTCCAAAGATCCTCGAGTCCAGACAGAAATAAGAAGGAAGGGGATTATGAAAGTTAATAAAGTTTTGGCAGATTCTGCACTTAATAAAATGGAGGAAACTATAGAAATGGATGAGCATTTCTAAGCAGAAACATTTTATAAGCAACATTAAAAAAATTTTATTTATTTACTTAATTTATTTTTGCTACGTTGGGTCTTTGTTGCTGCGCATGGGCTTCAGTAGTTGTGGCTCATGGGCTCTAGAGCGCAGGCTCAGTAGTTGCGGTGCACGGGCTTAGCTGCTCCACGGCATGTGGTATCTTCCCGGCTCGACCCCATGTCCGCTGCATTGGCAGGCGGATTCTTAACCACTGCGCCACCAGGGAAGCCCAGCAATGGCTTTTATAGATTAGAGGAATATAGATTAGAGTCCAAGAGCTTCTTTCAACCTAGATCAATAACTTTAAGTGATTCAGAATGTGTTAGCAAGCAACGAAAATGAACAATGTTAGTTTACATAGCAAAATTCCCTAAAATGAACAGAATTCAGATGGCTGTGGTTTTTAAAGTTGGACTGACTCAAAAGTAAAACAGATTTTAGTAAGGGGAAACCAAAGATATCACATGTTTTCTTATACTAGTTATTTAATAAACTAATATTTTGGAAGATAGCTTTAGAAATTTAAGTTTGTTGTTGCAGTTTATTTAATGGTGAGTACTGTAAAATGCGTCTGTAAAAACACTAGTTTTATTCAAGCAACATATGGAAAAACCTGCTACATCACTTTAGAATGTTATATTTAGAAAGGTAATTTCCTTTCACTGGAGGCCTTTTTTCTTTTCTCAACTTTTCCACATCAGTCAAGAAAAACAGGCTTTGACTTATCAGTTTTTTAAAAAAACAAACTACCAAATATATCACAGAGTTTTTATTTACTGTTCATTTAACACTGAGGATATTTCAATAGGCTTTCAGGTTCAGGGAAACCTGAATATGGAGAGCAGACTTCCAATAAAACATTTTACAGTTCCTACCGAACAGTGATTTATTCAGCTACACATTCCCCACCATTACAGCAACTAGTACTTCCTGGAAATCTTTGGTTTTGCTAATGTGGACTGCTTTTACTTCTAAAAAGAGGGGAAATGCTAAAATTGAATTATGTAGCCCACGAGGAAACTAGGAGGGTGATAATTGACATACGCAAAGAAACCTTCTCATTTTACATCTGTACTTGAGAAGACTTTTTCTTTTTATTCAACTTGTCATTAGCATACCTAGTGTGTGCTTACACAGTTATTTTTGCTAATTTTAAAAGGCTCCAACTTAATACGAATGTCATTAAAAATATTTTGGAGAGTCTAAACTGAACAGATGATTCTTTCTGTATAATATTTTTGGTTTCTTCATGGAAAACCATTAGGATTTTTTTCAATTTATCTTGCAAATTTAGATTATATTAAGTAGGTTTTATTTATTTGAGAATAAATTTTATTTAGAATAAATATATGTGGTTTTTAGTTTCTAACTCCATGAGCAGATTAATATTTCTTCAGATTCAGTTTATTTGCATTGTTAGCTCAGCTATTTGCGTGTGTACAATAGCCTATAACGGTAAGGACGTTTGGTCATGTGATATTAAAATTAAACCCAGAGCAAAGGCCAGTCCTCTGGTAATGCACAGATATGCTACAGAGAACACAGTACCACAAATTTGACTATGAAACTGAAATACAGCGCCTATGAAAAAACTGAAATATATTGCCTACTACCAGAAAATTGGTTAGAATTGCATTTTCCAATCTAAATGATCAGCAAGTACAGATATTTGTTTAGCATTTGTTTCCCCCGTTAGACTATACGAGACCCCATTTCTTTGGTACATGACAGCGTACCCAACACCTAGCACATGGTGGTTGCTCACGAATAGTTATGAAATGAATAACTGAGTGAAATGTCCTCACTGGATAGGTATACTAAGCTGTTTTTTTTAAATAAATTTATTTATTTATTTTTGGCTGCGCTGGGTGCTCGTTGCTGCACGCAGGCTTTCTCTAGTTGCGGCGAGCTGGGGCTTCTCTTTGTTGCAAAGCATGGGTTTCTCATTGTGGTGGCTTCTCTTGTTGTGGAGCATGGGCTCTAGGTGCACGGGCATCAGTAGTTGTGGCATGTGGGCTTCAGTAGTTGTGGCTCACTGGCTCTAGGCTCAGTAGTTTTGCTATGTGGGCTTAGCTGCTCTGCGGCATGTGGGATCTTCCCAGACCAGGGCTCGAACTCGTGTCCCCTGCATTGGCAGGCAGATTCTTAACCACTGCGCCACCAGGGAAGGCCCTAAGCAGGGTTTTAAATGAAAAAGTCTGACTGATATATAAATGATGACAGGATACATCTTTTAGAGAAAAAATGGTTGAAAATACTAGAACAGGGAAAATAATCAAAAATATCCCTGAAAAGACAGGAGGAACTGGGACCCAGGATCCAGGACCCAGCGTTAAATAAGGTCAGGACCCTTTTGCTGTTAAAACAAAGGGCAGGCAGTTGGGAGTTAGTAGATTTGTTGGCAGGCAGTAGCCCAGTGTGTTCTCAGATGATTTCCATTTTTCTCTGAAAAGTAAGAGACAAGACCATCTTCTGAATGTGATGGGCAAGAATGAGCATTTGGGAAGAGTGAGGAAGATTAGAAATGAGTCATTTGGAAGAGTCAGGGCATGAGCTGACTATAAAATAATCGTCAGTCGGTCAATATCCCACTGTGTCATCAACCTCCAGGTGACAGATCCTTAGGTGGGACATGGGCTTGGGCAAGTGCCTAGCAGAGAGCAGGTAGGACAGGTGGGAAGCATCACAAAAATAGTTTTGGCTTTGGAATCAGGAGACTTGGGTCTAAGCCCAAGCTCTGCTCGTAATGAGTTGCCTGACTTGGAGGAATCACTTCATTTCTTTAGAACTTAGGCTTTACCATTTGTAAAATGAAAGGACTGCTTAAGAACCTCCACTATCCCTTCTAGCTCTCAAAGAGCTAAATCTTCACAAAATAACCAGTAAATGAGTCTAACGGCAGCACAATAAATACAGCATAAAAAGTTAGAGTTGGACAGTACCCATTTTTACTGCCTTGGCCCACGGCCTCGTTACTTTCTGACATGGGTTACATCATGACCTCCCCACTGGGCTGCCTCCAATCCTACCTTCATCCTGTCATGTGTATGACAGATGTGATCACGTGGCTTCTTTGTTTCCATCCTTCAGAAGTTCCCCCCATTGCTGACTGATGAACCCAGGATCCTGAACCCCACCCAGGAAGCCCTTCATTACTGGTTCCTGCCTCACTTCACTGCTTCACCGAACCACTAACTGCAAAATTGTTTTTCAAAAAAAGAGAAAGGGAGGATTTTCTCTATTAAAGCACACATAAAAAAGGGTTATTCGAATCCCCTAAACATACCGATTTTCTACCTTAGGAACACATGCACTGCCATTTGCTATTTTATGACAGAGAGTCCAGTTAAAAAACATCATATTCAGAGACTTGGGCCAAGCAGCTTTCAGTAGCAATAGTGAGAATTCTGTGGCTGAGTTAAAATACACTAAGGTGAATTCCTCTCACTTTTCAAGGTGAATATAAATTAAAGCCCTCCCCCAGAGAAATGGGCTTTCCAGAGGAAGTGAAGAAAGACTATAACTAACATTAGCCCATTCATTAAAAGAACGGTATTCAACCATGTTTACACAAGTGGTTCTCACTCTTTAAACTTAAGTCTAAATATATTTTAAAAGCTGTATGTAAAGTAGTAATTTACTGAAGCCAAACCACAAGACATTTTAGGAATGCATCCAGGTTATAAAATTCTATTCCCTGCTCCATAAAGAGAATTTTAATAGTTGCTATTTTGGTCATCTATTTGACTAATTGTTACTTGGAAGGATTTTGGAACACAAAATAATTCGAAAAATTAAGTTTCAGTCCAATTAGGTTTCTAGGTGAGAGCTAGACATGTAAGCCCCTAACCGCTGAGTAGCCACTTTTCATACCAGGTAACTGGCAGAGGCAGCCTCCCCTGCTCACTAGACCTCCTCACCTTCAACCTTCCATGTCTGGGAATTTTCTTGTCCTCTCAACACCCTGATTTGCCATCATTTCAGGAATCCTGAAGAGAGAGGGAGGGGCAATGGCAAGAAAGGTTCAATCAAAAGGCTCAGTGAATTTCTTTCTTTTTTTTTTTTGGCCATGCCGCGTGGCACGTGGGATCTTAGTTTCCCGACCAGGGATGGAACCCAGGTCCCCTGCACTGGAAGCGTGGCGTCTTAACCACTGAACCGCCAGAGAAGTCCCAAGGCTCACTGAATGTGAAGATAAAGGAGAGACTGCTTCTGGTTGAGGGGGCTCCCAGACTGTCTGTGTAAATGAAGTGCAGGGTGGGCAAGCTTTTAGGGAAGAGTTAGGAGATGGAAGGAAAGACATTCCAGAACAGTGGGAGAGCACGGGAAACTAGAAAGCCTAACTTCTTCCAAGGAACTAAGACGGGTAACTTAGTTGGAGTTGGCGTTTTGGTGGGAAACAGTAACACTTTCTATCTACAAATTAAAGAAGTGTTTGGTGCTGGAAAAGAAAAATTCTAAGCAATCCAAGAAGATCATCTGTCAAGATCATCATTGTCAAGAACAATACTTTCTTAAGGGCTGGAACAATGTTCACATTCACATTTCTTTCATGCAAAAAAGGAACAAGAATGGGAACGTTCTCAGATGATTAAACAAATAAATGCCAAAACAGAAAACTCCATGGACTAAGTAATAGAATTTATATGGCTCAAGACTCATCCAGCAGGTGGAAAAATTTAAGCCAAGAAAATCTCCAGAAAGTACAGCAAAAAAACAAAGGAAAATAGGAAAGACATGGAGAGTTGATTCCAGGACGTCCAAAATCCATCCCCTGGAGTTCTAGGTGAAGAGCTGAAGAGGGAGTAAGTATTAGTGGGGAAAAAATATCCTGAGCTAGAGGAGACTTCAGATCGTAAAGGCCAAAAAAAAAAAAAAAAAAAGATTAATGAAAAAAGATCACTGATGAAACATCAGAACTAAGGATAAAGTAAAAATTCCCCAAAGCTTCAAAGAGGTAGACAGACACATGCATACACAATCAACCAAGTTAGAAGAATCAGTCTAGCACCAGACTTATTGGCTACATTAGATTGTAGGTATCAGAGGGGCAATGCCTTCAAAGTTGAGGAACTATCATTTTGAATCTAGACTGAAATTATCAATCAAGTGTGAAGGCAAAATCAGACATGTCCAAACATGCAGTAACAGAGATTACCATCTGTGCATATTATATATAAAAAGCTACTCAAAGGGAATAGTCTACTAAATGAAAACAGGAATCTAAGGAAGGGAACAACATGGATGCAGAAGAACAGTGGGAGCTGAATGTAGCCCCAAAGCAGAAGAGTGTCTATAAAGAATCGAAGCTGTTGGAAAATCTCCTTCAAGCAGCAAAAGTCAGTGATTCAGTGTGGAATGTCCTTCTCCATGGATCTTATTATATTCCGTGGCTCCACAGTGAATACTATTTGCATATTGGCTTTTGACTTTTAGAAACAATCTATGGACAAAACAAGCATTCACAGCTATGCTCTAACAATAAGTATTACCATGATGCTGTAAAAATGATGGTCTAACACATTGGGAGTTTATAGGTAAGGGCTGACCCTCCTGGGAGCGAGGGGGGCTCCTGGACGTGGGACTTTCAGTGCTAAAACTGGGAAAGTCCTGGGTAAACCAGGACTGGTTTGTCACCTTAGTCATGGGGAGAAGAGATGAAGAAAGGACGCTAATATCCTCATTTTGCCGAGCAGAGGTTCGACAGATGCTTTGGATAAGAAATAAGTTGGTGACAACCAACACTAATATAGCAACTGTTAGCAGTGGCTGTCACTTAAGGAATGAGGTTTCTGTGTTTGATTTCAGCCCCTTCCAAATGATTTAGATTTCTAAAACAATACATCCATTTAGAGTAGAATGAGTCAAGTCTTATTCATGAGGCATCTAACTGCTAACAAAGAGAATGTTTCAAAGCGAGAAAAACCTAGGGCTCCAAACACGGGAAGCTAACTGAAAATGATTAAACAAGGGATTCTTATCTAAACTTTGATTTGAAAGCAAGAGTATAAACAAAACCAAGGACAGGAAGATCTGTTCTCCCGTCTAGGGGCAGTGTCTGTACTCTCGTGAAGAATGGATGGTCACAGGAAAGGACAGGAGGAAGAAGCCCTCAGTGAACCAAAAAAGGGACCAACTGAGCAGAGTTAATCACACAACAGGCCATTAGATGCTATAGCGGCATCACGGCTACTGCTGGGTAAACCAGAGTGGCCCTGTTCCCTCCACATAAAAGCTGCTCAAAAGACACCTGCTTCCTCTCTGAAAGTGTGACATTTATGAGTATTATATATTACACTAACTTTACAAAAAACCCATAAACGACATACTGTGATCCAGCTGTTTTATGCCAAACTGTTATTCACATAACATGTAAAAATTCAAAATATGGCATCTTTTCATGCACACGAACACTTTGAAATTTGTCTAATGACCCTGAAGAGGGATTCATATCTATAGATAATTTTTTTTGTCTTAAAGAGAACCCAAATCTTAGGTATACTGATCCCCAATTATTTGTACAGGAAGCCGTTAACTTATCTACTAATGATGACACAACCATGGAAGATAATAATTGTTTCATTCCCTTCAACTTAAAAATGTCCTCTGTTAACACCCAAAAGATAAATGATTTTAAATTTTAAGTGGAAAAAGCCCACAGTCCCGCCTTCTGCAGTTCACATGACCAAAATCCATCCTGAGCGTTGTACAACGCAGGGAACTAGGGCCCTTGATACATTTGACAACTTTAATAGGTGCCTGTCAAATCTCCGAACATTTATCAAGTTTTCTTATTTTTAAGATACACTTAACATTTTAAAAACATACCTGAAATCAGGATATAGTTTACAATTAACATGAACATTTAACACAGCCGGGTTTACTTAGGTTCCTTGTACAACTGTTAAATCAATTGAGTGTCTTAAAATCCAGAGTCCAGAAACCAAGAAAATCCAAAAATATCACATTCATAACTCACTGGAAATGTGTATGATGATGACTAACATGTTTGAACCCATGAAAGGAATATTAAAAAATGTAGCCCGGGTAAGCGGAGATGTTTGTCCTATAAGTGAAGATAACTGAGATTAGAAACATTAGAAAGGACAATATTAGACCCAAACAGACACATTTCTCAATTCTTTTGAACTACAAATTATATATAGTTGATCCACAAATTCCAAAAGAAAAAACAATAGAAGTGATTCCTCTACAACGTCTATCCATAGCTTTTATATTTTCATTTTAATTACAAGACTCTTAAAATCCTCATTCAGTTATTTCAGGGCATTAAACACATTTCAATGTCATTTATTAAAAGTGAAATTTGCAGCAAGTAAATCTCCACAACTCCCCAAAACAATTTTTTTTCAAAAAGCAGTGAAAGCCGCAATTTGCTTGCACTCCTGGAAACTATATGAAATGTATTGGAGAAAAAATGAAATAATGTAAAACAGTGTGTGAAATTCAAAGTAGTCTGTTATAAGCCCTTTATAACAGGGTAGGAACCGTATCCACCTACATTTTCATTTCCTTTGGTTCCCAATGACAGCTCTATTGAATACTCAAATTAAAAGGATTGAGAACTAATTATTTTCCCAGGGGAAGAGTCACTCAACTACTTTAAAACCTGGGTAGTTTTAAGTTTCTGCATCCAAAAAAGATTCTCCTAGCTCTTCTTGAAGGATAACATCCTGTAAATTCCTACCCACTCCTACCCTGAAGACAGTTACAAACCACAGCCTGGTAACTCTTAGGCAAAGATGTTGGTGCCTGTAAAAATCCAAAAGCACAAAATGGAAATGGTGATGTACCTCCCGGCATTCACTGTATTCTCCACAAAATAAAGATTCATTGTTCAATTGTTTCCTTCCTTCATCACTTTAATGGATTTTCTCCCAGAATTAGGCTTAGGGTCTGGAATTGAAAGTTAAAATTTTCCATATGTCTGAATTTCAACCAGTTGACCCAGTGATGGAGAAATTGATTTATTCTTCAGTTATAATACTTTAAATGTTTATTTTAATTAATTAATTAATTTATTTTTAAAGCTGTACCCCAAAGCTATGTTTCAGGCCTCTTTGCAGTTTTCAAGTTAGCCTTGAGTGTGGTTCAATTATAGAAGTCAAGACAGCAATGGATAACCTATTGAGGGTATACTACCTGGTTTTTGAGCTTCTCATACTTTTCCTCTCTAACTACTGTTTAAAATTTCACCAAATTCATCAAGCTTTCTTAGGCTACCGTAGGCCACACATTTATCTACACTGCAAAACCATTTCATATTTATTATTCTCTACCGCTCATGTGGCCACTTGATCACACACTTTGTTTTAAAAGACATGTACGTTAGTTGACCTTTTCTCCTAAACCAAACGAAAAACCAGTCTGAGCGTCGGGCAGTCTTTTCCATGCCTCCTAGCTACTCACGGCACTCAGCACATAAGTGGTACCACACAGGGATGGCCCTAGTTCCTGCGTCAGTGAGTGTGTGCAGTAGCCATCAATATGAGTTCAGCACAGTCCTCTATTCTCAGAAGGGGGAAAGAACCAGACCTGATTTTTCATGTTGTGCTGGACATCGAGACGTCTCACAGTGGCATTAACCCCACTGAAATGTGGTATCATCACAAATTCCCAGCTACGTCATGTATGTGTTTCTCTCATTACCACTTGAACTTGCATGTGTATTTTGTTGGAAGTTCAGACTGCTTCTCATTTTATCTTAGAAAAACTTAAAACTAACAATATATGAATACCATCATTTAAAAAACGAGGAAACCTTTGTACATATGGCATTTATTATGGACCCATCATAAAAAGTCATAGTCCCACTTTTCCAACCCCTGAGCCCCTCCTTTTTCTCCTAGTAGAGCAGATCCTCCTGGCTCACCCCCTAACCACTCTCTTAACAATACCCTTCATTCCCTTCCACCTTTGAACTTTGCAATTCCCAGGAAAAGACCAACACTAGGTTAGTTTCCGTCCTTCTACTATATCTCTGGGACTGAAAACTAAAGAGAAACCGCACACGCATCATGACACCACAATAGATCCGTGGTTGCCAGCCTCAGCTGGGTTCTTGATCCTATTCAACCATCTTTTGACATTATGTTTTAACTGAATGTTAACTGAACACCTATTGTGTGCCAGGGACTGTCCTGGGATAGCTCTTCCTGCCTTAATCCTCATCCACTCCTTCTATAGTTCTTCTCTGCAGCAGGTTTATCATTCACTTTGCCCCACAAACCTTCTAACTCGGCCCACCCCCTGTTCTCAGAAGGCAGCCGCTACATTGAGGAAAATGAGGCCATCAAGAACTCTCTCTCTCTCTCTACTTCCTAAGCCTTTTTGCACTTACAAGCCACCTGTGGCTCCACTCTTCCTTGCTGTCTTCCTGCAGGCTCAGAGGAGAGGATGGTTAGAACTTAGGAGGGACATCTCATCACCAGCATCCTCGATCTCATCCCTACGTCACTCTCTCCCAGACATCCGAACTCTCCCTCTGTATTGGCTGTTTTCTCTCAGCCTATATCCGTGGTGCTTTTCAACCATGCTAAGCATCCCCTTTGGACCAGTGCCGTCTTCCTCCTCCCCTCAGCTTCTATCGTCTTCCTTACTTCACCATATTTTCTCAGTGTCACTGTTTATGATCCTCTTTTTCCTCATCTCTTATTGACCCCGCTCGTGCTTCTATTCCTTTGTTCTGCCACTGAGATGAGTAAGGCACAGGTCTTCAGAGGCTCCTGAATCTTTACTTACAGCTTTAAGCAAAGCCTTCAGACCTGTATCTCCAATGGCCTGGAGAACAGCTCATAGCAGTCTCTTGGCTAACTACCCATCAGGGTAAAGCCCCACGTCCTGCCAGCTCTACTCCAACTCCTGCGGGCCTCACATGGCACTGCTCACGCTGGCAATACTGCCTGCCTGTACCACCTCTGCCGGATGCACTTTCTCCTGCCTCTCTGGACTCCGTCCTGCTCTCGCCTCTGCCTGGTGTGTCACTCTCACCCTTTGTCACCTGGCCAACTTTCTCTCGTCCCTCAAGACTCAGTTCCAACGCCAATGACCTCCTTCGGGAGGGCACCCCCGAGCAGTGCGCTTCCAGGTGATGCCCTGGCTCTGCTTCTTCATTAGAACTGTGATCTCAAGGGCAGAAACCTTGTCTCATCTGTGGGGCCTCAGGCCCAGAGTCACTAGTCAAAAATGTGAAACTAAATTATGCGTCTTCAAAGGAAAGCAAGTCCATTCGTGGGTTGCTCCCAGATGTGAAGTGTGTTTTTTGGCTTAGTAAAAATAAATAAAAGGTGCTTTAAAAAAAGAAAGCATTTCATAAGGTATTTGCACAGAATCGTTTAAGCCTAAATAAATAATTACATCATTAGCAAAATATCAACTAAGTTCGATAAGGGAAATTCAAATGAAATCATCCTAGAAGGGCATGAAAACTTTAGTCTTTGATATCCTCTAATTTAAAGGCAGCTAGTTTTACAGCACTTTCTAGTAAATAAAAGCAACAATTAGTGATATGAACCTTTTCAGGGCAAAATGTCTTAGAAAGTGTTCTTTAAAACATTGCTTCGAGCAGCCGCATAGCACAGGGAGATCAGCTCCTGCTTTGTGACCGCCTGGAGGGGTGGGATAGGGAGGGTGGGAGGGAGGGAGACGCAAGAGGGAAGAGATATGGGAACATATGTATATGTATAACTGATTCACTTTGTTATAAAGCAGAAACTAACACACCATTGTAAAGCAATTATACTCCAATAAAGATGTTAAAAAAAAAAACATCGCTTCGAGGTAGAGCTCCTTTTCATTCCCCTCTTCCTTGTCTTTTAACCACCAGTATCCCTACAACCAACACTACCTATGTAAGAATAAAAAGTCTGAAAACTGATTCTCTGTATCTCTGTTGGACTCACAAAGCAAACTGTAGGTGTCATGAGGCACTTGGAATTACTTTATTACAAAGTTTATACTCTAATAAGTGCTCAGTATGGTCACAGAATATTGGCTGCATAAGGCAGGCTGTAGACCAGGATGTATAGGATAGTAGGATCCTATTTTTGGAAAAATAATAAAAGGCAAGCTTGCAGGAAAACATCTGGAAGGATATAAAGCAAAAATGTTACAGGTGGTTGCTGCCTCCCCGGCTGGTAGAATTTAAGTATATGAGTATTTTCTTCCTTCCCATGCCCTAATCATCATGTATCACTTACACACTCTTGTAAAAAGTTCTTTAAATAATAAATAAACTGAGAAGCATGTCACGGACCTCTGTGATATCCTCTGAGTCTTCCTTGCACTGTTCACTGGAGAGAGAACATCCTGAACCCTGGGCTCAGCCCTGAGACGAGTCAGATCCTTAAGAAAATGAAGATGATGTTGCTGAGGCCTGAGAAGGCTTAACATAACCATGTAGAAAAGGCACTGAAACTCAGGTATTTGCATTTTTGTGCCTGACAAGGTTTTCTAAATGCATTTTCCATGTTCAATGACTATTTCTTCATCTATACCTAATGCTGAATTCTTTCAGACTCAGTTCATATGTAACTTCCTCTGGGAATCCTTCCCTTATCAGTCTGGTTTGGACTGAGGTCCTGTAATAGAAAAGAACAAACCTGACTCCATGGTGGATCTATTCCTTTAGCTCTGACCCTTGTGCGCTGTTGCCTGTGCTTAGCCATGTTGGCTCTGCACCTTTGAAAAGAATGTTGCCTAGAGCCTGAAATATTCATGATAGCCCATTCTCAAGGCTCCGACCTTTTCCATTCATATAGAAATAAAGCTGCAGAACAGAAAACATCATCTTGTTGGAGGTTTATAGGAACACTACGAGCAGACCTAGTGGCCAGCAACAAGAACAAAGGATTCGGGCATCAAGAAGTTTGCAACTACCAGCCACACCCCCTCCCCTTTTAGAAGCCTCAGTTTTAACTGGGGTATGTTGGCTCTTTGGGACACTAGTCCACCATCTTCTCTGTCTGCTGGCTTTCTGAATAAAGTGGTTATTCCTTGCCCCAACACCTCGTCTCTCGAGTTACCGGCCTGTTGTAGTGAGCAGTACAAGCTTGGACTCGGTAACAGACCTTCCTATTTGCAGTTGAACTTTGCACACAACTACCACCCTTGCATTCTCTCCCCTGCATTGTGACACCATATTCCTGTCTGTATTCCCAACTGGACTCTGCGCTCCAAGGGGGCGGCTACCTTCCTTTTTTGCTCATCACCTGCAGCAGGAGAACAGTGCAGGACACAAGGTGATAGAAGTGCAGTAAGCATCAATGAAATGAATTAATCCACCCGTGAAGAGCGCTCTGCTCCGTCCCCGGTACCTCAGGGTGCTTGACCCATGAAGAGCGCTCTGCTCCATCCCCGGTACCTCAGGGCGCTTGACCCATGAAGAGCGCTCTGCTCCATCCCCGGTACCTCAGGGCGCTTGACCCATGAAGAGCGCTCTGCTCCATCCCCGGTACATCAGGGCGCTTGCCCTGCACGATGTATATGCAATACTCTGCCTTCTGAGAACCAGTGGGGACAGAATACCCAACAAACTGGCCTGAAAAGTGATCGGGAAGCCTTTCAGTTAGATTGGAATAGCCCAGGAATGCTCATGGGGAGGCAGCAGGAGGTTGTGAGTTGAAGCTCACGCAGGTCTTCAAGAGAAAAAAGAAGGGAAGACTTGTAGAAGGAGAACATTGAGAGCAAGGGGCAGGGGCAGGAAAAACATGGTATGTTTGAGACAAAGACATAGCACATGGGCACACTCTACATCTCTCTAAACCTCCCACCCTCCCCACTTGGCCTAATTTCTCCACTGCCATTACCATCATTATTCTATCTTTGACCCTCTTAGATGGAGGCCCTGGGGAGCAGATATACCTCTTTCCTGTTCAGATCAACAGTGATTTCACCCGCTAAGTGAGTGTTCCCTTTCTATATTGACAATAAACCGTGTACGGCACCCTGCAAATCTCTGTGTTACTTTGTAGATGGATATGTGGGGACATGTCCTTTATCCTACCATACATGCTAGAGAACAGTGCTATAACTTTGATTCTGGGCATTCCCAAAGTGCCAGCCACAGGGTAGTACTCAAACATGCTGAACCGATTCACGTCTGTCGAGAATCTCACCTAACACGCAAGAGACAGAACTGTACTGCAGCCGGGGGTCGCAGAACGCTGGGCAGGGCAGTTTTCATAGTCAAGGACGCAGCTTCAGGCTCTGCTGGATCAAGGGGTGCTTGGTACTTGAGCAGCCTGCCTTTGCTGGCCATCATTACCGCTTTCCTATGATAAGCCCTATGCTGCCTGTTAGGGGATTAGTGAATTGAACTGTATGGTCCTCTGGACCTTGGTGTCGTCAGATCTATTGTCAGAGGGGTCTCCTTCCTTACCTCCCCCCCATCACCACCAGCTAAACGGTCAGGAGTTCTCACTATTCACTTAGTTGAACTGCATATATTTATTAGAACAAGTTTACATTGTGTTTGCAACCATGAAAAGCTTTGTTGCCATCGCTGAAAGGCAAGTAAATAGAGGCAAACTATTCAAAAGACAGACCTTGTTCTCTGAGCCACGTCCCCCCAGGCAGCTGACACTCACACGCGGACACTAACCTCAGGGCAAGCAGGGCCAGCAGAACCTCATTGCTTTCAAATGTCCATCCTACACACAAGTGAAGGAAGATTTGGTTTTGTAATAATTAAGGGAGGTTTTATGAAAGAGTAATTACAAGAATAAAAAGTAAGTTTTTTAAATATTAAAAATGACAATATCACAGCCTGTGCATACTATTTATGCAAAAGATGACTGTTGCCAGGGATAGGATGCCTGTACCAACGACAGGTGGTGACTATGGAAATGCAAAAAGACACAGACCTACTAGAGAATGGACTTGAGGATATGGGGAGGGGGAAGGGTAAGCTGTGACAAAGCGAGAGAGAGGCATGGACCAAACGTAAGGTTGATAGCTGGTGGGAAGCAGCCGCATAGCACAGGGAGATCGGAGGGGTGGGATAGGGAGGGTGGGAGGGAGGGAGACGCAAGAGACATGGGAACATATGTATATGTATAACTGATTCACTCTGTTATAAAGCAGAAACTAACACACCATTGTAAAGCAATTATACTCCAATAAAGATGTAAAAAACAACAACAACAAAAAAACCTGACCTTACTATTAAGCCTAAAGCTGCTTTTCTTTTCCCAAAAGGAAAGGAGCCTTCTTCATCCTATTCATAATAGAATGTGATAATGTGGTCTAACTTAGTACTTTAGATATTAAATGAACCAGTAAGACTTCTAAACACGAGTATGCCCAAGTTATTAATTATTCTTCTTGTATCTTAATAGTTCATATAAAAATAAGAGGATTGAACTAATCTTTACCGTTTGGCTCCAAGATTCTAGGATTTAATTACTTTGATTTTTATGTATATACAATATTTACATAGAATATGTATTTATGTATATAGATGTGCATATAAAATATAAAAACATCTCACTGCTCTGGAAGTCAAAGCCTGTGATACAGGCATACAGCCCAGTGGTCTGTCTAAAATTCAGGACACTTGATAGCCTGTATGCACAAGCCACTCCCTAGCAAATAACAAGGTCCTTACACTCATAAGGTGACTCTCTTGTGACAAAAGTATTACTATTCACTAAAATAATAGAAAGCCACACAGAAGTCAACTAGCTTCGCCGTGTGACTTGCGGTCAAAAATGAATCACGACCACAAAGAAGAACATGACCATTAAAAAAGTTCCCACGAGGCTCACGTCGGTTCGGAATGTCTGTTTTGAAGGTCCAGGTCTCCACAGAGGGGCTCTCAGCGGCACCACCCATCTTGTGCACCCGGGTTTCCAGCTTTCTTTACTTCCATTCCAGCCATCACCCTTGACAGCACCAGGTTGCCTACCGAGGACCCTAAAACAACCTGATCGAGGGCCCCTAGCCTCTCCCAGCACAGACCCCCATCGGCCATACCCTGGGGCACCCTCACAGCCTTGCTACGTAACATGTGATCCAGGCAGGACATCTGGGAGCTGCTGGAAAGGCAGTCGGCGCCTGCAGGTGATTCCTACGCAGAGAGAAGTGGAGAAGCTACTCCAGACTTCGCTACACAGGACAGGGCATCACCTGTGGCCTCTGGATGCAAATCAGATTCTCCAGATGGAGCTTCTTCACAGACCTCCACCCCCAAACCCATGCACGCCAAAAATTCTACTATCTCTCTTCTCTAGAACTCAAGAGTAGCCCCCCTTCACACTGCCCATCGTGTACCCCCAAGCCTTCCACTCTCTGTAAAGCTGCCCTTGGAAGCATCTGATGCTTTCCCTTCTTCCTCAGCTAGTGTCACACCTGCAGCATAAACCCCGAAGCTTGGCGGTCCCCTGGGAGATGGCCTTGGGCAGGCTTGTCGGGTTCTCTCTCCCTCTGGAACCCAGGCAGCAGCAGTGAGCGCGACAGCACAGGCCACACTCAAGACCGGGGATCATGCCATCCAATGGGGCCTCAGGCCAAAGCACTGGCAAGGATTAACATGTCGGGTACTTCACTGACAGGGTGTCCGGAGGGACTTATGGCTAGGAAGAAAACAGGCCGGGGAGCCACAGAGTCAGTGGAGAGTTTAAAGACTGATCGCTTTTGGAAGTTGGAACAGGCAAAGGGTTCAGCACACATCTGGAGCTCGATAAAAATGGATTGGACTAAGTGAGTCAAGAATCCCCACAGTCAATGCTTTGGAAGACTTTTGAGTTAGCTGCACAGACACACACAAACACACAGCCCCCCGTCTGAGATTCCAGACACAGGATGGTGGTGGTTGGGTGGGAAGGATGGCTGTGACCAATGACAAGCTGGGGGGATGAAGATAAATCCTGGTCTGCTGAGCTGGCAGAAGCAAGCTGGACGAGATGTCCCAACATGTGGTAGAACCTTAGCCCTCGTGTGTCTATGGCTCCCCTTCCACACCCATTTTCTATGAACATGTCCACCTCTGACTTCAGTGAAGATGGTGACCATTAGCTGAGCGCCCTGCACGTCACCTTAACAAACAGATCCTCCAATTTTCCTCACATGCATTCTCAAAGGAAGGGGTTTCTCTCTTCAACAAAGTGAGTCAGAAAGCGGACCCTGCAGTAGAAACACACATCTTTCTCTTCTCCCCTTTTACCCCCATCAGTCCCTCATCTTGCCCTCACCATGAGTTCCCTTCTCTTCATTTCCTAAATAAGGCTCAGGCCATACTCTTTCAATGCCTGCTCACCCTTCTAGCTAGTCCTGTTTCTGTTCTTTTTAAAAGGAAAATGCTGAACAAGCAGAGAATTTTCAATCCACACACTTTTTTTTTTTTTTTTTTTTGCGGTACGCGGGCCTCTCACTGTTTTGGCCTCTCCCGTTGTGGAGCACAGGCTGTGGATGCGCAGGCTCAGCGGCCACGGCTCACGGGCCCAGCCGCTCCGCGGCACATGGGATCCTCCCAGACCGGGGCACGAACCCGTATCCGCTGCATCGGCAGGCGGACTCTGAACCACTGCGCCACCAGGGAAGCCCCAATCTACACACTTTTTATGAGTCAATTCCCGTGTGCAGATTCACTTGCTTCCCACTCCAGAAATTCTGCTTTTCTTGCTGCAAGTTCAGCTCTTACTTGGGGTCAATCATCTTGTCTCTCTCTCTGTAACATTTAACAACACTACACTTCGTGGAAGTTTCCTCCAGAGTTCGCTTATACAGAACTTGCCTAAAGCACGCCCAGGGTTCTGCTATCTTCTCCATGCCCTTTGCTGGCTGATTTTTTTCTTTCCATCCCTCATGGCTCAGAACAGGTTGAGCCAGTGGGTTTCCATCTTTGCTCCTTGAGCATGGCAATAAAGAGTCCCTCCCTGACCATGCACACCCTTTCCCTATGGGGAGAGGGGGTGTCCTTACTTTTCACTCCTGTTCCAAGTAGTTCAATTTTATCTTTTTCATATCCATATACACTTTCCATATAAAATTTTGTTTCCACATAGATGTTATGGTTTAAAAAAAATTTGAGGGCTTCCCTGGTGGCGCAGTGGTTGAGAGTCCGCCTGCCGATGCAGGGGACACGGGTTCGTGCCCCGGTCCGGGAGGATCCCACATGCCGCAGAGTGGCTGGGCCCGTGAGCCATGGCTGCTGAGCCTGCGCGTCCGGAGCCTGTGCTCCGCAGCGGGAGAGGCCACAGCAGTGAGAGGCCCGCGTACCGCAAAAAAAAAAAAAAAAAAGAAAAAAAAAAAGAAAAATATTTGAAAACCATCGTTGACTGGTGTAGAGAAAAAAGGGTTCAGAGTTTTCTGGTCCCCGCTATGGAATTTGCTAGAGTCGCAACCCCTCAGACATCAGCTTCCTGCTAACTAACTGAGGAGCAACAGTACCGTTCTTGCCTACCTCACAGGGCAACTGGGAGACCCGGAGAGAAGATGCACATTAGTCCCTAATATGTGATGGCTCCTGGACTACTTTCTCTAACAGTGGTATGTGCCCCGGCCACCCTGTTGGGTGCAAGGTATGGAGGGAGAGAACAGAGAAGCAAGGAAAGAGAGCCTGGCCATCCCGGGCAGCACTCGCCTGTGGGCCTAGGGGCTCTGAGCAGTAGCTTCAGCTCTTTTCTCCTCCCACTGCCGCCTGTGCCCCACGTCCACGCTAGCCCAAGTCTGACCATCCACTGCAGCACCTGAGACTCTGATAGCAGCCCTCTGGGTACCCAACTTGCCAAGGAGGATTGTTAAAGTGTACTGAACTTTGGAAGAAGTCTTTTTTCTTTTTTTTTCTTTTTCCTTTTTTTTGGGGGGCCTCACCGCGCAGCTTGAGGGATCTCAGTTCCCCGACCAGGGATTGAACCTGGGCCCTCGCATTGAAAGCACCGAGTCCTAACAACCAGGGAATTCCCAAGAAATCTTTAAATATACTTTTTTTAGTTATAAAAATAATAGATGCCCACTGTAAAAAAAGTCTAGAGAGTAAAGGAAAGCAAGGAAGAAGCACCACTTATAACTCAGAGAGGATCATGGCTACAAAACAGTGGTACTTTCCTTCCAGTCTTGGCCCTTTGTTTATAATGGAGAATGAAGAGTAAACAATTTAGTGTACTCTGACTTTTTTTTTCGACTGAGCATTGTAACAATTTCTTAGGAGAGAACTTATTTTTTTTTTTATTTTATAAATTTATTTATTTATTTATTTTTGGCTGTGTTGGGTCTTCGTTGCTGCACTCAGGCTTCCTCTAGTTGCAGTGAGCGGGGGCTACTCTTCGTTGAGGTGCGCGGGCTTCTCACTGTGGTGGCTTCTCTTGTTGCGGAGCACGGGCTCTAGGCAGGCTTCAGTAGTTGTGGCACGCAGGCTCAGTAGTTGTGGCTCGCGGGCTCTAGAGCGCAGGCTCAGTAGTTGTGGTGCACGGGCTTAGTTGTTCCGTGGCACGTGGGATCTTCTCATAACAGGGCTCGAACCCGTGTCCCCTGCATTGGCAGGCGGATTCTTAACCACTTCGCCACCAGAGAAGTCCGGGAGAGAACTTTAAACTGTGGATGTTTTGCTACTTGCACCAAGAACGCTTCAGAAAATGTCAGAAATGCTGCACACTCGTGAGACTGTTCCCATTCTCAGTAGGCCAGAGATCAGGGAACTCTGGTGGACAGCCTGGTGACAGTGGCAGAGAAAGCACTGGGGCTGAGAAGCCCTGGCAGGAAACTGGCTCCCACAAAGCTCTGTTCCCCCTTACACCCCCTCCAGCAGTCCAAATCCTCTTCTTCTGACCAGCCCGATTCAACCCTTCATCCCCTTCTTCAGGAGCCTCCGGCCATGCTTGGAAGCCTCGGTGATACTCCTGCTAGCCAAGTTGGGGGTGGTTGTTGGCAAGAGGAAAGGAAGCCCTGAATCCGTTGAAGCAGGGGAAGAAGTATTCTGAAATGCACACTTAGAGCTTGTATTTTCCTAGAAGTCTTGCTGCAAATGGTAGCTCATGCGCAAATGACTTTGCAGCCATCGTGTCACACCTTCTCCACTTGGCTTCTGAGAGGCAGGACTCCTGGCTTTCCTCCCCAACTGGCTGCTCCTTCCCAGTGTCCTGGACTGGGTCTTTCTCCTCATCGACATCCTTTAAGTGCTGGGATGCCCTAGGATCTGCCTCCTGGCCTTTTCTCTGTCTACACTTTCTCTGTAAGAGAGCTTTTCTAGCCCCATGATTGTAAATACCATTGATTTGCTGATAGTTTCCAGGTGCACATCTTCTACCCAGACCCCTCTCCTGAACACCAGATTCACACACACAGGTGTCTGCCGGGCATCACCACTTAAAGCTGAGATGCCTTTTCGAGATCCAGCCTGACCACAGACTCCTAATTTCTTATCCTTGCTAACCTGCTTTTCCCCACTGTGTTTCTCACCTCGATGCCAAATGCACTCAGATGTTCAGACTAACATCCTTGGCTTCATCTTTCACCCTTTTCTTTCCAAAGCCCCACAAGTAAGCTGTCCACAAACCTCAGTGGGCCCACTCTCAGCAGATTCCCAACCACAGTCCACCAATTCTGCAGCTCCCACCCCATCATCTCCCATCTGGACTGTGACAAGCCTCCTACTCACTGATCTCTCTGCCCACACGCGTCTTCTCCAGTACTGATTCTACACACAGAAGCCAGAGCAATTCTGCTCATGTGCAGGATCATGGCACGCCCAGCTTCAGACCCCTCCAATGGCTTCCCATCACACCCAGAGTAAAGCCAAGGTCCTAACCAGGACCTATACCCTGAGTACCATACTTCTCTTCACCTCCCAGCTGAACAAGGTAGAAACTGCTTTGAAGAGAACTCGGTGGGCAGTACCGGTCCAATGTAAAGAATGGTCTCATCTGTGAACCCTTCAAATAGCCTATGTCCTCAACCACTCTGGCTGGGAAGAGGCTGCCTGGATAAGTATCCTTAATTTTTACTTAACAAATAAAACAATTTTTTTCTGATTGTAGACATCGTGAAAAATCCTGAAAAATACAGGAAAGTATAAATAAAATAAAAATCAAAGTGTCAGGACTTCCCTGGCAGTCCAGTGGTTAAGACTCTGAGCTTCCACTGCAGGGGGTACAGGTTCCATCCCTGGTTGGGAAAGTAAGATCCCACATGCTGTGCAGCGTGGCCAAAAAAGAAAAAAAAAGAGAAAAAAATCGAAGTGTCAAAAAGCCAAAAGATAACTATTATTAGCATTACTATTTTGATCTAATTTCCTGCCTTTCTATTCTATGCAGTACTGACTTTTTTTTTTAAGTAGGTTATTCCACATTGATTTTATCCTCTCCTTTCTCACATGTCTTAAGCGTTTTACTTTTACCATTGATAAGATCTTGGGAAATCTTAATTACACACAATAGTCCCTTGGATGAGCATACCATAAATTACTCAGTCCTTTATTGTTGAAAATTTAGGTTGCTTATTGCAGCCGTGTAAAAGCTTGCCTACAATCAGGTATACAGAAAGGTTTATTTCTTTAGGGTATAATCCTGAAAATGGAATTACTGGGTCAAAGGGTATGGACCTTTGAGGCCTGATACACATTGTCAGATGGCTTTCAGGAACCTATACTCCAAGCAGCTACGTGTCCCTGTGCTCAACCCTTTATTTCAAAGTGTCCCGAGTACACACTGCCTGGATGTACTGAGACATCATCACAAGTCTGGAACTGGTCTGGGGAATCCTACCCTTCACATCCAAACTGGCTTCCTGGTCAGCTTCTCCACCATGGTCAATATCAGTTTAATCTCTCAGGCTAAAATCCTCATTTTCCTCTCTATCAGTCTCTCAGCAGGTCCCCCCGCACCCCCAGTATGTGGCCACAAGCACGTGTACACACACACACACACACACACACACACGTATGCTTTCTCTTGGGGGAGCTTCTCCATTTCCATTGATTTCCGGTCCACTTTGAGGCCTCATCACCTGCACAGGGGTGATGGTGCCACATCACCACTTGTCACCTGGAAAGAACTTCTTAACCTTATGTGCCTGTGAGTCACCTGGGGCTATCATCACAGCGAAGATTCTTACTCTACAGAATAACACAATGGTTATGCAATCATCTTATCCTCTCTGCGAGATTATAGGGCCATTAGTAGTAGGGGCAGAATATTAACCAACTCTACCGAACTAAATGAATTCAACCCCAAGTCTGTCTGACTGAGTCAAGTTAATACATAATCTAGATAGAGAGGGTATAACATAGCAGGGCAGGGACAGGTATGTGTGTATGTGTGTTTTCCTACCTGCACACCATTCCCAAAACAAATGTCCATTTGCTAAGGACTCTTTGAAAATTGATCTCAAAGGAATCTAAAGAGAAACCAGGATTGAAGTGCTATGTGTGGAAAGCGGCTACTTTATGCTATCCTTCAGGCGAGGAGTTTTCTCCTAGGTCAACCTCCCTTTTGAAGTTTATACCAAGAAAAATATACACATATTAAACAGCAGTGGCAATTTACAGTAAAACAAGAAAATCCCCCTCAGAGCAGAAAACAACCTGAAACACATTACATTTCAAACCTCTAAAAGTGGGAGTTCAAATGCCTAAATCATGGCTTAATTGCTCAATTTTACTACAGAAACAGCATTTCCTCAGACAATCATTCCAGTGTTACCAAACCTTTAAAACATTTACTTTGGGTTCAGCCTGTTTCCCATATGTCGGACATCAGACTAGTTAAATTTGCAATTCTGTACCAGAACGGGCTCTATTTAAAAATCCCATTATCATGTGGTTACAAGGATATCATTAAAAATAAATATTAATGGAGGCCTATATCTGTTCTTAAAACATGGAATAAAGCCTGCATTCCATGAAACTCCCTGCCTATCGCACAGCACCACATTTGGAAGGCAACAAAGCAGCAATTGTTTATTATCTATGTAATCTGGGATTTAAGTTCCTGATGATGCAGATGGCAACGAACTCCTCCAGTAATACTCAAGGCAATAGTGCCGTGGAGTCTTTTCTAATTGTGGCAACCGTATGTTGACAGATATTTACGTTCAGTTTGCCAGGCAGGACACATGTATATCCAATTTGGTTAACCCTGTAATCCTAATAAACAAAATCCATCTGCCAATGTTGGGTTTTTTCAGATATGTAGTAATTCTTTTAACTTCATACATGCAGACGAGACCAGTAAAGCCTTTTTTTTAAAGATGAAGGTCCAAAAAACAGTGCAGTTTCCCAGAAGGAGACCAGATGTTTAAGTTTTCTTCTCAAAAATGATGCTAAGTGTTGCTGTCGTTGCTTTGAAAGACCACTGTTATTTGTAAGCTCAAGTTTCCTTCTCTTCACTCCTGAAATTTATGCCACAGTAATCCGTGGAAAGGTTCACTCTTCTTACTGGAAGAAACCATGATAACCTTACTTTTGCACAAAGAACATTTTTCAATTTGGAAGAGATTGTTGCCACGCTAGTGAGATTCAGGGATAGAGAGAATGATGTCCTTGATTCTCTCGTGTGAGTCATTTCAAAGCAGATTTTGTAGCTTCTAATGGAGTTCAGGAAGAAAAATGATTAAAAACTTTCTTTCCATCTCTGTCTGCCTCAACAATGCCTTCCAAGACATAAATAGTTTTCATTCTTCATATAAATATTTTGTCCAGAATTTGACATGGTATAAACAAACAGGTCTGGCTATGGACTTGCTGATTTAACTTGTTATATCACTTCTCTGGAAACAGGGTCTGGGAGCAAACTCCCCCCTTGATCTATGACAAAGAACTCACCACACCACAGAGTCTAGACAATGACTTTCCATCTTCCCTGCCTCTCAAAGCGTCCCATTCACTACAAAGCATGGTTTATTTGCTACTTGTCATTCATAAGCTTTCCTGAGTTTAACAGTTGAGTGCAAAGATATTTCACTTTAAATAATTTTTTATAACCTTGACCTAAATTGAGGGTAAAAATGCCACACACACACACACACACGCATTTCAGGATAAAAGCTGAACTATTCCTAATGATGGGATATTGTTCCTCAAGCATATAACCAATGGGCTTGAATTCTTTGATACTGGGCCTTTCAGCTTTTTGAAATGGAATTGATAACCTCCTGTTCAAAGAGCTTTACTTATCTTAGCCATATACCGTAATACCTGGCTGGTATCATAGCTGAACCTTAAAACATAAAAGCAAACACACACACACACACCCCAAAAAAACTTGCCAACAGGGTACATCTGAGCCCTGCAAGGTCTGAAGTGGCGAGTTAGCTAACATGGGCGTAGCAGTTGTAGGAGCTTCCCCTTCACTCAAGAGTACCAAGCAGTGAACAGAACCAACTTCCCAGTGTCCTTCACAGACAGAAACACACGGGAGATCAAAACTGACTCTTGATCACAAGGACTTAGACAGATCTCTCAAAGCCAAAGTGTTCAATCCTTAGCCTTCAGGAAAGACCACATTGAAACTCAGCCAGGCCAAGGAACTCTGAGCCTTTGCCTGAAGACCTCTGGAGTGGACAGCACCCTCTCTTTGGGAAAATATGCAATGTTTCTATACACCCTTCCATCCTGGAAATAAAATAAGGGCCTCTTGGGGTCTTTTTTTTTTTTTTTTTTTTCGGTACGCGGGCCTCTCACTGTTGTGGCCTCTCCCGTTGCGGAGCACAGGCTCCGGACGCGCAGGCTCAGCGGCCATGGCTCACGGGCCCAGCCGCTCCGCGGCATGTGGGATCTTCTGGACCGGGGCACGAACCCGTGTCCCCTGCATCGGCAGGCGGACTCTCAACCACCGTGCCACCAAGGAAGCCCTGGGGTCTTTTTTAATGACCTGCAAGAGTTCTCATATATTTTGGACAGTAAAACCCATTTACTGCTTGTTTTGCAGACACTCTCTCTGAGTCTGTCCCCATTATGGTGTCTTTTGCAATTTTTTAAATCACTCTTACAACTTCTTTCGTGGTTGTTGAACTGTTTGAAAGTAATGCACAGATATCACTCCTCACCCCTACGTGCTTCATCGTGCATTCCCCCCCAAAGGGACATTTTCCTGTAGGATCACAATCCACGATTGCACCTATGAAAATTAACAGGAGTTCCCTAACACTGCCTCACATCCAGTCCATGTTCAAAGTGAACCAGTTGTCTATTATGTGCTGACTCATATCTCCCCAGATTTGTATGATGAAGTCTTAACCCCCAGTACCTCAGAATGGGACTGTGTTTGGAAATAGGGTTTTTAAAGAGGTAATTAGATTAAAATGAGGTCATTAGGGTGGGCCCTAATCCAATGTGACTCCTGTCCTTATAAGATAAGGAAATTTGGACAGACACACACAGATGACACACCATGTGAAGATACAGGGAAAAGACAGCCATCTGCAAACCAAGGAGAAAGGCCTCAGAATGAAACCTGCTCTGCTGACACCTTGATCTTGGACTTCTAGCCTCTAGAACGATGAGAAAATTAATTTCTGTTGTTTAAGGCCACCAAGTCTGTGGCACTTTGTTACGGCAGCCCTAGCAAACTAACATACTATCTTAAGAATGCGTTATCTTTTTTTTGATCTACAGCTCAGTCAAGGCTCAGTCATTACATTTGATTTTTATGGAAAAATTATGGGCTTTTGTTTCAGACAAGCTGGATTCCAAATATGGGTTCCTTCCTTGGTGCAAAGCAAGTTCCTTCCTTCTGGCCTTCCATTTCCTCGTTGGGGACCACAGCTAACCCTGTCTGTCACTGTTGAAGTTAGGCTGATTGTGGTGACAACTGAGAAAGAAAAACAAAACTAGGGAAAGTGACTGGGTTATAGAAAGTTTTCAGTAAATGTCCCTCCCATTCCTTCATCCAAACAGAAATCCCCAAATTTCTGTTTGAAGTAAGGATGAAGCCTCGATCACTATGCTTGTAAGAATCACGAGGATGACAATAGAGCCTTCCGACTTTTCTTGCACAGACTAAAACTGTCCTGGTTGAATTTTTCCAAAGGGATTGTCCCGCAGCAGTCACGTGGTCTCCAGGCCCTACGTAGTGCGGAAGACCTTTACCCAGCAGGAGTTGTAATCTGAACGGAAGTGAATTAAATCATTTGATTCGCAAGGGAAGGCAGCACCCGAGCACTGACTTAGTGTGAGGTCCTGTGCTCAACACTGGAGATGAACGCACTTCTCCACAGCGAGTCTGTGAGGTGGGCACTGTCTTCTCCCTGAAAGAGCATAGCAAAGAGGAAAGTTGGGGTTCAGGTGCTGAGGCGATGGCGAGGGAGAGAGGGTCCTCCTGAGCAGGGGCCCCTTGGGATGACAGGACCCCAAGGGCAAGGAGCAGGAAGGCACCCGAGTCGCAGGCACCGTAACACAGGGCTGAGAACAGGGTCGTGATGCGAGAAAGAACTGGAAGAAGAGGCCAGGGTCTTCTCACAGGGGCCGAAGGGCTGAGTGAGAAGCTGTAGTACATTCTCCCGGCACAGGCAATCTCTGCGGGGTCCACCTGGGATTTACCCTCCAAGGCACTGCCTGCTCCCTCCCTAAGGAAGAGGGAAACACAGACCTTTCCGACACTTCCATGGTTAGGTTAGTGATTCTCAACCTTTCCTCAGGCTCCTTTTGCATTCTTAAAAACTACTGAGGGGCTTCCCTGGTGGCGCAGTGGTTGGGAGTCTGCCTGCCGATGCTAGGGGACGCGGGTTCGTGCCCCGGTCTGCGAAGATCCCACATGCCGCGGAGCGGCTGGGCCCGTGAGCCATGGCCGCTGAGCCTGCGCGTCCGGAGCCTGTGCTCTGCAACGGGAGAGGCCACAGCAGTGAGAGGCCCGCGTACCTCAAAAAAAACAAAAAACAAAACAAAACAAAAAAATCTACTGAGAACCCCAAAGAGCTCTTGATGATGTGGGTTATGAATTCTCATATTTATCACATGAGATATGATAAATATTAGAAACTAAAACAAGTTCAAAATATGTATTAATTTTAAAAGAGCCATTGTAAATCCATGGCATGTTCATATAAATCTCATTTTAATGAAAAAATAATATTTTTTTAACCCAAAAGCATTTCGTGGGGAGAGTGTCATTGTTTTAAAGTTTTCTAAGTCTCTTGACTGTCTGGCTTGACAAAGACAGCTGGATTCTCCCACCTCCCTCTGCGTTCAGTCTGTTGTGCTAGCGTATGTCATGTCGTCTTTGGAAAACACCACTGCACCCTCATGACAGAGAGTAAAAAGGCAAAACTACGGGCCCCTAGACCATCCTTGGAAGACTGCTGATCTAGATCCTAATGATTGTAAAGAGTGGGTAATGGGGGAAATGTAGCTAAGAACAAAACCCCAGGTGCCCTGCTAATGCTTTTTACTAAAGAATGTTTAGAACGGTGATTACGTCCTCGCGAAGTACTACCAAAGACGGTATTGTCATTGGCCCTACAGCACAAGCTCTCACAAAACTATGTGATGCCTCCCCCCCACCCCACCCCCCAAGGTTATTTAACTTGCAAAATGAAGAAAACAAAATCTCCTCATCTGTTTTCCTCTCTCTGGCTGCACCTGTGTGGTTTAGGGCACGATAACATCAAATGTGACTTCAGTGTCACTTGATGAATTACACTACAGTGAGGTTGAGGAAGAGAAGTGAAACTTCAAGAACGTGTCCCTGACATACCTAACAAATGACAGAAGAGGCCTCAGCAGGCTGGCTCACTCACTTCCTACAGAAGAACAACAAAAGACGCTAATTAAGACTCCGTATCTATTGGCCAACAAGAGGAAATGCCACGCCCTCTCTGTCCGAGGGGCTGAAACAGTGCAGTTTGGTCTTTCTCCTTAGGAGGGTGAGCGTGCTACTATAAAATTCCCCTTAGTTTTTCTAACCCCTAGTAGGGCCTCACACACTTTTAGGCCCTTAGGAGGTACTGAACTAACTTTGGTTGATTTCTTATTCTGATTTTAGGAAAAAGCCTCCAGCTTCCCGTGGTGGTAAAACCCCACGTGCGTGACTTACAATGAACCTCCAATAACACAGTGTCTGGGAACATCTCCCTTTAACAAAACCTGTCTGGAGGGGATGAGGCGAGAGGGTCTTACGGACTCCACCCCAGGGAGAGGCGAGCTAGTGAGGGGTGTGCATCTCCTTGGTGGGTCCCGCTGAGTCACCCGGCTCAAGAACAGTGGCCCGGAGAAGAGGGGGAGAATTCTTGAGGTAGCTCAGTGCTGAGAAGCTCTGGCACCAAAGACTGCCCCACGGGGATGGGGTGAGGTGGGGAGACAGGGCACAGGATGGGTGCCCCAACGCGCTGCCCCTGCACTGGGACACAGCGTGGGGGCTCCAGTTATTCTGACTTCTGCCCTTTCCAAAGAAGTCTGTCACTGGGAATGTTACTGTACATAGGATAACAAACTATTGCTCTATCTTGGGGCGAAAACAACCACTCACCGTATAGCATCTGGAATAGTGCTTTATACATATATAATACATATTCATATAACATTTTTGCTTTCGCTGAGATTCACTTATTTAACAACAGTATACTTCTGATATCTCACAGGATGACATTCTCCTTCGGCTTTCTGCTTCCTTCCACCTGGTATAACGTGAAGTGCAGGTTGACATAACCAAGCAGACCCCAGAGGTGGACAGAGTTCTCAGCGAAGGGGGTCGTGTGAGGGACCAGTAAGGGAAAGAGAGGCTCAAATGTGAGTTGGATTCCAATGTGCTCAAGGTCAACGGCACTAATAACACAACTGAACCTGAGCACAGTGTGACAAGGCATTACCGATGCCTCCACGTCGTGAAGTATAGGGTGTTCCAGAGACGAGATGTCGCCTAAAGGGAAAGCATCGGAAAGGAAGGAGGACGTGATGTGTAGCATAAATAATTACGATGTAATAAATAATTACGATGTAATAAATAATTACGATGTGTCTTTTGATAGCACTTGTATTTACAGACTTTACATAGGTTATTTTGGGCCCTATGAGTGCTTAGTACCACCATCTGTAGTGGTATTTCCAATAGTATTTCCCAGTTTTCAAACTGTGCTCTCACGTTCTTTAAACTGATTTGCACAACAAAACCCTCTGAGGCTAGGGGCCTAAGAGGATCCCATTTTACAAAGAGGGAAGCTGAGGTTCCTCGCTTACTGCTTCCCCGCAAAGCAGCAGCTCGACATCCTGACCTTCTGCAACACAGCCTCCTGGCACAAGTGCGAGGTCCTCACGTGTATCGTTATTGGACGGTATTGGCGCTACCATTCGAGGACTTACGGCACGCCGGGCCTTGTTCTAAGCCCGTCGCAAGCCCTAACTCCATATGACTCTTTGCAACAGCTCCAGGAGCCGGTTACTGTTATTAAACGTGCAGCTTAACGTTAGGAAACTGAGGCCCAGACACTGAAGTCAGGAACCTTGGAGATTCAACCCGAGAAAGAGAAGCTGAACGACAGGATAAATGGCAGAGTTTTATTTACTTCTTCTGGCTACCACCTTTAACATCCACAGATGAGATATAGCTGGGTAACAGTAAGAAAAAGTGCCCTCCCTCCCCAGTCCGAGCTCCTTTTCTACCCTGTTACCCTGGCCTGACTCTTCTTCATTGCACTGGTCAGTCCTGATAACATTTGATGTTTACTTATTGAGATCTGTCACCTGCAGAGAATGCAAACTTCGAGAGGGCAGGTCCTCAGTTTTGTTCACCCTTGGACCCTAAGTGCCTACACAGCAAATAAAGGATGCCTGGCACAGAAGAGGCACACAGACATTTACTGAATGAACACACACACACACACACACACACACACACTCCTCATTACAGCAGAAGTCTAGACAACTTAAAAAAAAAAAGCTTAGTCAGTCAAAAAGATCTGGCAATTTAAAAGATAAGCAAAACAGAACACACAATTGGCTGTCTTCACCCCGACTCGGATTAAGAGGGTGTGGAATGCCCAACTATCAGAGAGGGAGTGACGGTGTTTACACAGAGCCCTTCCCTGCTTGCACAAATACTGAAGGGGTCTGAGGGGACAAAGGACAGGCCTGGAGGCTGCTGCAATCTCCTGAGGAATCAGGACCTGCCGGGTCTGGCCTGGGTATGGCCAGGAGCTGGCAGAGCTGGAGGGCCACTGAGTCAGGCCGTCTTCCTGCGGGGAGAATGCAGGCGGGCTGCCCACGTCTGGGGCTTCCTGCCCATGGCCAGGCTACAACTTTGAGGAATACAGGTCTAGAACTATTTCTAATGACCCAATTGGAATCGGTGTTTTTCTTTCCCTTCACACATACAAAAATCCCTTTTCCGATTAAAAACGCAATAAAATTATAAAAACACACACAATAAAATAAACAACGAAAGTAAACACAAATAAAGGCCCCCAAAATAAATACAATAAAAATATAAAGGTGACTGTGTGACTGTGATCAAATAAACGTGGCATTTATAGAGAAGACACAGCCGTGTTAATCTCAATACAGCAGCTTAAATGTGTTAATGCTACAGAAACACCCTCCTCAACTCAAAACACATCTTTTGGGAAAAAGGAATCAATTTACGCCAAAAACTATAAGCGGTCCAAGCAGCAAATGGGAGTTTTTCTGAGCCCTGGGTCTCTGGAGCTGTGGGCAGCGTGAAGTGGGAGGGAAAAAAGAACATTTCTTCCTTCATGTCTGAAGAAGGAAAGCATCTAGAAGCATGCATTTTCTTTTCTTTTCTTTTCTTTTTTTTTTGCGGTACGCGGGCCTCTCACTGTTGGCGGCCTCTCCCTTTGCAGAGCACAGGCTCCGGACGCGCAGGCTCGGCGGCCATGGCTCACGGGCCCAGCCGCTCCGCGGCATGTGGGATCCTCCCGGACCGGGGCACGAACCCATGTCCCCTGCATCAGCAGGCTGACTCTCAACCACTGTGCCACCAGGGAAGCCCCATTTTATTTTCTTTACATCTCCACCTGCTCCGTAAAAGCCACCCTTAGGTCCTCAAAGGCTCCCTGCTCCAAAACTGCCTTCCTTTCCACTTCGTCATCCTCTCCCTTAGTATAGAGGGGCTCGGTGGGTATTAGGAATAAAGCTGAACTAATTTAACATAAATGAATATTAATTAATTAACACTGAATTAATTCAAATGAAAATGTGTCAGGAAAATAGGTCTGTTTTTACAATCGTCTGTGGCTCTCTAAGGGAGTATGAATTCTGAGGTCTTCTTGCTGAGATGAGTGATGGCTCTGAGCAAATGCAAAGGTGGAGAAAGCTGGGAAACTCTCTACCAGGGCAGAAGAGGAGAGAATGGGAAAGAGGGCATGTGGAAGAGGCTAACAGACAGGAGTGCTGAGACTGTGAAGAGGGACCCTGAGCACAGAGTAGAGATGACATTTGAACCCTCCATCTTTAACAAACGTGGATCTCTCAATAGGTAGAATTTTGAGAAAAGTCATCACTTGAGTCAAAAGGTCTAGGCTCTGTCCCCAGAGCAAGTCTAAACTGTTTTTTACTTTCCACAGTTTCTTCTATTGTTTGTCGCGTTTTTTGGTTTTTTTTTTCCTTTGGCCTCATCCCATGGCTTGTGGGATCTTAGTTCCCCGACCAGGGATCAAACCCTCGCCCTTGGCAGTGAAAGCGCCAAGTCCTAACCACAGGACTGCCGGGGAAGTTCCCTCTTCCCTTGTTTTTCACAAACGACTCTCCCTCTGCTGCTACTCCCCTCGCCCCCGAGTAAGTAAAAAGCCTGAGGTAACCAGTGAGAGATCTCCAGCAATGGCTGGGCAGGGGCTGTCCCACCCTTTGGATTGCAATTGTCCTTAGTAACCTGGAGACCACCTGTATTCAGTTACATAAATGCACTTGGCCCACACTTGGAGGAAAATCACCACTGCTTTCCAAAATACATTTCATCAGGTCAGAAACTTCCCAGATGAGCACTCTGTTACTCTCCCGATGCCTCTGTGCACTGTGACAGTTGACACTCTCCTACTCAACGCTCTTTTCCTTAGCATCTCACAAGAACCAACTGTCAAGCTTCAGGAATTTTGTGAGCCAGTTGTTAAAGTCATCATTAAAATGTAAATAATGTAATCTCAACATTAAATAAACTGCATTAGAAACAAAGGTAGAAATGCTCAAAACTCCTCACTTATTATTTTACTCTATTTTACTGTTACCTATGTTCTTGAGGTTATTGATGTCTATTTTATCTATATGGTAGAAATATCATAATAATGGCTAATAATTACGTATTTCTCCCCAACTCTGGTAGCTTGAAAGTAGCCACAGTGCGAATATTTACACCATGGAAGTTGGCAAATGCTGCAAATCTGGGCTTTGATTTGTTCTCTTCATGTCTAAGAAAGTGCTGGAGAAAATGTTAATAATACGGATTAAAACATAAAAGGGTGTTATGTCTGGAGCTGCTACACTGTACACATAGGACCCAGAAATGAGGAAACAGTCATCCAGCATTCAATTCAGCAGAGGAGTCTCATGTCACTGATCAAAGTGTGAAGCTCTGACATACATCTTCATTGTTTCACTTTTGTCATATTAATGTCAAAGAAAATATCTAACAAACATTAATGTTGAGACTAAATTCACTTATTATAGGTTGGTTATGAATATAAGAAGCTCAGCAAACATCAACAAAAGCATTCTATGAGAATCAATTTTTATTATTTGCACATTACATGCTATTCATCCTTTATATTACTACAATTTGTCATAAACTTATATGTACATATGTATATGTATGTCTCCTGTGTGTACACACACACACACACACACACACACAGAGCTACCTACCCCCATAGGTCGTTAAACATTTACCAGCACACACCATATTCGCTTTCTATCGCCCCTGAAGACCTGTTCCCACACCCAGGCCCTCCTCAAGACAATGCTTGCTGATATGCCCATCAGTAAGCTGAAATCATTTGTCTGTCAGACATCCTCAGAGAATAGAAGGAAATCCTTTGCATGTATAAACCCTGGTGAACGCTCTGCAGCTTGGCCTCACAAGGGCACTCACACCAGTTGACAGCTTTACTCTCCACTCACCATCAGCATCACTGTTCTTAATTTTCTTGGGCATCTCAAGTTAGACCTAAACCTTACTGAGTTCTACAGGGAATGTTGCCAAGGAGACTTAGAGTTCTGTACTACCAATAGCCTTCTTCTGAAAGTCCCCAGCCATTTGAGTAGTTAAAACACTTTTAAAGCACAAGTTTATTTTGTCACACTAGTAATTAACTGGTTAATTACTTCTCATCAATTTACTTATAAATTTCACGAGGACATCAAGTCTGATTTTGGAATTCCAACAGAAGACAATGTTGTTGACTCAACTGGAGAATAAAAGCGCTGTCTTAGCAAAAACTTTTGAAAAAGGAAGTCTCTTAATTCTTCTCTGGGCCACCGTGAAAACAAGTGTGATTAAAGTGATTGTAGTTCTTCAAATTCAGTGAAGCATAATGGATTCTATAATCTTCACCAGAAGCATACCACCAAATGAGTGTTTTTTTGACTCAACAAACCCTCCAACTCAGGATACCCTGTTAGAAAGGATTTCCTGTAATTCTCTGGGAACATGCAATAGAGGAAAATTCACAGAATCTAAATTTCTGAAAAATATACAATTTAACTCAACTACACTTCTTCAAATTCTTAATCTTGGTAAAAAAAACTTTGTGATCCAAGTTCTTGATTTTCTTTCTAATCCTCTCACTAATGTTTAAATCATTCCTCCCTCAACATAGGTCTTAATTCTAGAACTTCACATTTATCAATTTTTTTTCTATCAGAGTAGATTGAGAATGCTGCCATCTCAATCAGTTCTTTGATTAATTAATTCAGTCCAAACGTGGAGCCCTTCAAGCAAGAGTCTGACTAGTACAACTCTTCGACAGAAAAGCAAGTTCTTACAAGACATTAAACTGAAGGAGGCAAGTAGACCTTATCAGTTTTCAGCTGTTTCCTAATGTCACCATGAATGACTGACATCCTATGATGATTAGCATCTTTAGAAGTTTCCTCTCCAGAAGAGACTGCTTCTGACCTTCTGTTAGTAAACAGCCCTTGCCAGGATGAAATGTTTGTTGGAAATGCCCAGTTGTTAATCAAACACTAGCATGTAATATTTATTTGTAATTAAGTGGGGCATCCCGCCAAATGTGAAACATTTTTTTTTTTCCCCTTTAGAGACGACACCCGAAAAGTCAATCAAATACTTTAGTAGCTACCATGAGCCACAGCTTTTCAAGGCACTCAAGCAGTACAGTTCAGAGACTGGCTGCTGGGGCTCCTTCCCTCTGGAACAGCACACCTTGCAATGTCATCTTCCTTTTCTCTTATCGAGAGAGTTGTATCCCAACCTGCCACTCTTGTTTTCAACAATAACGCAACCCTTAATTTTAACTAGGTACAATTGTCCCTCAGTATTATCGGGAGGTTGGTTCCAGGAGGCCCCCGTAGATGCCAAAATCCCAGGACGCTCAAGTTCCTTGTATAAAATGGTGCAGTACATTAAATGTAATCAGCCCTCCACATCCACGTGTTTTGAATTCACAGGTTTCGAGTCCGCGGATTCAGCCAACCAACCTTGACCCTCGGTTGACTGAATCTGCAGATGAGATACCTGGGGATATGGAGGGCCGACCACATACAGCCACCCGTAATGAAGATGACATCTCTCAGGGCAACAAGATAGAGGGAGTTTGGGCCCCTATGAGCAGAGAGCTCCCTACTAGTCTTGGACCTACTCAGACCTGGAAGTCCTGTGTCCCCCATCCCCAGCCCTTGCAGTCGAGCTCAATCCTAACTCATACCCCAACTGTACTATGAGCATGAGATCTGAAGCCAGTCTGTTGGGCACAGATCCGAGGCTGCCGTTGATCAGCTGAGTGTCTTTGGACAAGTTATCTAACTGTTTTTACACCTCAGTTTCCTAATCTGTGAAATGGGAATGATTGCGTATATTCAAAGTGCTTGTGCGCATGAAATTAGTAAATACATGCAAAGCCTCTGGAACATTGCCTGAACTAGTCAGTACTTCCTTGGTACAACAGGGAACTACAAGACAGGAGGCAAATGGGAACCAGAGGTAAAGCTTCATGACCACCACCCTAGCCCTCACGCTGCCTTTCATTCTCCCCATACCTGCTGCCCAGATGCCCTGCCCCTTCCAGTCTCCTTGGTCCTTATTTAGAATTTCCTCTCTATTCCTTATAGCCGACTTCCCTCACTGCAATCCCTCTTCAGTCTGTTTCTTCTCACAAAACATTCTAGCCTCTGTGAATTTACAACTGTATTATTTTTCCTGTTGTGAGAATTTAAGTATATGCATATTTCCAGATTTCCCTTGGGGAGATTTAGAAAGAAGAAGGGGCTGTGATGGAGGAGGAAGGGAAATAAAGCAGATGGCAGCTTTCAGAGGGGTGAAGGAGGCCAAGTCAGAGCAAAGAGAACTCTGCGTGGACTTGGGGGTTCGCTGGAGGGGAGGGGACCCAGACGCATCATGCAGAAAAGGGCCCAAGGGTGTATGTTCGAGTACAAAGCCATCAGAGTTAGAGCTAATGCTTTGAAACTCTCTGTGCTGTGGAAAGGGACTGAGCTTTGCTGAGGTTATAGGTTATCCAAAGCTTTATTCACCTCAAATTCCAGGCTAGTCTGTCTCAGAACAAGGTGTGGTCTTGGAAATGGAGGGCAATTCCTTCAAATCATGAAATTGAGAAGGCCCTTCCATGTGCTCGACCAATGATGGAGAGGAAGACTAACCTTGCACTTAAACCTAGTATGAGAAGTGATGTGTTATTGACAAGACTGGTTATGACCTCAGAACTTATCAGGGACCCTGATGTGCCTGACAGTAATCTTACTTAGATAGGCATCTAAAGTGTGACCCAGTCATTCATTCAGGGGTTGGTAGAAATAGAGCTCTAATTTTGGAAAGGTCATACAACCATCTACAGTGACAGCAGAGCACAAAACCTGAGTTTTATGGAACTATTTTTGTCTAGTGTTTACTCAAAAGAGAAGGTAGAACTATGACGATTTTTTTTTTTTTGCAGTACGCGGGCCTCTCACTGTTGTGGCCTCCCCTGTTGTGGAGCACAGGCTCCGGTCGCGCAGGCTCAGCGGCCATGGCTCACGGGCCCAGCCGCTCCGCGGCATGTGGGATCTTCCCGGACCGGGGCACGAACCCACCTCCCCTGCATCGGCAGGTGGACCCTCAACCACTGCACCACCAGGGAAGCCCCCAAGGATTTTTTTAAAGTGTCATTAGAAGTTAAAGCTCTTCAAATTGACCCTCAAAAGGGCAGCAGTACTGCCCAGAAGTAAAACCAAAACACTGCTTTGCCATTGCACAGTAGACCACAGAGAACGCAAGAAAAACCGAAGAGCCAATCTGGACAGAAAGAGAGAGAGAGAGAGAGAGAGTCTGGACGGAGGCCAGGGAGGCCTGGGAAGGCAGCGCTATGGAGACCCAGCTTCTGCTTGGTAGCCTCTTGCCTCCAAGCAGCCTCTGGGGGCCTTTCCTCCCTGGCTTGGGAACTCTCACCTTGGAAATTGCCAATGACAGTGGCTTGCAACAAGAGAGAGAGCACAACTGTCCATTAAACAGCTGCTAAAGGCCAAGCAGTGTTAAAGTTTATCCACTACATGTTCATAACTACCCTCTACAGTAGTTATAATTCTCCTCCATTTCATGAAAGAAGAAATAGCTTATAAGTAGTACAGTTCATATTCAAAAGGCAGTCCATTCAACTCTAAAAATATGAACAATGCTAACTTCATTTCCTGTTCAAGAAGGGAGAAGGAGTGAAATTTCAGACTCCTCCGAGGCAAGAGAGGCAGGTTCAAACACAACCTATCCTGGGCTTCCCTGGTGGCGCAGTGGTTGAGAGTCCTCCTGCCGATGCAGGGGACACGGGTTCGTGCCCCAGTCTGGGAAGATCCCACATGCCGCGGAGCGGCTGGGCCCATGAGCCACAACTACTGATCCTGCGTGTCTGGAGCCTGTGCTCCACAATGGAGAGGCCACAACAGTGAGAGGCCCGTGTACCGCAAAAAAATAAAAAAGACAACCTATTCCGAGTTAGAACTCCAAAGGTATCTGCTCATTAAAAGACATTGACATTATGAGTCAAGCGGGCTTTCTTTTATTAGCCCAAGATCACAATCACCATTTATCATATTTTTATGGAATTGTCTTCCAAAAATGAAATTTCAGAACACAACTTAGCCACGCATTCATTTAAATATTACAGTGTGTCTTATGTACTTGGGATGTGGCAGTGAACAAAACAGGCCAAAAAACTCCAGCTCTGATGGAAATTTGACTACGGACAGAGAAAGAGCTGACATTAGGGAACTACTATTATTTTTATTAGGTGTATTAATTGTGTGGTGGTGATATGGAAAAGTGTGTTCTTATCTGTTGGAAAATACATATTGAAATATTTATGGGTACAGTAACATGATATCTGGGATTTGCTTTTACTACTTCAAAGTTGGGGAAGGGGGTTCATGGGGAAACAGATGAAACAAGATTGGCAAAATGTTTATAATTCTTGAATCTGGAAGATGGGTACATGGGGGTTCATTATGCTATTTTCTCTACTTGCATTTAGTTGGAAAGTTCCTTAATTCGAAGATGCATTCCTCCTTCCACGGAGCTTTAAAGATAAACAGTAATTCCTGGTGTATCTATCAGGCAGATATGTGTGCTAATCAGGAAAATAAAGCAGGGAAGGGAGTGGGAAATGCTGAGAGGAGGGTGGATAAATATAGTATTTCTACACGCAAGCAGTATTTATTTATTTTATACACGTAAGTTAATAAGACCTGGATGAGTTGATAACTGCATCAAGATAAGGCCTTAAGGGGCTTCCCTGGTGGCACAGTGGTTGAGAATCTGCCTGCTAATGCAGGGGACATGGGTTCGAGCCCTGGTCTGGGAGGATCCCACATGCCGCGGAGCAGCTAGGTCCGTGAGCCACAACTACTGAGCCTGTGTGTCCGGAGCCTGTGCTCCTCAACAAGAGAGGCCACGACAGTGAGAGGCCCGCGCACTGCGATGAATAGTGGCCCCCACTTGCCACAACTAGAGAAAGCCCTGGCACAGAAACGAAGACTCAACACAGCAAAAATAAATAAATAATTTAATAAACTCCTACCCCCAACATCTTCTTAAAAAAAAAAAAAAGATAAGGCCTTAATACACAGGAAGTTGAATAAAATGGTAATTAAAAGACAGGCGGTTTTCTGAGAAAGAAGGACAATTTGAGTTTTCTTAAAGAGGCCCATTTAAAAGAAATGCTAATGAAAACGATGGTGAACATTTGCCTGACTTTTTCTCTATGTTGGAACTAGGTTTTGCAAGCCTATTAAAGAATGATGGGCTTTGATCTTCATCATAATCCCAGAAGCTGGTGCTGCTTCCCTCATCTGTAAGTCGCTGCCCCTTAGCTTAGGGGGGGTTAAAAGTCTGTTCAAGGTCATGAAAACTCTAAGCGATGCAACCCAGTCTGAATCCAGGTAGCCCAGCGCCAGAGTCTGAATGTTTAACTGTCATACCACACCACCTACTGCGATGGATAAGTAGCATCTGGACAAAGGAAGGGTAAAAGATTAAACCTGAATATCAAGCGTTGTCTTGATATTTTCTGAGTGGTGTCGTGGGTACTGCAGAGGAATAAGGCAGATAGGGGAGAACAGCCAAGAGTAAGGCTTTCGGGGCTGCGTGGTGCTAGAGAGCAGACACTGCAGGCAAGGGGCCCAGGCGGACCTCCAAAGGAAGCTTCCTCTGAAGCCCAGGAGGGTGAGGGCAGGGATGGAGGGAGGATGGAGGGTGGAGGAAGGTGGAGTCATAAGGCAGGTTCTCCACCACTTCTACTCCAACACACCCACCCATCCCCGCACACAGCACCTTAGGCGCTGATCTCGTTCTAGAACATGGTGCAGCAGCATCAGACTGCAAGCAGAATTTACCTGACTTCGAGGCAAGAGGTGGCAATTGCCGAGGTGATGTTGATTTATTCGAAAAGTGAAGCTTCTCTCTGTGCTGAGCACTGTTCTAAATCATTGGAAATACAGTGTGAACAGCACAGGGCCTCTCTCCTCATGGAAGAACAGACAAGAAACAACTATATCCTTTGTTAAGTGTTCTTAAATGCTGTGCATACAAATGAAGTAGGGTAAGAAGGCTACAGCGGCCTCCAAGGTACGGAGGCTGCCGTTTTCTACAGCACCATCAGGAAGGCTTCTTTGATAAGGGGACGCTTGCGCAGGGGACTGAAAGAAGTGAGACGGTAAAGCTTTGATATCCAGGGAAGAATGTTCCAGGCAGAGGTCATGAAAACACTCTGAGGCCGGGGCTCGTCTGGCGTATTTGGGACCAGCAGAGGGGCCGGCGAGCCGGGGGAGGGTGGGCACGTGGGGAGGGGCAGGCGGCAGATCAGAGCGAGAGCGCGGGGCAGGGGTCCCACTGCGGGGGCTCAGAGGCCGTTCCGTGGATTGGCTTCTGACTCTGAGCGAAATGGGAAACCGTGAGAGGAGTCTGAGCGAGGATCGCTTTGGCTGAGGGAGCGTGGGGCTGAGCCAGGAGACCGGTTAGGAACCTACTGCGCCATCCAGGCAGAGAGAGCAGCTGGACCGGACCCAGTGGCAGCAGTGAAGACTGAGAAGTCACGGGATTCTGGATATTTGGGAGGAAGAGCCCAGTTTGCCTATGGATTCGACCTGAGATATTAGAGGGAAAACATGACCAGAGGAATACCAAAGGCTCTCTACCTGGGACTCGTGTCTCCACCTGAAGTTCTACTGTCAGCCTTTCTGTTGGGTGAAGCCATTAGAAGAGGCCTCTATGACAACACGTTCACTGGTCAGATTGTATTCTAGATACATCAACCCATGCAGGCTCACCAACTATGCTAGTGGGCTAGGCAAGCGAGGAGCATCTGAGCGGATGGGAGGGGGACATGAATAAGTGAATATGGACGGAGACCTGTTTAGGAAGTCATTGCTGACTGACTGGACAAGGCAGAAAAGGAAAAAAAAAAAAGGCTTCTCCTGACCAATGAATTGTGGTATGCTATGAACTAAGCATTGGAAAAGGAGGGAAAAGAAACAACCCCAGGAAGTTAGAGGTGGGTCTGGAAATGGAGATTGTGAGCCCAGTTCTGGGTGGGTGACTTTAAATCAATTGTGCAAAAGCCAATAGATAAATCTCAGAAGGCATATGAATAGCAGCGGGAGGCTCGGGCGGGCTGCTGCACGGTGTTTCTGTGGATTTATTTTGAAACACAATAGGCCCTCACTCTTTGAGCCAGAAAATTTAAATCAGAATATTTTGAGAGCTATTGCATTTGATTATTTTCTAGTAGGCAGAGTAACTAAGTGGCTGACGTTCCAGTTCCGAGTCAACCTGCTGCCGTTGCCAGCATCCTCTCTGTACCGCTGCTCCCAAGTGAAAGATAATTGATCAGATTCTGTCGCTCCCCTGCCTCAAACCCTCCAGTGGCTTTGCACGGCGCCTCTTTTTTTTAAAAAAAAAACAAAACTTTATATTTTATATTGGAGTAGAGTTGATTAACAATGTTGTGTTAGTTTCAGGTGTACAGCAAAGTGATTCAGTTACACAGGTACCTGTATCTATTCTTTTTCAAATTCTTTTCCCAATTAAGTTGCTGCAGAATACTGAGCGGAGTTCCCTGTGCTATGCAGTAGGTCCTTGCTGGTTATCCGTTTTAAATACAGCAGGGTGTACTTGTCAATCCCAAACTCCCTAACTATCCTTTCCCCCGCCCCACCCTGGTAACCATAAATTCATTCTCTAAGTCTTGTGAGTCTGTTCCTGCTTTGAAAATAAGTTCATTTGTACCACTGCTTTTAGATTCCTCGTGTAAGCGATACCATCCAGGTATCATAGGCTATTTCTCTTTTAAGCCACGGTAAAGATCTTCAATATTATAAAGACCTACGAGATTCAGGCCCCACCTCCCTCTCCACCTTCACCTCACGCTTTCTTCTGCCTCCCTTGTTCACTCACAGCCTGCTTTTCTTTCCCTAGAACTCATGGAGCTTTTGTCTCTCTTAGGGCCTCCATACGTATTTTTCTTCTCTCTGCCAAGAATGTTCTTCCCTCGCATCTTCTTAAGGTCATTTCTTATTATACAGATCTTGGCTCGATGTAACCAGCTCAGACAGGCCTTTCTGACCACCCAGGCAAATAACAGGCCACTCCCGGCCCCAACCCATTTCCCTCTTTTCTTTTCTTTAAAGCACTCATCGCACGGATTTTCCCCCTTCACTCCAGATTTGGTCTGTTTTGTTCATCACTGTATCCGCAGAATTCAGGAAATTATCTTTGTTGAATACACGAATTCTAATCTGAATTCCCAAGTGTAATGTATAATCTGTCTCTGCTACAGTAAAAACCAACGCAACAGTGTTCCTCTTCGCTCTCTCTTACTTTTGCCTCAGGAGAAAGGCTGTTCTTCCACCACTGAGATGTTTTTTCTCAGCTATTTTCATGTTGGTTTATTGTTCCAGACGTCTAGTAGCAGGGAATAAAACTTAAGTGTGACACCCAGTAAACATAGTAAGAGAACCACTATTTATCAAGGGCTTATTATGTACTGGGTGCTATATAGACATTATGCATTTAAGCCTCACAGTATCTTTATTATATAGTCTTACCCCCAGGTTAGCAGGCGTTTTCAAATAATGTCCAAATGACATATATAGGCTGCCTAATTCCAGACTATTCCCACATTTCAACTCTGATTATTCAGACCTTAGAAAAACAAACTTATCTCTCCCATGCACACCATTTTTCCCATAATTAATGTCACAGAAACAGTGCTTGAACTAGCATTACAATAAGTAAGGAAAGAAAGCAAGAAAGTATTAGATTTGATTGCTATATCTCATGCATACTGAAGTATCAAGTAAGAATTTTCTCTTTTAAGAGCATGGTATGTCGTTTCCGAACATTTGCAAAGTATGCTTTCTGCTCATATTAGTAACCCGAAGCCAAGGGGTTTTTTAGAATAGTTATTGCTAGCTATTATGCCTTTAGCTAATACAGAAAGGTGCTTTCTTCTTCACTTATATAAGAAGGTAAAAACAAACACCTGTTAACTTCCTGTTTGGAAATTTCCTGAACTATAGGATTAGATTAGATAGTACTGCATCTTGGTGTGGCGGATCATAAAGTGAAACAAACCTCTCTTTTTTCTCAGGGGGATTCTGGATTCTGAAAGGCGTGGCTCCTACAGTGCTCATCACAACTCGATTTTTAGAACTTCATAGCATTTGCTTTCTATCGGGATAAGTTCTAAAGGGAAAGAAAGAAGAAAGAAAGAGTGCTTCTTGATAACGACGCTTCTGGGAAATCCTCTGGATTCCAACTTGCTCGAGGTAATGCTTCCTTGTGATTGGTATACCTATGGGCCACAGGGGGCCACATGCCTCAGAAACATTATTTTCACATTGCTTTCCTTGCCATTTTAGTGTCAAGATCAAATATCATCAAGTATTGTGACTAAATGGCAATTCCTTAGAGTTTAATCTAAACGACTGTTAAAGGAGGGAGGGGAAAATAAGCATTTATCTCACATAGACACTGAAGAAAAGTGGAAAAAAGCCAAGACCACCAAGATTTTGCTCCATAACTATATTCCATAAGCTTACAAATATTTCCCAAAGCACTTTTCCTAGACACAGCCAACGCTCCTCAGCCCATCTGGGCGCCCATTCTCTGCCTGTTCCTTGCCCATCTCATCACCCTTCTAGCCTCACCCTCATTAGTCCTTAGCAAGAAATTCTCTAAAAACTCTGATCTAAGGTGTGAAGGGCACGAGGTAAAGGAAGGGTTTTCTTTTTTGTTTTGTTTTTCATTTTTATTTTATATTGGAGTATAGTTTGATTTACAATGTTGTGTTCGTTTCAGGTATACAGCAAAATGATTCCGTTATCCATATACATGTATCTATTCTTGTACAAATTCTTTTCCCATTTAGGTTATCACAGAATATTGAGCAGAGTTCCCTGTGCTATACAGTAGGTCCTAATTGGTTATATATTTTAAATACAGTAGTGTGTACATGGCACTCCCAAACTCCCAAAGCGTTTTCTCTTTATAAAAATCACTTTTAAAGTCTACATCTCCTCGAATGGGCTTCTGCTCTGCATACCCCACTCCGTGATCCGATATCCCTGATTTTGACTCTTATGCTTCATAATTCATATGTTTAGTCGATTCAAATTTTAAAAGTGTGAGACAACTGAGTACTTAAATGGTAAGCTGTTTCAGACCAGCTACCGTATCCTCCTTTGAAGCAGCTGTAATATTTAAGCACAACATAGATGCTTAAACTAATAACAGGTTTGCATGGTTAAAGGGAATAAACACAGGATCGTATATTTATGCCCCAGATTACAGTTTTTTCCTCTCTCCCAGCACATCAGAGAAGCACAGATGTTAGTGTTTGAGGACTGCCTGTAATCATACAACCATGGGAAGCTGAACTCTGCGACGGTCCCCACTCCTTCCTTGTGGCCTGGCATCTTCACACACCCCGACAAGCATTCCAGCCACAGGTCGGAGACAGCCTTAAATCATCTTGAGGCTGGACCGTGGTTAATATGCATCCCTGGAATGCAAATGGCCTTTCTGTTGCATCTACTTGTTTCCAAAGACTCATATTTCAGCTAGAGTTGGCAAGGGTTCGAAACACCCCCTATAGCATGAGGGCTTCCGTCACAGGAGAAGGTGGAGGAAGGTTGTGCCTGGAAGGGAGCAAGGTCTGCATTCGCTTCCTCCGTGGCCTAGTGCTGACAGACCCTTCCCAGCCAGACAGGGTGCAGGCAGGGAAGTTTGCTGGGAGAGGGTGGGAGTTGCTGAAAGGGTCCCACAAGAACAGACTCCGGGCGGGCAGAAGGAAAGGTACGCTCACCATGTGTGGAGGGCAGGCGTGCCGACGTGTGTGCGGGACTTGAGTGACATGTTGAAATTAAAATCAAAACAGCATGAAAGCGCACTTTATGACAGCTAGAAATAGCTAAGTATTGTCAAAGCCCCCGTTGAGTCATCCATCCAGAAGCTGAGATCTTGGACAGAAGGGGAGAGTTGGAGCAGGTTCCCAACTGGGTTCAGAAAAAGATCTTGACGAGGGAGAGAGTTTAGAGGGTGGTCAGAAAGCAAAGACTTAAGCAGTGTTTTACTCTCTAAGCAAGGAGGAGGGTGGAGAGAGAGAGGAGAACACTGCTTGGACTGTGAAAACCCAGAGACTTGCCAGAGGAGGGCAGGGGGGTGGCTCTAAGGGGAGCCGCCTTCATTTCATTATCACAGAGGACCTGCTTGGTTAGAGGAATGATCAGCCCCTTGGGATACAGAGGAGAAGAGGAGTATTTATGTCACGTTAAATCTGGGAAACAGAAGGAAGTCAGCTCCAGCTAATGCCTTCATTGCCCTGAGGAAGGCCTTTCTGTGCATCAAAGATTCACACATCTCCACGGACAGCTGCCAGAAGGAATTGTCGGCTGCAAGAGCTGCTCAACTTCACTCCTACCCAAGTTATGTCCAGGCCAATTTCACTTCAACAGGAGTCACCAAGACACTCTGCCCATTGAGATGACCAAAGCCAATGTTTTAAACTATTTTTAAAGCACGTTGGATCACAAATGTCTCACAATACTTTACTTTACTATATTGTACCCTTTGCTAGTTCCAAGTCAATCTTTCAGACCTAAGAAACAGAAGAGACCAACTCAGTTACAACGTAAACCATCGGAGCTGAACCTTGGAGGCAAACATGGCGTAACACTAACTTATTCAATGCATATTTATTGAGCACCAATATTAATGCATTTCATTGCTGCTAAGATGCACATTTTTCACAGCCTAGGGATGCATCTTACAGGAGACTGTGTCAATTTTATTGACAGCATTTCTTCTCTCTTAATGGTACCTTAAAAAAGGGTGTGTTTCAAAAGCATCTTAGATTTGATGAAACAGGGACTCATCAATCTCATTAAAGTTGCAGTTCAAACCTTGCCTTCTCTGACAGGCTTCCTGGAGCACCAGTCTACGGTGGCCCATCCCCTACCCTGATTCTCTCCGCTTACTGATCGTATCACTATGGAGACCGTGGCTCTTGTATTCACTGCTATTCCTAGAGCAGCGTCAGGCACCATTCCAGGGATAGTAGGTTCTCAATAGATGACCCTGGAATGAACAAAAGTTGCCATTTATTGAGCAATCACTACACGTCAGACCCTGAACTAAATGCTCGTCAGAGAAAAATAATCTCATTTATTCCTAGCAATCGAGAGGTCATTCTCATTACTGACTTTAAAGATGGGGCAGCAGGTAAAGTGGAGAAGCCCAGACTAGATGTCAGCTCAGCCTGACTTCAAATCCAGACACATCGGTGCCATGCTGTACTGCGTATCACATGCAAAGCCTGGAAATGGGTCTGATTCTGCGAGTGGCCCAAAGAGGTGAGGTAGGATCTCTGAAGCTACAGAGAAGAATAAGACTGATCTCCCAAACTTGAAAGGTAATATTTGTCCACTGGGGATCACCACACTTCTCTGTCCTTCTACACGCTTCACGTGTAAGGTCCTGCGTTGATATGGAGCTGCAGGGGCCCATATTTCTTCCCAATAAGGTCAGGAGAGGCTCCACGAAAGAGATGTATATTTAAACTTTGTGTGGACGGATCCCAGCATTGGTGAGAGAGAGCACAGCCCATATAGGGCTCTGTGAGTTATCCTGAGTGAGAGAGACATAGAGTACACCTGGGAAGGTGCTGGGAGAAAAGCAAGCATGAAGGTCTTGGGTACCATCCTGGGGGGTTTGAACTTCATTTCATATGATCAGTGATCTTTGTCAATGACCCGTTTCAATGTGGACTTTATTCCATCCCAGCTGAGCTTCTCTCCCTGTCCTGCATCTCACTCAAGGATGAGTGTTGAAATTTGGTGCTGTCAGTCCTATGTCAACTGATCGCTATGTCTAACAGAGACCTCTAAGCCCAGCGTAAAGAGAAAATAAAGAAGAGTGACTGGAAAAAACAGTAACACAGGAGATTTGATTATAAGTCAGTCTATAGCGAGTCAGCTTAGATAGAGCCTATGAACTTTATCATCTGGGGGCTCCACAAAAATACTAAAGGATATCACAGACAGAATATTTCATTTAGGACACAGTTGGCAAACTACGGCTGCCATATTTTTTTCTTTTTTTGGTTTACTAACATTTATTTAGATTTCCAGTGAAAAGACTGTTTTGTATGGCTTTCAAGCAAAGATCGGTTTTTACATTTTTTTTTTTTTTTTTTTTTTTTTTGCGGTACGCGGGCCTTTCACTGTCATGGCCTCTCCCGTTGCGGAGCACACGCTCCGGACGCGCAGGCTCAGCGGCCATGGCTCACGGGCCCAGCCGCTCCGCGGCATGTGGGATCTTCCCGGACCGGGGCACGAACCCGCGTCCCCTGCATCGGCAGGCGGACTCTCAACCACTGCGCCACCAGGGAAGCCCCAGTTTTTACATTTTTAAAGGGTTTATGTAAACAACCAATCCCCCCTCCTACAAATCAAAGAATATACGACAGGTATGTGCATGGCCCACAAAGCCTGAAATACTTCCATCTGGCTCTTTACAGGAAAAGGTTCACCACCCCCTGATCTAGAACTTCTCATCGTCCTCCTCCATTTCTGTTCAGAGTCAGGGCATTTAAGTCAGTGCTTAATGTCACTGGACACGGAGTGGACAATGGTAAGATCTATTTGCCACTTCAAACATGAGATTTATTGATTCCTTTTATGAAAATTCTAAAGTTTCAGCGATTATTACACTCACACACGTTTCAACTTTGTCTTTGATCTTTTTAAAAGATGTCCTTCTCACACTTGAAGGCTTACTAGCTTTTGGCCAAATGCTGCAATGGTTTGATCTTCTTAATGCTGGTGATAAGTGGCTTCTGTAGGCTCAACAGCACCCTGGTCATTAAAGCTTACCCGAATAGCTTTCTTAATTAAAGACATCAGTTTAGTACATCAAGGGGGGCGTAGCTGGAATCTTTTAAAAACATAGCCTAACATGAACACTCTTGAAGCTGCCCTTCCTCCAGGATTCCTCCTCCAGGATGGGAAGGGGGAAAGAAGAGGAGGGTTAGGGATTGTTCAGATCCATGAATCCAGCCTACTTTTGCTTTCCATCAAACAGTAATTCAATATTTACCAAAAGGAGATGTTTAGGTTTAGAGATTTGTACATGGCTTGTAGCTCAGCAGAGAAACATTTCTGGGTAACTTTATGTATATAGATTGGAAATATACTTAAACATGACTCGAACATGAAAACTACGCTAGAACTACAGGCAACTTCTAGTCACTGGGATGGGGGTCACCCAAGCATCCGTGAAGTTGTTCTGCAGCATCTGGATGACCTGCGGCCTAGTTACTTTAACAGCAAACCCAGGCCCCCTCACTAGCACGTCCAGCCTATATTTCTATCATCTCTGCTAAAGCATCTGTTGCTTTTCATCAGCGTGAGCAATAAGCAGCAGAGCATGTAGCCATCTCTTAATTACTTGAAAGCGGGCCCTGCAGTTAGTAAGTTCTCCTCGGCACAGACGCCCATGGCTCTGAATGCCCAACTGGCTTGGGGTCAGCTCTTCATTTTATAAAGCAAGATTGATGCAGGCTGTCATGAAACGTTAATATTTGAGATGCCTGCCAAACACAAGCACTAGGCTGCTTAGGGTCTTTGTCTAGAAGATGTTTCTATTCCCATCCCTGCTTGAATACATGAACATTTTGCTTTGGAAACTATGTTCTTTTTTAAGTCAAAAGAGGCAAGGGATTTTTTTCTTAAAGAGTGAACCATTACATTTAATTTAAAATATGTCCCCATGCCACCACCATTTCTAGGTAGTGAAGTTCAGGAGTAAGAGAAGTGAACCTGGGTTAAATCACAGCTTTGCCAGTTGAGAGCTGCGTAACTGCCAACAAAATCACTCACTCCTGGGACTTGGCTTATCAACAGTAATCATCTGGAAGCACACAGTGCACCCACCACTTACTGCAGATTAATTTGTTAATAATCATCAATGCTCAGCACCGTTCAAGAGGGAAGGGTCACTACTTCCTAAATTTACAGAGGAAGGAATGAGCAAAGGTGAGATAATCCGGAGAGAATGATCAACTATGACTGCTACATTTTCTCCATTATAAAATAATCCATGTCTAAATAACTTCCTTAGAGGGGTCAAGGTCGCACTGCTGTTGAGCTGCAGAGGCAAACTTCATACACAGGTCAGCTAATTCCAGAGCACTTGTTCTTAACCACTAGAGCTTTCACACATCTTTAAGATGTACGGGCTTGGCTGGCTCATGCAAGATGCATCTAGTTTTACTGTTCCATGGATATAATCTCACCTGCATGAGGATTCACAGATGGCAGCTGTTCGAAAGACCAACTACTCGCAAAGGGGGAGGGAAGAGAAATCTGTACAAAGTGGATTGCAGCCTTTAAAAATCAGAGCACAGATTCAGGAATTGCTTTATAGTTTACTAAGGGCTCAAAAGATTTAGTGCTACTCAAGCATTTCCTGTGTTTATGTGTCAGACTACAAACCATTAAATCACTTAAAAAATCATAGCCTCAAAAAGGAGGAGAACAAGACAGCACTGGTTATTCTTTCTTCTGAAAACTTACTTGGCCACTTCCTATCCATTTGTTAAAAAATGATCATTTAATCCTTTTGAAGCACAGACTGAGTCTCCCAGGGAAATATTTAAGCTTGTATTTGGTAACATCGTCCATGTTAAAGTCACAGAAGGAAGCTGGTGCCCATGGTGAGGATGGAGATGAGCAGGAAAAAAACCATCAAGGGAAGCAGGATTCAGGCATGGGTCTGACTGCCAGGTAACCGTTTCTCACTGCGCCTTGCCCTTCAGTGGAAAGCTTCAGGGAGAGCTATACCAGGGAAAAGGAAGGTCATGCAGTGACAGCTGTTGATGACCTTATGAGGATGACGCCAATGAGGAAGGAGAACTCTGGGGAAAACGTTTCTTCGGGGGCGTTGGTGGCTTAGACACCAGGTTTCAAACAGGACCAAAAGCAAAGTGAGGAATTGGGAAGTCAGACTCAAAGATGGTAAAGGACCATAATATCAAACCATCACTTTTGTATCTAAATCTTAAATACAGTGGACCAAACAAGCACTATGGGGTGGGAGTGGTGCGGTGAGGAGTGAGCCTGAAGCTTTAGAAACTCCCTGGTTCCTCCATCACTGCACAAGGGAGAAGCCAAGGCCACCAGAGGCGGACCGCTTGCTCAGGTCTGACTTGGCAAAGATGAAATTAGAATGGAGTTTCTTATTCCCAGACACGATAAGTCTGGAAATGTTTTAATAGCGTTTAATCAAAATCCAAAGTCCATAAATTCTTTAAAAGTATACAGAAACTGAGTGGCCTGGAGACGCTGATTTTAACACTTGATAACTCTGTTTATAGCATTACATGATCTCTCTAGGCCTGGAATTCTGTTCGAAGACGAATCTGACCCAGAGTCAACATGCTGGTCTCCTGGTTTAAATACGAAAACACAAGGAAGTTCTGTACCCAGTCGTCGGAAAACCCCCAAACCAACTCTCCCTCTGCGATCGACCTTGTCTTCCGCGATGCCTGCTGCAAACAGCCTTCCCCCGGACTCACCCTCTACAATTTCAAAACTATGTGCAGTAGCCTTGGCCACCTGAGGGTGGTACAAAGGGAGGGTTAAGGACCAGAACTTAATGAAATACCGTCTCTACAAACAAGACTCCACCAGAGCGTTTAAAAAGTCATCCACCTCATTGTTTCCCAGGAACAGAATGAAATGCCACAGCTTAACGACTTTTCCCGATTAGAACCTTCCTAGGCTTCTGATTTAAGAACCAAAGTCTCACCAGAGGACACAAAGCGCGGGTGGGGGGTAGGGGGAGGGGAGGTGCTGCGGGCATCACCGCAGACCCTGGCTGTCCTCCGAGGCCAGGAAGGTCGGCAGAGTCCCCGTGGACCAGGTGTTACATCGACCCCGTGATGGACGGGACACCGGCTTTCGACACCGCCCCCCCGCCCCCCCCCCCCCGAGGGGACGTATTTGCAGAGCTGGGACACCAAGGCTAGATGTACAAAGGCAGAGATCCTGCCAGCCAAACGCGCCACAGAGCTCCGGCCTCCGACTCCCACCGCGGTTCGCCGCTCCTGGGGGCCCAGGCGCCCGGGCCCGGTGGTGGGGAGCTGACCGAGAGCGGCGGGCGCTCGGGTCCCGTTTTCCGACTGTGCCGTTTGGGCTGTGAGGGTTGGGTTGGTAACGCTCCTGCGCGCACTAAGGAGCCCCTTTTCCGCCGCAGCAGCCGGTGGAGGGACGGGAGAGCCAGGGACTCAGGGACCGGGGCTCGGGGACGCGGAGCCCGGAGCCGGGCGGCGGCGGCAGGTCGCCCCCTCAGGACGGCGGCGGGCAGGGGCGGGCCCAAGTCCCGGCGGCGGGGCGCTCCCCCGACCCCGCCGGCCCCCACCCGCGAGGATGGGCGCGGGGGACAGGAACCCGGTACCGCGCTCCGCTCGCCTCCACCTGCGGATCTGGGGCGCCGGGCCGAGGGTGCCCCGGGCCCCTTCCCCTTCCCCGGGGCTCCCGGCCGAGCGGTCCCGTCCCTGGAAAAGGACCCGGTGTCCAGCGAAGCGGGCGCTTACCCGGGTAGAGGCGGCTCCCGGCGCGGGCCGCCCTCGCACGTCGGCCCGGGAAGGTGCGGCTGCGCTGCGCTGCGCCGGCTCCGGCGCCCGCCGAGCGCACTGCACCGCCGCTCCGGCTCGGACTTCCTCTTCCTCGGGCTCGGCCCCGCCGCTCGGCCGCGCTCCCCGCTCGTCGGCCGCGCCCCGACCCGCCCCTCCCGGCGCAGGGATGCGGGCCCCGCCGCCGCGAGCAGCGGATCTGCGGTGCCTCCTCCCCTCTGCCCGGGCGAGAACGGTGGGGAGGTGGAGGGGGAGAGAGAAGGAGAAAGAGATTAAGCACTTGGACTTGTCTCTGGAGCGTTGCCAAAGCGAGCAGTCAAATTACAGCCCCCGGGGGAAAAAAAATTACCAAAAAAAAAAAAAAAAAAAAAAAATCCCTGCTACTGTTTTCGTAGACACATGACTTTTCTTCATGTTCCGGGATCCTCAGGTTCAGCTTTCTCTTAGACGTGATAGTTTCCCATATGATTTTGTAAAAATAATACCCCGAATGATTAATTCGACATTTTAGTAGTAACACAGAAGCTCTGTGGTAATAATATGTACAAAGAGGGAGGAAGCTCACTGTTTTTCAGGCGTCATTACCCTAATGACCTCAGTTAATGTACCAACTAACCTTTGCTTAGAGAAAGTAAAAGTGGAAAAGGAGGCAAAGAAGACTGATCTTTGAAATAGCCAGATAGGTGTTTAAAGGCACCAGCTGTGTGTGCAGTGAGATGATGACCTGAGTCGAAGGTGCCTAAGATGAACGTCAAAGGCACGCAAAGTGATTTCTCAGCACTTACCTCCCTTCAAAGGCAGCCGTACGCGTTTGCCTATTGACTCCATGAGGTTCTGTAGTTCTTAAGAATGCGCTCTTACATGACGTGCTCACAGCTCTTCAGCTTTAGCAGTGACGAGCTGTGTGGTCTTGAGAGAATTATTTAACCTCTCTGTGCCTCAGTTTCCTCATCTGTAAAATGGGGATAATGATGACAGCGCTACCTCACAGAGTTGCTTCTTGTGAGGTAAATAAGATAATGCCCAGAAAAGGCTTAGAAGGTTCCTGGCACACTTGCTGGGTAAATGTTAGCTATTATTGTTGTTGATTTCCCCCCTTTATCTGCTCTGATGCATGAATACGGTTATGAAAATTATCATAAAGATATGAAATAAAATAAGGTTTTGAGCAGTAGGGCCACACAATGTCGTAATTCTCTCCCTACAACGTGCAGTTTGTATTCTGTTTTACAATTTATTTTGTCTCCACAACTGACTTGCATTACCTAAAGCTATGAGACTGGGTTATGCTCGGGGTACATTTACCATGGAAGATTTGCAACGCAACTCAAACAGATTTTTGCCATCTTCAAAGCAATACCCTTGTGAGGTCGGCAGGACAGGGGCTAGTTTCTTTTCACAGACAGTACCTGCAGACTCAGGAGGCTGAATCAGACCCTTTCCAGTACCCAGAGCTCACACAAAACCGTGCCTGTCACGCCATCTCTCGATGTTGTTACCTTCCATGAAGTGAGCAGGTGCCCATCACCGTACAGCATGTACCACATTCATGGTCTCTATCAATACTGTGAGCTGGGTGCTGGCCCTCATTTGACACTTAGATTCAAAGACCTTAGTTTCAAAGAGCCTAACTGATGTGTTAGTGTCTGACAGATGGGGTTTGGGGACCACTTGGAGAGGAAGGGAGGAGAAGCAGGGTTTCCTGGTTCCCTGCAAAATGTGCTCTCTGCTTCCCCACTCCCCAGCCCCACAGAGTCACACATTTCTTAGCACAGATGACTTAGAGTAAAGCAACTAGTGAAGTGCTGTGACCATCAGCTGCAGACTCTGACACTTACTAGCTGCAGATAACAATTCTGAACTTTGGTTCTTTATCTACCTAATGGTTATTATATTTCCTGTCCAGCTCACTTCATTTCACCTCAGTGTATTGATGAGGTGGGAGGCGGCTCCTGGAAACAGGAGTGTGAAATCTCTTTTGTTGATGCTGTGTGCCAAGCATAGCATTAGGTACCTAACCCGCATTATTACTCCTGATTCCCAAATAAGCACATTCTGCCCTTCATGTCATTAGAGAGTGACCTTGAAATCGCCTGGTCTGACACACCGTGTATCTAGTTTATTGTGTGTGTCCTGGGCTTAGGTCAATTCTTAACTCATAATAGATATAAAATGTTCAGTGGGTGGATGGATGAAATGACAACATGAGTTGTAAATGCTATCACGCAGCAGTCCCTATTGTAATATGCTACTCTCCCCCTTTGTGGAAAATAATCCAATGGAATCCAATGGAATGACTTTCTAATGGTGCATCCAGTATTGGGAAAATTTTTTTGGTAAAAGGTCTTCCTGATGCCATTATTAATATCAGTCAAAGTCAAAGAAGGGAAACAAACCACTTAAAGTATCTATAAAAAAGAGACTTTAATGCAGGGAATTGTCTCCACAAGTGATGGGAGAACCAAGAATCCAACTGGAGACAGTGAGGCAGTCCAGAAATTAACAATAGTGGAAAGCCACCATCCCATCACCCCTGGCAGAAAGGGCGGGGAGAGGGGTGTGTTACAGATGGGAAGTATCTGCCCAGTGAAATAGCCACCGTCTTAGACACTGGCAGGGAGGGGGAGAAATACCTGTTTCCTCCCTTCCTTCACCCTCCAGTCCAGTACCTTGCACTGGATGAAGCCAACTGACAGAGAACTTGGAATACTCTGCTTGCAGGGACATCCCCGCGGCCACCCTGCAATCTAGTGATACTGAGCAGGAAAAGGGGCACGAAAGATCTAAAGGCAACCAACCTAGACCTAGCAGATCCCTCAAATCATACCCTTTTCTTTCCTGAATAGATCAGATCTAGAAGAAATGTTTTTGCTTTTTGAGATTATTGAGTATCTCTTATGGTTTCTCAATCATCCCTCATACAAACCTATAACCCCTAAATTACATACAAGGTCACAGCCATTCAGGAAGTTTCAGTGACTTGCTCAAAGCCACACACTCTATGTGGCAGAGTGGGCTTCAGACACGGGGCTGTGCATTCTCCATGTGTCCCACTAACTCAGCTATTTCTAGCGAAAGGCAGTGCGACGAGACACAGTCTCGTATAGAATCACATTTCAGGGTCACTGATCCATGCACATGTAGGAGTTAATGTTTGCAAAGCTTACAGAGTTAAAAGGCTGGATCATGCCTCGCTTTCATTTTATGACTTTGGGTGATAACTTTTATGGTGCTGATGATGGCTGCACTCAATTCATGATCACCCAAGATCAGAAATATCCTGTCCACTAGATTATAGGAGCACCTCAGGAAAAACACAGGTGGCATTTATCCTTTTTAACTTTCTAAGCTATTTCTATTTCAAATTTGGTTTGAAAAGATCTAGAACATTCTGACCATGTCAAAGTATTTGGGGTAAGAGAAGGGACTTATGGCAGAGTCTCATGTAGGGAAGGCAGAAAACCAAGAATGTAGGCAAATGCATTGTGGCTTCAAATTCTCTTCAGTCAGGAGTGGAGATCAGAGTCGATGCTGGTGCTGGTATTCCTGTCTCTCAAGCCTCTATCAGCTAGAAGATTTAAAAATCAAGAAGTTGTGCTTACCCTAAAGAGTGAAAGGTAAAATAATAAAGGTCCCTAGTTATTAATGACTAGCTAAGTTGGGCTTCAAAGTAGGTAGAGGAGGGACTTCCCTGGCGGTCCAGTGGTTAAGACTTCGCCTTCCAGTGCAGGGGGTGCGAGTTCAATCCCTGGTCGGGGAGCTAAGATCCCACATGCCTCATGGCCAAAAAACCAAAACATAAAACAGGAGCAATATTGTAATAAATTCAATAAAGACTTTAAAAGTGGTCCACGTCAAAAAATCTTGAAAAAAAAAAGTAGGTAGAAGAATTCACCAGAAATCCTGATACTTCAGAATATCTGCATTGCTGGCTTACAACAGAGCACCTAAATTTCCCTTTACTAGTGCCTAGTGGCTTAGGACCTGGTGTCCAGGAGGCAAGTGTAAATTCATTATCTATCAAGGGTAATAAATACAGTGAAGGGTTATCCCACCCATTATCGGGCTAGCATAGTGAGGGCATCAGATTTCTTCAAAAGCGGAATCACCTGCTTCTAAAGAGGCCCCAGTAGAGGAGGAGGTCCTCAGATATCAGCCAGAGCAAGAAGACAGCAAAGAAGCACCAAGAAATGCAAAAAGCACGACAGAAATGTGCCAGGATAACAGAAACCTGTGAAAATAAGAACTGTAACTAGCTCACGGCCACCATCATAATTTTATCTATTCCTTCAATTGCCTAAACGTTCTCAATTTTGATCAATATAGTAAAGTAAGATGTATGTATACATGCTTTATAAATATTGATATCTGCAGGAAAAAATTGACCAAAGCCAATATTATTGTATGCACATGGCCTGAATATCTCTGTGGTACCACCATTCTCGGCGGTATTATACCAAAATAAAGCACCACTGGACAATTTATGCTTCTGCTTCAGAAGTAGCTTTATTTTCAAGTTCATCATAGAGTACACATTTGGAAGCTCTTGTAATTTGATGTATTTTTTGAGCTTTTTTCTCTGTCAGAGGTGTTAGAGGGAGGAGTTACTTCCAACTTTATTTCTCAAAACAACTATGTTTAGAAGTTCCCCTCAGGAAGAGTCCTTTGGAAATGGAGGGGGGTGGCAGTGTTTGGTTGTCCCAATGGAAGGGGGAGTCTACTGGTGGTTAGCTGCCAGGGTGGCTAAACTTTCTGCCAGCTGGCACAGTCCCGCACCACAAAGTTTTTTCCCATCCTAAATACCAACAGCATCTCCTGAAGTGCATGGGCAGGAGTCCCTTTAGCCTGGACATCTCAAATTTAAGCTCTTTCAGGGACCAGGCTAGGAAGACATAAAATATAGTAAGATTAAGGTTTTACTGTGCATGATGTTTCATTAAAGCCCACTGGAAACACAGGGACTCTAGAATATTGGGCAGAGGCAGAGCAAAGGACCAGTGATTGGCGCCTGTTGTGGTGATGCTGGTCCCAGGGATTCCTGGGTCCCATCCCTCCTCTCGCTCAACCAGGCAGGTTGTTTAGACCTTATTTGCCAGTTGGAGTGTGTGGATTGAAGGAAGAGCACATCTGAGGCTCAGTTAGTACATGAGCTAACACAAATTAGGAAGGGAGAGATTTTTAGCCCACTGAAGCCCATACCCTTGTGTGTTGCTACCTTCAAATGGAGTTTAGTGATTATCTAGTTTTCCTTTCTTCCGTACAACTTCAGACTTAACCTTACTACCTGTGAGAAAAGATCTGAATGTCAAGATCTGAATGTATATGCTGTAGAAAGGAAGAAAAACGGAACTACTTTTAGAGAACAAAATGATCAGCGGAAAAGGGGGAAACGCCATAATTATTCTTATTCATTAATGCCCCAAAAAATGGTCTTTGAGACTGTAAATTGGCAGTTCTCTTTCAGACCCAGCATCATCTTAAAAATAATTATCCAAGGCTTCCCTGGTGGCGCAGTGGTTGAGAGTTCGTCTGCCGATGCAGGGGATACGGGTTCGTGCCCCGGTCCGGGAAGATCCCACATGCCGCGGAGCGGCTGGGCCCGTGAGCCGTGGCCGCTGAGCCTGCGCGTCCGGAGCCTGTGCTCTGCAACAGGAGAGGCCACAACAGTGAGAGGCCCGCGTACCGCAAAAAAATAATTATCCAGGGCCATCACTGAGGTCTCTGTATAACAACTCTTTAGAAGATGCTGGCAAATTTGGAGACTTTGGATATTCAGTAGAATGCTCTTCTTTTTTTCATTTCCATTTCTAACAGTGGCAGGCTGTTTCTTGAAGGATAAAAAAATACCTTATTCCAAGCAAAAATTCTAGAAGGCAAAGTTCCAATGAAACCAAGCTTTCAAGATCGTTCTTGCATCAACTGCAAAATGTTGTTTAAAATGTTTGGGAACAGGAATAAAATGATCTAGAATTGGGTTTTCATATAACAGTTAATAAGTTAAAATATGAACTTTTAAATAGCTCAATCCTATAAGGCAAATGCAAAATTAAATCCCATGAAATTCTCAAAAAAAAAAAAAGGAAAATTCATTTTGAATGGGGAACATTGATATTTGAAAGTATGAAGACCTAAAATTTAAGCAGAGTTTAATAATGGAGGAAGCAGTTATCAGTAGGTTTATAACGCACAGTCTTTGAAGGAAGTGTGATGACACAGGGGAGCAAAGGTAAAGTAAGCAGTGAATGGAGAAAGATTGAGATTTTATTTTATTTCTGGGAGCTCCTTAAAAAATGAGAACTGATGATGATATCATTCTAACCCCAAGATACTTTCAAGTTAGCACCTTCAAACTTTCTGATTTGCTAAAATATTATGGTAAACTGAGCTTTTCTCATATATGTAACTTATAATAAATATCTCAAACTTACGTTTTTCTCCAAATTCTTTTGTTATTAAACTTAGGAACAATTTTATTCACCACCTTTACCAATCAGACTCTATTAACATGGAGTATCCTGGATAAACTTAAGAATTATTAAGAATAAATGAAATATTTTTAATGTATATTAGTTTTTTCACGCTTGCTCTGTGAATACACCTTGAATATTTAGAATCATGTGTTGCATCCATTAAAGACTGGTGAGATCTCCTAACTGTTTCTCTTGTATCTCTACTCTCATCAGAAGAGAAATGAAATCTACCTTCCCATAACAATCACAATTGCATATGTATTTCTGCCTCTTTGTACAGATCTCTTCTTTCTAGACTTCTTTCTTTTTTCTTTTTATTTCTGAGGCCCCTTGCCCTCAAAAAGTCAACTTTATTTATATTGTCAAAATCCTTATTCCTATTAGTGTTTTCTTTCCAGCTTAATTCTGCGAAAACTGATTACATGATATCAACATATCGCGTATGAATTCTGAGATGTTCCACTTTTCTTTGGAATTTTGTGATGAAACAAATTAACCAGAAGCCAAAGAAACGTCATGCTTTTTCTGGATTTGTTACATTAGAAATCATTCTTTTAAAAACTGGTTTCTTCATTTTTGTAATTTCCCTTGACTTATTCATCATAGTCGGACAACTGTCTTAGGTACAGACCAAACCCTCCTACCAAATATCTAGACAGAAATATGATAGAGGATGGAAACCCCACAAATTACATTACATTACTGCCTGTGTAGACTGGAGTTCTTTGTAATGCGATTAACTCCAGCCACACCCAGTATACTTGTTTCAAAGTTAGTTTTTCTGTAATTACAGAAGGACTTTGTTTATGGAGAACCCAGTTGCATGATCGCTTTCCAGCAACCAAATACTTTCCTGAGAGTTGACTCTCACATTCCCAGCAAGATGTTTTGAGCTCCTGTTCCTTTTAGGAAATGCATCCTTTCACCTTTCAAGAACAGAAGGGGTCTTTTAAAAGTATTCAGCAAGTTAAAAAAAAAAAAAAAGAAGGCACACTTGATGTGGGCTAATTCAATTAATAAACATCTCCTGTAACCTTATAATTAAAAATATCATACATCATGACGAAGCACTGTCATCTGTTCTTTCCAGTCCTCTTACTCTGGCTTTAGTTCAATTCCTCGTCACATACTTCCCCGACAGGGTAGGTCCACTTTCAGGCTTCCATGCACTCTGCTCAGTGCTGCTGCCAGCCTGATCTCAGTAGGACACTGTTTGCATAGCTAACAACACAGAAAGGACCCTCATATAGTGAAAAGCAAAACCAAGCTGTGTGGGCGGGAAGGACTCTGAGAGTGCTGACCCAGAGAGTACTCAAAGACTCGAGCCTTCTGAGTAGTGGGGAGACTTGCCCAGTGGTCTACAACGTGCACTTCTCTCTCTGCACTAACCCCTGGCCGCTGCTCTTCCCAGGCCAGGAGGCATCTCAGGCCCCTTTCCCCCGCCGCCCCCCAGTGCTGTGGTCCTGTTCAGAAAGGAAGCTCTTCCCTGCGCTGTCACTCGAAGCTGGGGCAAGTGGCTTTGCAGAGCTCATTTGGAGGAGAACATGCCTAATTAAATGTCAGCATTGTCCAGGCTTGCACAGGGGTGAAGTGGAAAAAAAATGTAGTTGAGTTTAGGATTATAGTGAGGAAGTCTCTCTACTTACACACGTAACTTTGAGAAATTGTAACTCGACGGAGAGTTGATCTCTGAATTATATTCTGCTTTACCTCCAGTGCAAGGAAATAATCAGCCTATCGTGGATTATCATGGAATGTGGCCCAGTTAGGTACCTATAAGCATCACCAAATTATCCTAAATCAGGAAGATGAAAGAAGAAGGGCTTGACAGGCTTGGGACAAACATATTTCCCTGAAAAGAAGGTGGTGGATGTGAAGCCTTACAATGTCAGTCTTATTTGTTTTATAAATTTCTTAGTAAGAAAGACTCAAACACTTTACTGGGTTGTCTGCATACTCTTTGCCATTTGTTGTTTACATATGCACTTATATTCAGTGCTTTAGAAAACTGTAGATGAGTTATCCCATAATGTGGATATGTTAATTTCGTATTTGCTGACTTCACAGTATTATGTGTTCAAAGGGTCCCTCAGGATGGTTAAAGAAAAGTGCTTGAACCAGGGGACGCCACTCTCAACTTGATACAGTGCACAGACAAGGGAAGGAACATCTGTCCTCACACAGGAGAGGAAGTGTATACCTCTCACGTGAACATCGGCCACGCCTTGAACAAACGTCATTGGCTCCCTACTTTACAATCCAGTTCAAATTTCTCAGCCCACTATTTAAGACCTGTTAATCTAGCCCCTACTGACCACCTTGTCTTTTATCATTATTATAATTATTCCACCCAAATGTTTCAATTAACCAAATCTACCCATAAGTAGTATCCCCATATTATATGATATCAGGTGAATTTCTGTGTTTGTGGCTGAGATGTGCTTTCTTGTGTTCTTTGAGGAGACGTGCTGCCCTTCCTCCAAGGAGAAGTTTTAATTCCACTTCTTGTAATGGGTTTTCCTAAACACTCCAGGGATAAGCTCCCCACTCAGAATGTCCAAACCATGCTCTGCCTACATCCTCTTCCCCTAAAACTGCAACAGGGACCAAACTCCTTTACTGGATGTGTATTCAACGTGTGACTATTGACGAGGTAAGATAAGACATATGAGACAGTTAATTTCATAATGGTCAAGCTTGCATGTACACATTTAAAAAAAAACCTTGACAAACAAAATTGATGTAATTGAAGGTGGTTATTCATATAATACAATGATTCTTTGATGGGTTCTTTAGAGTCAGAGCCTCTCTACTGAAGTATTTTTCACTAGATGGCTAACTACTTGGCAGGTGCATAGGGGATAAATAGCTTAAACTAGGTTAAGAGTACCTTCAGTGCATTACCCATGTCCCTCTTCATAGAAGAAGGCGTTCTCCACGTGGCCATAGAACTTTCTGGAATTGGAAAGTTCTGTTCAGTGAATGAGACGATGCTGTGAATCCATGGCTGCTACATCTGAAGAGCAAAGCTAGTAAATCACAGACTGACAGAAGTTCTCAGAACTGGAAAGGAACAGTCTAGTGCAAACTTTCAAACAATTTCCAAAATAACCCGTGTCAAGAAAATAAAATAAAAATGCCAATTTATTTGTAGATGACTAAATATGTGGGGCAGTATTTTTTTTTGTTTTTTTTTTTTTTTTGCGGTACGCGGGCCTCTCACTGTTGTGGCCTCTCCCGCTGCGGAGCACAGGCTCCGGACACGCAGGTCCAGTGGCCATGGCTCATGGGCCCAGCCCCTCCGCGGCATGTGGGATCTTCCCGGACCAGGGCATGAACCTGTGTCCCCTGCATCGGCAGGCGGACTCCCAACCACTGCGCCACCAGGGAAGCCCTGTGGGGCAGTTTTTATAACTGAATTCTGCTGTGAGAAGAGAAAAACCCAGTCACATAAGGATCATGGTCTATACAGCAGCTTCCAGTGTGTGCCTGGGTTACAGCCGGTCACTGCGGGAGGGGAGGATGGCTCTTTCTCAGGAGATCTGTCAGTAGAACTGTCACCGTGAGGAGGTGAGAAATACCATCCCCACCAGCCCATGAAAAGGAGGAAATGCTCAGCGGGTAAGGGTACTTTCTGGTGAAGGATTTTTTTTTTTTTCCCTAAAGAGGTGGGAATGTAACATTTTTACCGGAAAGGCCCTACACTCACTTCTTGGGCTTGGCATAAACATGGTGCAGGTAGAAAGATGTGGTCTAGTATTGCTGAAGTCCCCTCATTCGCTGACCTCTTGGAGGAACTTGATGTAATGGCCTGCCTGCCTGAAGAGTAGCTACATTCTCTCATTCATAGGTAAATTCATAAGTGCATTCACTAATTCATCTGGTATTTGCTGAGCCTCTGTACGTGCCAGGACTGTGCTAGGCACAGAGGAGCAAAAGAGATGCTATTCCAGTTCTCATGGAATGGCCATATAATGAGGAGAATCCATTTCAATGACTTAATACCCAAATCAGTATCAGTTGTCCACTGTGGAAAGTCAAGGATATGAGGATGGATACAGAGACATCTATAACCTACTCTAGAAGTTCAGGGGAGATGTCCCTAAAATTGTCCTTTGAGCTGGGGTCAGAAGAATGAGTAGGAGTTAACATGCCAAAGGAGAAAGGACAAAGACAAAGAGAATGTTCCAGGCAGAGAGAACCTTTGCAGCCAGTACAAAGCGGCTGAGGCAGGAGCGGGGAGCCACTGGGAAGAAGGTCCGTTTGGCTGGAAGGCCTTGAGTGTGGAGGGGACCCAACTCAGAAGGGTGTGGCTTGGAAGGAGGCAGCGGGTGCAGCTTAATTGGTGTCTGATGGCTGAGGGAGAAGAAACTCTAGGTCAGTGTGCTATGAAGGCCAGGACTTGTGAGCCCAGGAGATTTGTGCCCCAGGCATGTCACTTGATTTCTTCAAGTTTCGGTTTCTTAATCTCGAGGAAAAGATGGCATTTGAAGGCAAGCCAGAATTGGTTTGCTCTTCTGTTTTTTTCATCCAGAGTGTGAAGATAATTATTTCTGTCCCATCTGATTTGCAGAATAGTTGTGAAGAGAAAGTTAGATAATGAATGAGAAAGCACTTGGAAGATTGGAGAGCATGATAGAATGAAGGTAATAATACAATATGAATGACAAGAGTGACAAGAATCTGGTATGGCTCAGTGGGATTCTCTGCTGAGGGTCTACATGCAAGGTGTTGGCTAGCTGTGTCCTTATCTGAGGCTCTGGGGAAGACTCTACTTCCAAACTCATTCAGATTTTTGGCAGGATTCAATTTCTTGTGGTTGTAGGACTGAGGTCCCAGTTTTCTTGCTGGCTATCAGCTAAGGTTCATTCTCATCTCCTGCAGGCATCTCTCTAGTCCTCGAATGTGGTCTCCTCCATCCTCCATCTTTAAGCATCAAGCTCTTTTATGCTTCTAATCTCTCTGACTTTTTCTTCCAGTAATAGGCAGAGAAAGCTCTCTGCTTTTAAGGATGTATGTGATTAAATCAAGTCCACGCATAATCTCCTTATTTTAAGGTCAACTGAGCTATATGATATAACATAATCATGGGAGTGATATATACCTGTGTGTATGTATATCACTCATGGGAGTGATATCTTATTTTATATATATATATATATACCTGTGTATATATATTCACAGGGTTCGGGGTTTAGGGCATAGAATCTCAGGAGCCATTTTCAGAATCCTGCCTACCACAATTTCTCAAGGTGACCCTAATGAGATTGTTACTTAACCTCTATTGGTCTTAGCTTCCTCACCTGTATGATGGAGTGAAATCATACCTTGAGGCATCGTTGTGTTGATAGGTGAAATAAGATAGACATTGTGCCGAAAACTGTGTTTTATTCTCATTCCCTGGCATCTCACATTCAGTTTTGTACATTGAGAGCCTGGTTAGCTCCTAATGCCAGAGGAGATTTTCTATATAGAAGAGGAATGGGTTCTCTCCTTTACAAGTTTGGACGTTCTTTCAGATCTTTATGCTATTATATTACATAACCAGAATTTGATTTTTCTTAAGTAGCTGAAAATTGATGTATATGCTGCATGTTGGTATAAATTAAGAACTTGGACAAGAGAAAAACTTGCCAGAATTCAACCTTGGAGTGTTTACGTCTGATCTTTAAAAAAAAAAAAAAAAAAAAGACCCCCACATTATATCTTGGCAGTAAAAGTAACTTCTTGGTGGTGAGAGGAAAACAGGAGTTTATATATGATTGCTGGAGTTTAGTTTGTCCTGCCAGTTTTACGGGTAAACTCCCTCAGACCCTACTTGCTTTTAAGACTGCAGAACCTGATGAAAGAAAGCATGGTTCTACCCTACTTCTTTAGTTGTAAAGGCATCATAGTCCTTGCTCTGTGACGCTTCAAGCATTCCCTCCATGCAACAGTAAGTTTTTATAGATCCCCCTTCTTTATTAATATGAAATTCAACAAAAGAGCTAACAGCCCTTAAATCCATGAACCGGCTGTAAGTCCAAGCAGCTGCATTATGAGTCACTCGGAGATCCGTACAGTGAATGGGCTACTGTGCTTCCAGGCAGGAGACAGAGCACAGCCCTCCCCAAATGGCCATTCTCCCCTAAATCAGTAAAATTCAGGTTAAGGGGAAGTCAGAATTGCAGGTTTTCACAAACCTTCAAAGGTAACATGGTAGGTGATAGGGGGATCCACAAACATAAATACTGGTATTAATTAGCCAGAGAAGAGTAGCTCCTATTGTGAAGTTCAAGGGGCCTTTCAACTGCTTGCTGTCCTTCATTTCTCCAGCAGTAGATTAGTAATTTTTGCATATTAATATTTGCCTTATAGGAGTATTTTCAGAGTTCGTGTGGTAGCATGAAAAAAATGCTTTGAGTGGAATCTCATCTGGTGATATGCATTTTCTGTGTTTTACTCCATGGCCTAAGCCGGAGATTATCACTAATGACATGGTCTTGGAGGAGGACAGCAAAAAGAAACATGGTGTCCTCTCATTCAACCACATGCAGCCAGGAATCTTCCAATCCGCAAACGTCCTTCACTCACTCACTTCAGTAAAGTCTGGAATAAATAAAACCTTGGGAAATGGGATGTTATGGCTTACTGAATTTGGGGGTCACTAGAACTCCCTTTCCTTTGCAATACATAATATAGAAAATCTTCAGAGATATTGATGCCTTAAAATATCATCTTAAAATAATCGGATCTTTTTCTCATCGATACATATCTCGTAGCTCAGGGTTAATTCTTTCTGAATGTTAATTCTTCCTGTAAAGTACTGAGGATGACCTGAGATATAGCCTGAACTGATACTCAGGCCTCATCATAGAAGTCACTTGAAAAGATATCCTGCATCTCTGACAGGATATTTTCTCTTAGTTTCCTGCTTTCTCCATTCATGGAACACATAATCTATTTAACTGAGGTCTATTTAGTATTTGGAGGACGGACAAATGATCTATCATCCTATTGTCTAGTATTTTTTAATAATTTGAAAAGAAGACACAAAAATATATACTATGTATTACAGAATAAATGAAAGAACATGGGAGTTGGAAAAGAAAATTTAATAACTGTTACTATCTATTGAGAGATTTCTATATTGCTAGGTATTGCTAAGTGCTTTGCTTGTGTTATTTCATTTAATATCACAAAGAGCCCATAAAAAGGTATCACATCATCATCATCATCACCATCACCATCACCTTCTTGCTGATAAAGAAATGGAGCAGTAGAGAGGCTGGGAATTTTCCTGGGGCCACCCGGCTAGAAGGTTCTAGGGCTCAAATCTGAGAGCAGTTCTGTTTGACACTGATCTTGTGATGCCCGTGACTTGTGCAACGGTCTATAATACAACAGCATGTAATAGCCTTCTGGGAGCAGGGAAGCTGTGGTTTAAAGGCAGGCTGACCAGCTGAAAGGGCTTTTCTTCAGAAGAGGTAAACCACACCAGACAGACAAGTGATGTTATGTGGAGACCCTTTGGTTGGGCTTGGTTGAGACCCAGCTCCTTGATGGGTGTGGCCTGGGGCCTGCGTGGAGACCCACAGTCCCTGTCCCAGCTGGCTGTAGACGCCAGAGCGGGGCTGCCAGGCATCGGCTTAGAGGAAGCTACTGGGAACAGGGTGCTCATTCTTCCCCTGGGTAGGAGGTGGGGTGGGTGGGAGGCTAGGGTGGAGGATGAGAGCTGTGTTCTCCCTGGAAGGAACTGGAGAATCCAGGGTGAGGATGCTGCCCCAGGAGACACTGCAACACTGTCCCTCCTTGGTTTTCTGAGTGTGTCAGCAAGATCAGCAGAGTTCTACCATTTATGTCTCTGAGATGTTCCTGAGGCACCCGCTGGGTATGGTGTCACTTTGAGGCACGATAAAGGGAACACCAAACCCTGTCACTCACTGGGCTTACAGTCCTCTGGGGATAACTATTTGAATATAAATCTTGAGCACTTTAATATGAAGCTTTAAAAATTAGCAAAAGTTACTGTTGGATGTAATGGATACACTGTCATTTACAAGGCTGGCATAACAGAAAAGGTTATTTCAGAATAGCACACTCCTCTCTCTTTCAAAATATGTTTTTCTGATGCCGCCCTATCAGATTGGGTCTCAGATTTCAGAATCTGCAGTGCTGTCTCACATGCAAAAGAGTAGCTCCAGGGGTCAAAGAACTGTCTGCTACCCAAAGCCGATGCTGCCACTGGCAGGCCACTGGGATACTGTCATCAGGCATCATCCAGGTTTTGATGAAGAACCTAGGGGTGAGACAGGAATAAAGACACAGACCTACTAGAGAATGGACTTGAGGATATGGGGAGGGGGAAGGGTGAGCTGTGACAAAGTGAGAGAGTGGCACGGACATATATACACTACCAAACGTAAAATAGATAGCTAGTGGGAAGCAGCTGCATAGCACAGGGAGATCAGCTCGGTGCTTTGTGACCACCTAGAGGGGTGGGATAGGGAGGGAGGGAGGAAGGGAGATGCAAGAGGGAAGAGATATGGGAACATATGTATATGTATAACTGATTCACTTTGTTATAAAGCAGAAACTAACACACCATTGTAAAGCAATTACACTGCAATAAAGATGAAAACAAAAAAGAACATGCTTGGTGCTAAGCAGAGATGCATTGCTTCACAGCACAAGAGAGGCGGCAGGGAAAATTGCTCTTGAGGATTATAGGGTCATATCAGAAATGGAATCTTTGAGGAAGGTTGGAAGGTAAAGTCAGTTTCCCTTTGTATAGCAAATCTCAGCCTCTACGACCTCCAAATTTCAATGGCCATCCTTTAAAAGAGAGCTATGATAATATCTGCGCAGTGACCTCAAGATGACCTCATGATTGGTGGTGGAGAAGCACCTGAAACCCATTAGATGATTTTATCGTCTTCATAAAACCTGACCCCCAAAGCAATTTGTCATTTGCCTTTGCAATGAAAGCAGGAGAAATTTTTGTAATATTTGACAATAACCAACATGGACCCTGAGTGCCACGTGGAAATAAACAGGGGAGGGTGATGGGCCCTTAGCTTGCCCTCTAGTGAAATTACCACAGGTTGTATTAGCTTGTCACTTTAGGAAAGAAGAATAAGAATCAGTGGTTAATTCAGCCAGAGAGCTGGTCCTCGGCAACTGGTGACACGAAAATGCATTCTGACTTTGTAAGTTTTATGCTGTGAGTGTTAACACTCTTAGGGGTCACAGGAAGTGCAAGAGAACTCAAAAGTGCTCAAACAATGTGCTGTATCATTCAAGTGAAGAAATCTTCTTTATTGTTAAATTTATTAATAATTCACGTAAACGTTTCCAGTCTACCTAACTAGCCTGCTTGTCTTTCTCGCTGGAAAGCCTCTATCTGCAAGGCTTTTAAACCCTGTGTTTCCTGGTTAAAATAAAAGGCCTGAGAACTTGCACGATATCACTATTAAACTGGGGATCTAAGAAAGCCAAGGAGACAACTCTCGCGTCCTTGGGCTGAGACAGGTTTTCCTTATTGAAATGGTAGGTGCCGGTGTCTGGAGACCCGTCAGCCAGCATTCCTCCAGCAGCTGGTGGGCAGAATGGGTGACTGCCCTGTCCCTCCTTGGATTTCTCCTTCTGCTTACCCCTGTCAGAAGTGCTAAAGATTGTGTGGGATGAGGGATCTAGCAGAGATTTCCAGAAGCAGGTAAGGAATCCAAGTAGGAAAATACAGGATCAACTTGTCCTTTCACATCTTCCTGAGTATGGAAGGAAAATCCAAGGTTAAGTGGACAAAGGCTTTATTTACAGGATATGAAGAGCTTCCTATTTCTGCTGCAGCACGTCCTCAGCGTTCTGGTCATCTTCCACCTTCAGCCTTTTAGAAAACTAATTTCGAAACCACACGTGCAATGCATCTAGGTAGATGGACACAAAACACGAGTATACATTTTCTAAATATGTAATACATAGGAAAAAGTTCTGGAAATATAGACAACAGAATGATAGTAATGGCTAACTCAGGAGAAGGGCTGGTGCGGCCAACGCAGGGGTGAGGCTGGCGCAGGGAGGGCTTGGTCAAAGGGACCTTTAGCCTCATTTGTAACATTTTAATATTTTACATGGAGAATATTCTTTACCCATTTGCCTTATTCCTAGAAGCCGCTGCAGGCTTGCCAGCTGCTCTCACACTTGAGCATTTCCCACTCAGGAGTCCAGTGAAATCATTCCAATTTGGGGATTTGAGGACATGCTTTTAGACCCACAGATGATGTTATTAATCAAAGAAAGCAGCCTATCGGAGTCTTATAGAATCAGAAGTGTTACATTCACCCTGTAGTCTTTCTGCAAATAGATCGCATTCCCTTCTCTCCCTCCTCTTCGGAGGAGGCCATTGCAAAGCCTGATTTCTGGTTCTAAATAGAAAGCCATTGTTGGCAGGCTCCGCTGAGTCTAGTTACCAGCACAGATAGGAGGCTAGGAAAGTCCCTCCGTCCACTTAATGCAGAACAATTGATTCTCGGAACCAGATGAGAAGTAGAGGCGGGACACCATGGACGGCGGCCAGCCCCCTTCACCTTGGCCTTCCTGCTTCCCCGACCAGCCCGCGCTGCTGGAGGCGCCCCAGCCCCCCCCACCCACCGCCCGGCCAAACCCCACCCTCTCTCTGGCCCCTACTGCTCTCTTACATGTACCCCGTGTCCCGGCCAAAGGAAACCACCTTGTTTCCTGACTATTCCCATGCTTTCCCGGAGCATGCCTTGTCCCCCCCTCTTCCTCTGCCTGTTGAAGTCTTATCTGTCCTTCAAGGCCCGTCTCCAATGCCAGGGTCTTCATCTAGTCTTTCTGAAGCCACCCAACCAGATGCCGTTTCTTCCTCCCCCAAGCCCGGCCGTCGTGTGAAGTTTCTCTACGTCTAGTTAGAGATGCACGTGGAGCATCCTGCCTGAGAGAGTGTAAGCCCACGAAGGCAGGGTGGTGTTTAGGTGACACCCCTCCTTCCCATCTGCCGGGCCTTATTCTAGAATTTGGAGAAATACCCATGGACAAGGATTTGTCCCGATGCTCCTGGAGTTCATCGTTTAGAGATCTGGATAATTTCCAGCCTTGTCAGGTAAGGACAATGGGCCCCCAGCTTCCACAGCAACCGTCTCCATCCACTGAGCTACCCTGGGAACACGGGAGCCTGACTTCTCTGCAAACTCCACATCTCAAAACTGGGAGGGAGACTCATTCTGCACAGGGCCAGTGGGCCAGGGTAGAAGCCCAGAGGGGATCCCACCTTTCCAGTGGAGAGGGAAGAGGCAACGGAAAATAACACAGAGATGAGCAATTCAATCCTGGAGGCAGAAATCAGTAACTTAGCCCTGTGATCTCTGGGGAGAGGGTTGAACACAGCAAATGCTCTGCTCCCCGGTGTGCGCACGTGTATGTGTCTGAGAAGCAAGAGCTGTTGGGTCCCCCACTGCATTCCTCCCTGGAAGGGCTGGGGGAACCTGGCTCTCACCACAGGGCTGCTGGGTCCTGTGGGTCCTTCCCTACCCATGGCTTTAAGGACTGGCCCCTAACTCAGGATGGAGGGGAGATGAATACAGCCTGTCCTGACCAGCTCCTCACTGTGGGTACCATTGAAAACATAATTAGCCTTCAGAAGAATGCAAGAGCAATAGGTTGGAGCTCTGCTGTGCCCCGGGGAGCTGGCAGGTGAGGGCAGAGATGGGAGGGATGGAGTTCGGGCTGTATCAGTGTCCTGAGGAGAGGGAAAGCTTCCACTGGCCTTAGGTAAACCCTCTTGCACAGGGTAGGCAGGCATCTGGCTGAGAGAGTGGACCCTGGAGTCCGAGTGCCTTGCTTCAAAGCCTGGTTCTGTCACCTACTGGCTGGGAGTCCTACGGCAGCTGACTTAACAATTCTGGGCTTCAGTTTCCCCATCTGTAAAATGGTAACAGTAAGTAGAGTTGCTATAAAGGCTTAAATGCAAAGTGCTTAGAGTAGCACTTGGCACAGAGTAGGTATTCAATAAATGGTAGCGGTTTTTATGAGAGGAGGAGATAATAAATATGAGGTTGGATCTCCTTCCTGTAATCTAGTTTGTCCAGACCAAATTCAGCCATTGACAAGGGTAGCATTCTGCCTGACTCGGTAGCGCTTTTTCATCCTTGGGCTGACTCCAAATCCCACCCACCTCGGGTGTCCAGGACCCTCTACCGTCTACTTGGCCGGTCAGGTAAGTTCTCCTACTGGGAACGCATCCAGGGATGCCCACACCAGACAGAACCAGAGTCCAGCGTGAGGATATAGCATCTATCTACTCCCTTAAAACTTGAGAAACTCTTTGAGGACAAAAACTATCTGTCTCCCTTATTTTCTTCAGAAACATTTTAAAACAACTCCCTCTTCTGTGTCAGACACACAAACAGTTGTTTGTTGTGTCATTCAGGTTGTTCTCTGGAAAGCTGTTCTTAGTTGGAAAGGAGCTAGAACTCAATGAGATGACACAGGTTTTCACTTTAACCTGGAGCTCTTGCCTCATCCAAATGGTGGTGACATTTTAGTCCCACTTGTTGGGTAGAGAGAGAGCAGTTTTGAGGTAGGAGCTGTGAAGCTGGTCCAGAGTGATTCCTGCCAGCACAAGGCCACCCAGGGCTCCGTTTCTGTGAGCATCACCCTGGGTCTCAGGTCCATCGAATGAGCGAGCTCTGTTTCCTGCACCCACCAAAGGTGATTTGAAATAAAATTAGTGACACCTCATTTTACTCAATTTCAAGTAACTAGTATTTTTATATTCTAAAACATAATGTCTGTAATATTTTGGAATTCTGAACAAATATAAAGTTTTCATAAGCACAAAGCTATCTGGTTTGCTGGATTTGGTACCTTTAAATTTGTTTAAATTGCATTTTTACAAATATGATTTGATGATGTCAGAATAGATTTGTAAAGGGGCAGGTAAGGAAAGAGGAGGAAGGTGAAGAATGAATAAATTGGGAGGATGAAGAAAGCTAACAATGACATTGTAACCATGAGAGTTTACCAGCAATTTTTCATAAGTGTTCCATTCGAAACATGGAGCAGATAAGCATTATCCTACCCATTTTGCAGATGGGAACCTCGTAGTGGGAGTGCCTATCTGGCTCTCCTTGGATTTTTGCAGATGCCACACATACTGCTTCACATGCCAGGGAGGGAGGAGTAAAAGCGAACAGGAGAGGGCTGCAGACGAGCTTGAGGTGAACACAGAAGGCTGCAGGCACTGGGCCAGCAGGGGACAAAGCCAGGACAGCTGTTCACTGGCTGCCAGCACAGCTGGGGCAACGACCACCGGCCTCCTGGGCAGGCCTGCCTGTGTGCTCCTGGTTCACCTTTCAGACCTGGCTCCAGCTGGCTCTCCATGACATCCTGAGCCCCTCTGTCCAGTGCTCCTGTCGCCTAAGTGCCCAGAGACCCCTCCCTCTCTGCTCCCACCTCCTGCTTCCAGTTTTTCACCTGTGAGGCAGCAAGGCAGGACTCTGCGATACAGGTTTTATATGATGGTTGAGTGACTCTTCTCTGGCCCGCTCCTGCCAGCAACCTGGCTGCCCCTGGTCTCTGAGCCGGGTCAGTGCACGGCCTGGAGGGATCCCCAGTGACGCTAGGAAGCGGACCCATGGCCTCGGCTTGCTGAGGGTCGGTGACCTTTCTGGCGGTGACCAGGTTGTCAGAACAATGTCACAGGCCAGTGGGAAAGTGCTGAGAGTTGTGGGCGTTGGCAAAGCAGGCTCCTCGCCTGGAAGACTGATGGCTGTCTGTTCCTCATCTCAGCTACCATGATGGTTGTTGACTTTGAATGAACAAATTGAAGTTGAGGCATCTTTTTTTAAAATTTATTGTTTCATTGAAGTATAGTTGATTTACAATGTTGTGTTAATTTCTGCTGTACAGCAAAGTGACTCAGTTATACACATATATATGTTCTTTTTTATCTTCTTTTCCATTAGGGTTTACCCCAGGGTATTGAATATAGTTCCCCGTGCTCTACAGTAGGACCTTTTGTTTATCAATTCTATGTATAATAGTTTGCATCTACTAAACCCAAACCCCCAGTCCATCCCTCTCCCATTCTCCCTCCCCCTTGGTAACCACCAGTCTGTTCTCCATGCCTGTGAGTCTGTTTCTCTTTGGCAGATAGGTTCATCTGTGCCATATTTTAGATTCCACATGCAAGTGTATCACACGATATTTGTCTTTCTCTTTCTGACTTACTTCACTTAGTACGATAATCTTTAGTTGCAGCCATGTTGCTGCAGATGGCATTATTTCGTTCTTTTTTGTGGCTGAGTAGTATTCCATTGTATCTATGCACCACATCTTCTTTATCTACTCATCTGTTGATGAACATTTAGGTTGTTTCCATGTCTTGACTGCTGCTATGAACATAGGGGTGCATGTATCTTTTTGAATTAGAGTTTTGTCCAGATATAAAGGCATCTTAAATTAACCAATCACATTCCCCAGGTCATTTTCTCAAGGAAAGGGTTGAACCCAGAGAAGAGTGTGTACTTTTGGGAAGGATCACAAGTGTGCACTGCTCTTGGTTTTTCCCTCTATTTTTCTCTTCCCTCTGTGACCTGTGATCTTACACCTAACCTGTCATCTTTCATTTATATTTACTTTTCTATGTATATATGTAATTGAATATGCAACCACACTCTCATAATATATTTATAAGTACTATTTTACTTACACAAATACTGTGTGTCGAGGTGAGTGCCCGGAACTGGTACAGATAGGAGGTCTCTGCTCCTGGGAGAATGTGGTCTGGTTGGACAATGGCTATGCGTACACAGATATCCCATCCGCAGACAGGATGCAATACATATCATAAAAAGAACACAAGGACATTGCTATTGGAGTGTAGGTGAGAGTGAGCCCGATTGCAGACAGAGAGATCGGGCATGCTCAGGAGGTACGAGAGCTGGTCCAGGAACTGGGATGGACTGAGGGACTGAGGCGGCATGGCCTTGCATTCTTTTGCAAGTGGATACTCCACAAATTCCAGGTAGAAAGAGCAGCCTGAGTGAGAACGTGGAGACAGTGAATGACAGGAAGCCTCATCTTCATTGATGGATTCATCTGGCAGATGGTTATTGAGTGTTTGCTGTGCACCAAGCATGGTTCTAGGTGCTGGGGATCCAGGAATAAACTAAGCACACCAAGTCCCAGCTCTCATTGAGCTTACATTCTAGGGGCAGGAGAGACAGCAGGTAAAACTACAACACACCAGGTGGTGTGAGGCCCTGCAAGGGAAATCAAAGCAGGATAAAGGGGCAAGTGTTATTTGAAAGAGGGCCATTGGGAAAGCCCTTCTGACAAAACCTTGATGGAGGTGCAAGAGACCGCTGTGTGGATTTCAGGAGATGAGGCCCCCCCGGGCAGGGGAATAGCACATGCAAAGGGCCTGTGGAGGGAATAGACTGGGTGTGCCTGAAGAGTATAGATGAAAACCATGTAGCATGTCTCTGAGGAGGTGACTTATAGATGAGGTTGAAGGGAGTGTTGGGACCAGATCACGTGGGGCTTTGTGTCTCATAACAAGGACTTTGCATTTTATTCTGAGCATTTTGAGCAGAGCACAGACATGCTGTCACATTTCTAAAGGACCCCTCTAGCCGCTGAGCAGATAATAGACTACAAAAGATGCCAAAGCTACGCTGAGCTCAGCGTTGCATGGTGTACCTTTTCCTGGAGTGCGGTGTGCAGATACTGTACCTAAGGAATTAATGTATTTCTCCAGGAGATGAACCTGGAGAAGTACGTAATTTGGAATTAGACCATGGGGGTTCTACCTAGAGGGCCAGGCTCAAATCGTTAGACTCTATTTGCGGACAGTGAAGAGCCGTTGGAAGATTTAAGCACATAAGGGATATGATTGCTGTTTAGCTTATGAAATCTATAAGGGAACTCAGGGCTCAGACCCTGGGACTGGAGGGATGTGGGTCCTGCTTCCACCAGTCACTAGCTCTGAAATCTTGGACAACCATCGTTTCATCATCTGTAGTTTATTCATCTGCTCCTCTCCTCTCTATACTGCAAAGGGTTATTACAAAGATGATGTGACAGGAAAATATACAAAAGCCTCCAGTGAATATGACACAGAGACCATGACGAGAATGATGATGATGATGATGATGATGGTGGTGATGATGATGAGTTGAAAAGGGGAACCTGGATGAAGACTTATTGAGGAGCTTCTGCCACTTTCCAGGTGAGCCATGGAGTGGGCTTGAGTGGAGGTGGTGGGAGTGGAAACAGGAAGGAAAGTGTCCAAGATGTTGCAAAGGAAGAATCTACAGCTCTTGGTGGGATGGGCAGTAAATAGTCTGTAAGTGTTACATTTAGGGTTCAAACGCTGGTCAATCCAACCCCGCTGTATCCTGCAGCCTGCGTGGAGACTTGTGAGCTCTCATGCAGAGGTTACAGTTGCTGCTATGGGCTCCCTGCAACGATGGGCAGAGGGAGAGGTGTGGAGGGTCAAAGGCTGGCCTGGTTCAGGAAGAAGCAGTAGAAGAGATTCTGCTACAGGAGACATAGAAATAACTGTCAAAGAGGAAAGAAACCAAATGACAATTGTAGCTGGGGAGGCGGGGCGAGGAAAGGCTGTACAGAAGGCCTTTTTGAAGTAAGATATGTAACAGCCTGCGTCTGAGGACTGAGCAGTGAGAAAGAATCAAATGTCAGGGGTGGTTTCACTTCAAAGACAGGAAGCAGGATGAGAGGTACCAAAAATCGGGCGGTTGACAAAGGGAAGTAGTTTTAGGAGAGGAGATGCTAAGTTTGGGCATTTTCAGCTTACGGTGCCGTCAGGAAGGACAGCGAGAGTCTCTTGTAGGCGGCTGGACACACAGCATGATGGTACCCAGTACTTACTGAGTTTAGCTGAATTGCCCGTAGGCAAGTCAGGATTTAAAATTGGAGACGAAGATTTAGATGCAGCTGTAGCACGAATGAAAGGTCTTGAGAAGCTGGGGAGAGGGGAGAGTGCCAAAAATAGAGACTTGAAGGTATGCACAGGTGAGGGGTGGGAGGACGAAGGGAGATGCAAAGGTGATGCAGAATCAGACAGAGAGAAAGGCCGAGAACACAGAAGACAAGCGAATTATTCTTAAAAGGATACAGTGGTCGAGCGACTGTGAAGTGGTGAAGGTGAGGTGGGGTGTGTCCTGGGCTGGGGCAGGTCTGTCCCCTCTTTCGGGGCCTGGGAACCGGGTGGAGGGTGGGCGGCTGGCGGTGATGACATCTGAATTAAAGCACATGTTAGACTGCTGACGCGGGTGATGCGAACTGGAGTCTGAGCCGGGCCGCTGAAAAAAAAAAAGGATATACTGGTCACAAGTGTCTAAGATCAAAGAAGGGCTGAGAAGAATAACCCATGAGCCAACTCGCTGAATTTGAATTTGGGAGAGACGTGGGGGGAAAGCGGGGGGAGACAGAAAGGAAGGAGGACGAGGGAAGAGGACCTAGAGTAGAAGCAGGAAGAGAAAGGACATCGTGAGGGACTTTGAGAGGCGAGGGCTCATCTGCAGGTGGAGGTGCAAATTCCCTACAGGGTCCTGTGTCTCTGGCCTCCTCCAGGTGCATTTGGCCTGAAGCAATAATAAATGATGGTTAAACAGCTCGTGACTAAATGTTGCTTTTAAGGTAAACTGACATAAACAAATATTGATTTATGACCAGAAAACGAAAACCTTAGCATCATGAATTTATCTTTCCTTCATCTTTGTGGCCACATTCGTGGCTGTCAATTCCCAGGACTTGCTAACTGACCGTTTTTTCTGGGCCGTTCAGCTTCACCGACTCCAATCACTCTGCTCATCCTTCACAGCTTTCATGAATCGAGCTGCTTGACATCTCCTGGTTATCTGGACCCACAGATCCCTTCTTTCCAGAAATGGGGCATCTTGTTTTCATTATCAGCTGGTTTACGGAGGCACTGACTTCTGAGCAGAACACATCCATGCTCACTCACTTTGCGTTTATTTGAAATCCACAAACTCTCCTGCTCAATACCAAGAACATGTTAGAGTCTTTTGTAGTCTGAAACCTTGGAATCATAGCCATGTTACAATAAAGAACATACAGTTTCCCCTTTAGTTATGTGAGGTCTTTTAGGGTTACTCTCCCCTGTCCTATGTTTCATAACCCTAAAAATCCTTCATTTTCAGAGACTCTGGCATATCCTAAGTATTCTGAGGATGAATTTAATGTGTATTTTAAACATGAGTTCCTTTTACTCAGTTGTAGTCCCTTAAGGGTTCCTGAGACCAAGTCCTTATTTCTATCTACACAGTTTTGAAAGAAAGCGACACATTCCTTTCATAGCTGAGTGAAAAGGACAAACAACAGCAATGAAGAAGTACTTGGCTCACCTGCCAAACCACAGCATTTTTTTCCTTAAACTAATGCAAGTACTTTGAGATGGGTGATTCATCCAGGCCCTCGGGGTACCAGGTAATCACACAATATGTGCGCTCCAGCGCTGAAGGTGCTGCACAATTTCCAATCCCATACTTCCAATCCCTTACCCTCACCCCCAAGCCTGGTGAGGATCTCCACAAAGTGTCTAGGAATGATCTGTCCATGCCTTACACTGTTCATACCCATCAGTGATGCTGACAGCAGTATCTCACTCCTGCTGGATGAGAGGAAAGGGACCCTCCATCCTCTCACGGGCTGGCACAGACCTTGCCTCTCTCCTCAGCCCACGCGCCTGTCAACACATCTGATGACAATTCTCAGGCCACAGGTGAATTGTGTTCCTTCCTCCTGGATGACAGCTTCTGTCAGCTCCCTGGTGGCAGGGTCTCTACTGTCTTCTCTCTTCCTCGGGGCTGAAAGATGGGGATGAGACGTCCCTGCCTGGGTGGGATTCCGACCTCACAGGAAAACCATTTTTTACCTGTTGAACCATATTTGAGGTGCTGTGTGGCTCTCCATTAGAAAAAGGAAAAGTGTTGCTTCCGAAATGATTTATTTGCAAAACTTTCTCTCATCTCTATATATGGAGTAGAGAATACTTTAAATTTACACACACAAAATAGAGAAATGGGGCTTCCCTGGTGGCGCAGTGGTTGAGAGTCCGCCTGCCGATGCAGGGGACGCGGGTTCGTGCCCCGGTCCGGGAGGATCCCACATGCCGCGGAGCGGCTGGGCCCATGAGCCATGGCCGCTGAGCCTGCGCGTCCGGAGCCTGTGCTCCGCAACGGGAGAGGCCACAACAGTGAGAGGCCTGCGTACCGCAAAAAAAAAAAAAAAAAGAGAGAGAGAGAGAAATGAAGCAATTTTCCATGGGAAAAAAGACACTTTTCATTTGAAACATTCAGATAATTAAAGCCAAAATATGTATGTGGGGAGGAAAGGGCACACTTGAATTACAAGGATAATTGCCCCGATTCACTACTTTACTTTGTATGTGTAGACACAAAAGTGTACAGTATTTAAAGTATCCGTTATCCTCAGAAATGAAACCCAAGCCTTTGTGAACTCATTTTATGTTAAGAAGCAGTGTCCAGAAACACTGGAACTGTGCCAGCACCATTGTTTGCCGTGCATTTGAGTGTCACTGAAGTCAGAGAGAAATTTGTTTCAAGGATAAGGTACCGTGTTTTCACGATAGGGCTTTCACCCGCGAGCGTGGGAAGGTGGAGGTTTCCCGCTCTTCATGACAAGCCCTTTCGCTCTGTCTTGAGGGAAGAAAGAAGTACATTAAGCGACAAAGCTGTACCTGAAAAACTTAACTTTCAAAGGCTGCAGCATTTCAGTTTGTAGAATATTAGCCTTTATCTTTGACTCTGTATAAGAGCTAGGCGACTTGGTAATCACAGTCACACTGATAAGGATTATATCTACAATGGAATCTTAAGAGTGTCTCAGCAAAGATTGTTGTAACCTCGAACTTGCTTAAAGAATCCTGGAAAAAAATGCTCTAGGTGGGGGAAAAAGGGGGTTACTGTTTAGTTTGGAAAGGGAAGGCAAACTTTGGGGGGAAGGGGAACCAATTCTTTAAACATTTCTTTGTTCAAAAGATGATTTTGTTAAGAAAAGCAAGGAATAAGAGAACAAGTCTTTTTGCAAATAAGAATCAATCCAACAGAACAGGGTAAACTATTCATAAAATAGATAAAGATAGTTTTATGTTGGAATTCTTACTACAGTTCACGGCGGAGGGGGGAGGGGGAGGATGAAAATAATCTTTTTCTTTTTTCCTGTATGAGAAATCGTTTATTTCTTAAATCACTTTTCTGGGGGGAGCGGGGTCAGGTTCTGAACTAAGTTTATTATGTAGCTTGTTTCCTTTTTCAAAAATTAATTTTTATTGGAGTAGAGTTGATTTACAGAAAATAATCTTCTTTTAGAGGACCACTTACTCCCTACAAGGATAAGATTTCACCCTCCAATGCTTTTTCTTTTACTTTCTTTTTAAACTTTTAGATATTTATTTCCAGCAGTTAAAAATTAATAACCATTTCTCACTACTGAGTAGGGGCTCCTGGAAACAGAAGAAAAACCAGCATTCTCTAGGGCCATGCTGAATGTGGGCTGCAGAACCAAGACTTTGACTTGGCCAGGCAGACCCAAAGACAGAGGTGTTGGAAGCCAAGCAAGTGCCTGTTCTGAGTGCAGGGGTTAAATGTGTGGTTTTGGATCCAGCTAACTGGCTTTTAATCCAGGTGCTCTCATCACTAACTCTAAGCGGGGCAGTTTACTTGGCCTCCTATATCTCATTTCTCTGCCTATTAAATGAGAAAGCTAGAACCCTCCCCAGAGGTTGTTATGCGAATTACATAGGCCCATATATGCCAGCTGCTTAGAACCATGTCTCACCCAACATAAGTACTCCACAAACGTCACTACTTATTAGTTTATACTTACCCAGGTGAAGGTTTGACTGTGTGATGGGCTGGATGTGTTGGGCTAACATCCAGTCCACGATGTGCCACGTGCCCCAGATTCCATCATGGTTCAGCTAAGTTTTTAGTTTAACTGGCATCCCATGCTAGGAGCCATCTCTGTGGGCAGGCAGACATCTAAATATTTGTATAAGGAAAATAACTACTGAAGGCAGAGACTGGAGGCAGAGACCCCACCGGGAAAATGTTACAGTGGTTTAGGTTTTCTTTGATAGAGGCTGGATTGCAGAAGACTGAAAGGGAAGGAGTGTTGAATGTAAGATGATTGTGAGAAGAAATAAAACAATGACTTCAAGGTTTCCTGCCTGGGTTTCCAGGAGTATGATTGTACCAATTAGCACAATAAGAAATGTGTAATTTCCAAATTAAGCTGACAGCTCAGTTTTTCTTTCATTTATCCCTAAGCAGCTACTCTTCACTTTTCCTGCAATGAATGTGCCAACTTTCATCACTTTTTTCTTAACATTCAGAGCCTGATTCACAACATTTCAGCATATGGCTGTGCTTTGTGTCAGATACAAACTCCCTCAGCTTTGTTCCCACAATTTCCCGCTTTTCATCCATGCTTTTATGGGTTCCCTGTGTGGCTCCATCATTTTTCTTTTTTTTTTTGAGACATGGAGGGAAAAAAGTCATTCTTGCACAAGATTAGCACTTTCACGTATACCGCTGTTTCTCATGAGCCCCTGCTTCATAAATTTTTAAAAAGAGTGCTTCATCATTTTAATCATTTATTTACTATAGCATTAATTCTTCCCCTTCACTGGCTTACAAAAATCAGAATACAGGCAAGTGAAAATCTTTTCTAATCCAAAAAACATCTTTCAGGGCTTCCCTGGTGGCGCAGTGGTTGAGAGTCCGCCTGCCGATGCAGGGGACACGGGTTCGTGCCCCGGTCCGGGAAGATCCCACGTGCCGCGGAGCGGCTGGGCCCGTGAGCCATGGCCGCTGAGCCTGCGCGTCCGGAGCCTGTGCTCCGCAACGGGAGAGGCCACAACAGTGACAGGCCCGCGAACCGCAAAAAAACCCCCAAAACATCTTTCAGCACAATCTTACTACACCCCGAGCTTCCTCCTTTTTGCATCCTCCCATTTAGCAATGAACTTATTGACAAAAAAAGTCTATGTTTCCTCTTCTACTTCCTTGGTTCTCATTCACTTATGATTCCGTTTTAAAAAGTTTTTTTGTATAAATGCATATGGCATACGCACCAAAAAGGGCACAAACCATCATTGTATACCCAGTGAGTGAACACACTCTAGTAACAGCCTGGGTCACGAAATAGGTTACCATCTTCTCAGAAGCTCCTCTCATATTCCCTTCCCTTTTCTTCAAAAGAAATTGGCTATTTTGACTTCCAACATCCTGGATTAATTTTACATATTTTAAATTTTTATGTACATGAAATATTACAGTATATGCAGCCTTCTGTATCTGACTTCTTTCCCTCAAAACCAGGTTTATGAGATTCACCTGTTTCTTGAATGTATGAGCTGTTCAGTCATTTTCATTGCTGGATAGTATTCCGTCATGTGAATATACCACTAGTTTTTAATCCATTCTACTATTTATGGGCAATTAGATTGTTTCCAGTTTTAAGCTATTGCTGCTATGAGCATTCTTTTGGTGCATATATGTACACATTTCTATTAGATGTATTTAGAAAAGGAATTTCTGTGTCAAAGGTTACACATATGATCAATGCAAAGCAGTTTTCCAGAATGATTTTACCAATTTACACACTCATCAGCAATGGATGAATGTTCAGTTGCTCTCATACTTGCTGACACTTAGTATTGTCCGTACTTTTTATTTAATTTTAGCCATTCAAGTAGGTGTCAGGCAATATCTCAATGTGTGTTGTTTTCCTCTTTTAAATTCAAATATGTTGAGGAACAATCTGCCTACAATAAAATGTACCCATTTTAGGCTCCATGTGTTTGAACATGTGTACACCTGTGTAGCCACCATCTAATCAAGATATAGAATATTTCCATTACCCCAGAGTTTGTTGCCCCCTTGCAGTGAATGCTTCTCATTTTGGATACCAGTTAACCACTGATCAGCTTTCTGTCTCTATAAAGTAGTTTTGCCTCTCCAATTATTTAACAAAATAAAACCAAATAGTATATACCCATTTGTGGCTTCTTTTGTGAACAAAAGTACATTGATTTTGAGATTAATGCAGGTTGTGTGTATCAATACTTTATTGCTTTTTTTTGCTGAGTAGTATTCAAGGATAGGAATAAACTGTATTTTGTTTATTCATCTGTTGATGGGAATTTGAGTAACTTCCACTTTTTGACAATTATGAATAAGGCTTCCATCAGTATTCATGTCCAAGTGTTGTTGTAGACATAAGATTTTATTTTTCTTGGGTAAATGCCTAATTGTGGAATTTATGGTATGAGTGTGTATTTAACTTTATAAAAAGTCACCAAAATATTTCCAAAAGTGATTGTATCATCTTGCATTCCCACCAGCAGTGTATGAGAGTTCCTGTTCTATTTCACTGTTTTAGCTGTATCTCACAGTCCAATTTCCAAATATTTGGAGATTCTCCAGATATCTTTTTGTTATTGATTTCGAATACACTTGCCAACATTTGGTGTTGCCAGTCTTTAATTTTAGCTATTCTAGAGGATGTATACTAGTATCGTGTTGTTTTAATTTTTATTTCTTTCAATGATGTTTTTTTCATATGCTTATTTTCCATATCTTCTTTGGTGAATCATTAGTGAAACCTGTCCCTTTAAAAAAAAATCAGGTTATCTTCTTATTGTTGAGTTGTAAGAGTTGTTTACACACTCTGAATACAAGTCTTTCAACAGGCATATGTCTTGCCTATGTTTTCCCCAGTCTGTGTTATGCATTTTTGTATTCTTAACCATGCATTCGGAAGGGCAAAAGTTTTAAATTTTAGTTGTCTAATTTATCATTGTTTCTTCTTTTGTGGTTTTTGTGTCCTAAGAAATCTTTGCTTAACACGATAATTGTTTTTTCCTGTTTTATTTTGGAACGTAAAAAAGTTTTAGTTCTTGTACTTTGGACTATAATTCACTTCAAATTAATTTTTGTATATGTTGTGAAATATGAGTCAGGATTTATTTCCCCCACTTCCCAGCCATAGGAATAGCCAGGTTTTTCAGCAGCATTTGTTGAAGACTATCCTTTCCTCATGGAATTCCTTTGGTATCACTGAAAATCAGTTGACAATATATATGTGTATATAATATTTCTAGACTCTCTATTGTTTTCTATTGATCTATTTGTTTATCCTTATGCCAGAACTGGTGTATGGTCTTGATAACTGTTGCTTTAAAGTAATTTTTGAAAATCTAATATTGTAAATCCTCTACCTTTGTTCTTGTTTTTCAAAATTGTTTTTTGAAACAATATGTGATAGATCAATATTCAAGGACCTATTCTAGGTACTTTGTATTTCCACATAAATTTTAGATTAAGCTTGTCAAGTTGTACAAAAATCTTGCTGGAATTTTAATAGGAATAATGTTAAATCTGCAAATCAATTTGGGGAGAATTGATATCTTAACAGTATTGAGACCTTCAGTTCACAAATATATTTCTCCACTTGTTAGCTCTTTAAAAATTTTCTCTCTGCAAAGCGTTGTAGTTTACGGTATGCAGGTCTTGTTCATATTTTTGTTAAATTGTCCTGAAGTGTTTTATTTTTTGATGCCAAAATAAATGCTATTGTTTTTTAAATTGTGTTTTTCAATTGTTTGCTGCTAGAATATAGAAATAAAATTACGTTTTGTGTACTAAATATCCTGTGACTTTTCTAAATTCTCTTATTAATTCTGGTATTTCTTTATAGGTTTCATAGGATTTTCTATGGCACATTCACATCATCTGTGAATAAAGAGGGTTTAAAATTTTTCTTTTCAATCTAATTGACTTTAATTTTTTTTCTTGCCTTATTGAACTGGCTAGAACATCCAGTGCACTGTTGAATGAAAGTTGTAAGAGCAGACATCTTGGCTTTGTTCTCAGTCATAAGGGGAAAATATCCAGGCTTCTACTATTAAGTTTGATGGTAATTGTAAGCTTTTACTCATATCAAATTAAGGAAATTTCCTTCTATTTCTCATTCTTTAATTTTTTTAACACAAATAGGTATTGAATTTTGTTAAATGATTTTGGTATGTCTATTGGTATGATCATATGGTTTTTCTCCTTTATTCTGTTACTATGATGACTTACATTGATTGGTTTTTAGCTGTTAAACCAATCATGTATTCCTGGAATAAGCCCCCATTGGTCATAATATGTTATCTTTTTATATATTTCTGGGAATTGATGTGCTAATATTTGGTTAAGGATTTTTACATCTATGATCATGAGGAATATAGGTCTGTCGTTTTCTTTCATTGTTACATTTTTGTTTACTTTTCATATCATAGTAATGCTGCCCTCATAAACTGAGTTTGGAAGTATTTAATACTTTTCTATTTCCTGGAAAAGGTTTGTGAGATAGATATAATATCTTCTTTACATATTTGATAGAATCTAGATCTGGAGTTTTCTTTGTGGGAAAGTTAAGTATAAAATCAATTTCTTTTACTGATATAGGGCTATTCAGGTATTTTATTTCTTCATGTGTTAGCATTGATAATTTGTGTATTCCAAGGAATTTGTCCAATTTATGTAGGTTGCAGAATTTATTGGACTAAACATGTTCATATTATTGTCTTATTTGCTTTTAATATCTGTAGTATCTGTACTAATGTCTTTTCTCTACACGTCATGTTGGTCATTTGTGTCTTCTCTCTTTTTTTTTTCCTTGATCAATCCAGCTTGAGTGTATCAATTTTAATGATCTTTTTACAGAACCAGCTTGTTGTTTTGTTAAATTTCTCTGTTGTTTTTCTATTTCACTGTTTTAGCTGTATCTCACAGTCCAATTTCCAAATATTTGGAGATTCTCCAGATATCTTTTTGTTATTGATTTCGAATAATTTCAGTTTGATTAGAGAACATACTTTGCATGTTTTAAATTTATAGTCTTTTTAATGGCCCAACATATGGTCTACCCTGGAAAATGTTCTGCATGCACTTGCAAGAATGTGAATATTCTTTGTGTAGAGTATTTTGTAAATGTCAGTTAGGTCAAATTGAGAGTATTGTGCATTTGCTCTAACAACTATTGTGGAGGAGTGTTAAAATATCAAACTATATTCATGAACTAATCTATTTCTCTTTTTGCTTCATGTATTTTGAAGCCCTGTTATTAGGTGCATATATATTTAAGATTGTTACCTCTTCTTGATGAACTGATTATTTTAAAATTATAAAATCTTTTATCATTTTATTATTCATATGAAATGTCTCATATTTAAGACTTCCATTTTGCTGTTTTCTACATCTTCTTTGTTGTTTTTCCTATTTTCTTCTCTATTTTTTGATTAATTGTGCATTGTGTAGTATTCCATTTTTTCTCATCTGTTGGCACATTGCCTGTACCTCTTTGTTTCATTTTTTAATTGTTGCTTTGAAGATTTCACTATTATCGTTCCTTAAATTACTACAATCTATCCTGAATTAATAGTATACTACTTCATGTATTAAAAACTTTAAAATAGTATAACTTCCATTCACCCTCTTTCTTTATTCTAGTGTTGTCTTACATTTTACCTTTTTATAAAGCCCACAGTATACTGTTATTATTTTTGCCTTCAATAGTTCAGTGATCTCTTCAAGAAATTAAGAAAAAAAAAATAGTTAAAATTACTATTTCCTGTGTTCTTCTTTTTTTGTGTGTGGATCCAAGTTGTCATCTGATGGCATTTCCCTTTAGCCAGAAGAACTTCTTTTAGTATTTTTAATAGTGGACTTGTGCTAGAGACAAAACCTCTCAGCATTTTTTCCCAGAAAATGCATATTGCTTTTTTTTTTTTTTTATTTTTCATTGTGGTAAAATACACATAACATAAAATTTACCATCTTAACTATTTTAAGTGTACAATTCAATAGTGTTAAGTACATTCACATTGTTGTGCAGTCAATCTCCAGAACACTTTTCATCTTGCAAAACTGAAACTCTGTACCCATTAAGGAACAACTCACCATTCCTCCCTCTCTCCAGCCCCTGGCAAACACCATTCTACTTTTTGTTTCTATGAACTTGATTACTCTAGGTACCCCATATAAGAAGAATCATATAGTATGTTTTTTGTGTGTGGTGTGTGCGTGTGTGTGTGTGTGACTGGCTTATTTCATCTTGCATAATGTCTTCCAGATTCATCTAAGTTGTAGCATGCATCAGAATTTCTGTCCTTTTTAAGGCCAAATAATATTCCATTGTATGTATATACCACGTTTTGTTTATCCATCAATGGACAATTGGGTTGTTTTTGGCTACTATAAATAATGCTGCTATGAACATGCTATACGAATCTCTTGGAGACCCTGTTTTCAATTCTTTTGGCTATATACCAAGAAGTGGAACTGCTAGATCATATGGTAATTCTATTTTTCATTTTTGAGGAACTGCCATACTGTTTTCCTAAGCAGCAACATCATTTCACATACCCACCAACAGTGCATGAGGGTTTCAATTTTTCCACATCCTTGCCAACACTTGATACTTTGAATTTATTTATTTATTTATTTATTTATAGCAGCCATCCTAATGGGTGTGAGCTGATATCTCATTGTGATTTTCATTTGTATTTCTCTAATAATTAGTTCAGCATCTTTTCATGTGTTTGTTGGCCATGTGTGTATCTTCTTCAAGAAGTGTCTTTTCAAGTCCTTTGCTCATTTTTAAATTGGGTTGCTTGGTTTTTTGTTGTTGTTGTTGAATTGTAGGAGTTCTTTCTATATTCTGGAGATATAGGAGATATATATTTATATCTATATGTCTATATAGATATATCTCCCTTATCAGATACATGATTTGCAGATATTTCCTCCCATTCTGTAGGTTGCTTTTTCACTCTGTTGATTGTGTCCTTTGATGTACAGAAGTTTTCATTTTTATGTAGTCCAATTTATCTATTTTTACTTTGGTTGACAGTACTTATTTAATAATTTATTGTCAAGTCTGTGTCATGAAGCTTTCCCTTGTTTTCTTCTAAGAGTTTATAGCTTTAGCTCTTACATCTAGGTCTTTGATCCATCATGAATAATTTTTGTGTCCAACTTTATTCTTTTGCATGTGAATATCCAGTTTTCCCAGTAACATTTATTGAAAAGACTAACTTTTCCCCATTGAATGGTCCTGGCAACTTTGTTGAAAATTATTTAACTATATATGTGAGGATTTATTTCTGGGCTGTCTGTTTTATTTTTTTGGTCTATATGTCTGTCTTGTGCCAGTATCACACTCTTTTGATTTCTGTAGTTTTATCACTTACTTTTGATAGATACTTTCTTTGCCTATATCATTTTAAAATAAGTTTTTGTTTGTTGGTTTTGGCACTGTAAAGATGTTGTGATATTGTTTTCTGGCCTGCATTGTTGCTGATGAGAAGTCAGTCCCCTTCTTTATTGTTCCCTTGTATGTAATGTTCACTTATTCATTAAGATTGCTAAAATGTTTGCTTAGAAATGTAGATACTACAAGTAAATATTTGCTTAGAGTTGATTGCAACGTGGATTAAAGTCTCTGTATTTTAGCTTTTTACTCATTCAAAGTGGTCTTTTTTTTAATCAATTTGGCTGAAGAAGTGGAAGTTTACTGGTTGTATATTAAATGGTCGTTTAGATAGATATTATTTTTTAAATATATTGAAATATCAGAGTTTGTTTCAAATGAATTATAAATCTATATCTAGGTATTTATATGTATATGTCCCTGGTATAAAAATAATACCTATCCCAGAACTATTTGTAGAAGTCTATTGTCTAGTAGCTGTTTCAAGAGCTGAGCTGAGTATTAGTCTCCAGGTCAGATAACAGGTGGAATGTTTAAGTTGACAGGACATGATAACCCAGGAGGGACATCACCAAGTCCTTGTGTTCTGCCTTCACACTGACTTCTGAGGACGACTGAGAGTGTGGGTATCTCTTCACTTTAGCGATCCTCCCTTCATCCCCTCCACCTCCACAGGGTGTAGTCAGGGGCTAGAGTACATTTCACAATGATCAGGTTTAACATCTTGTGTGAAACACCAAATCACGCTGGGACATCTCAGCAGCAAGTCTGCTGGCGTGAAGAGCTGGCTCTCCTGCATTCCTCCTTTCCAAACCATGCCTCTTCTGCAAAGAGTGCTCAGACAGCACGCATATATATCCACAGGAACAAGCACCAGTTAACAGGCATAGGCTAAGTTTAGACCTAGAATGACTCAAGTACACCTGAAAATGGAAATCCTTACTCATGCCATGCTCTCTTCAAATTTCTACTCTCCCAGCCTTCTCTGTTTTCATGAATGGTACCCCAGGAACTCAGTTTTTCATGTCAAAAACCTGCATTTCATTCTCAATTCCTCCCTTCTCCACATCGAATGCCTCAGCAACTCCTACTGTACCTTTTCCTTCAGGAGCCGAAGTGCTTCATATCAGTTTACTTCTCTCCATCCCGCTGGCCAAGTGGCCATCTCCTGCCTAGACCTCGCACTTGCCTCTCACTGGTCTCCATCATGTACCCCTGCCTCCTTCTGACCTGTTTTTTCCAGCAGCCATTTTTATCTTTGCATTTTGAATAGAATACACACCCATTTGCATGACTTTCATGGCGTTACATGATCTAATCTCTGTCTACTTCTCCAACATCCTATTCTCCTACCTCACACGCTGTACTTCAGCCATGCAAACCTCCCTTCGTGTCTTTGAACAAGGTAAGCCTCCCCGGACTGCCCTGGTGGCACAGTGGTTAAGAATCCGCCTGCAGGGGGCTTCCCTGGTGGTGCAGTGGTTAAGAATCTGCCTGCCAATGCGGGGGACACAGGTTCGAGCCCTGGTCCGGGAGGATCCCACATGCCACGGAGCAACTAGGTCCATGCGCCACAACTACTGAGCCTGCACTCTAGCCCACGAGCCACAACTACTGAGCCCGCGCGCCTACAGCCCATGCTCTACAACAAGAGACGCCACCACAATGAGAAGCCCGCACACTGCGACAAAGAGTAGCCCCTGCTCACCTCAACTAGAGAAAGCCCATGTGCAGCAATGAAGACCCAATGCAGCCAAAAATAAATAAATTAATTAAATAGATTTATTTAAAAAAAAAAAGGTAAACCTCCCCCATAGCAGCCCATCCCTTTGTTCATGTTGTTTCCTTTGCTTGGAACATTCCTTTGCTTGGGACATCCTCCCTTCCATGTCGTGTTTTACCGACATTCTTTTCATTCCTTAGGTCCTCTCCTTCCATGAACAATGAACACCTTGTCTAAATTGCTGCTTCTCTGTTGTTATCCATCATGGATCCTATTTGTTTCCTTCAGAACAATCAAATATATATGTGTTTGGTTCCTTGATTGTATTTATACGTCACTGTGCTGCAAGCTTTGGGGAGGCAGTGACTCTTATTCACCATCACAAGCCTAGAAACTAGTGTTGGCACTTAGTTGATATTGAATAATTGAATTAATGAACTAAGATGGCCGAATCCAAAAGCTTTTCCCATTAAAAAAGACATTCTGCTCTGATGTAAAATCAAGCCTTTACATTAAAAGAAGAATCTGCTTGCAATACTTAGGGAGCAATTTTGTTCTAGCTTCAGAAAAATCTGAAGGACTGTTCTCTGTAAAACACATTGCTGCTACACCAGGAAAATAAGAAAGACACGTTTCTTGCCTTGAGGATATGAATGGCCCAATCGCACATTGTTATTGGTCAGAGCAGTCATCAACAGCAGTTAGGCTCCAGAGGGAGTACTGAGACCACCCTGGCCCACATATGGTATAGCAACTACATGGTAAGGTGCAGAGGCAGTCCCACTGAAAGGCTTCACCTTTCTGAATACACCTGTTACTCATCAGCACTAGAGATTCTGTCCATTGGTTTGAAGTGAGCAAGGTCAGAATTGCCACTGCGGTTAAACAGCAATGCATGTATAAATAAAAATGTAACAATGTACATTTGATAAAGAAGGCGCTGGTGTGTGTGTGTGTGTGTGTGTGTGTGTGTGTGTGTGTGTGTGTGCAAACAGCACCCTCAACTAATTTACTTTTGATCTGGAGAAGGTTAGAGCTAGACGGAGTTTAGGGATTGACAAAACCAATCTGTGGGCAGATTAGTGGTCAAAGGCCCAGTCTTTTAGGGAACTAGCCCCAATGGGTGAAAGGAGGGGCCTGGGGAAATGAGGAACAGCGGACATCAGGGCAGGGGAACAGGCCGTGGTGGGGAAGGGCTGTGCCTAGTGGTGTGTGGCGTCACTGGGGGACCTGGTCAGGCAGGGCAGCAGCTTTAAGCTTGCCTTTCCTTTCCCTCACCATCCTCCGTCCCACCCCGCTCTTCCAGACTTGTTCAACAAAGAAGAGATGTAGTCACTCTGGAAAAATTTTCGGAGGCAATAAGTGGATCGAGTGGTGTACTTAATTAAAGCGAGGGCACCCGGATGGGCTTTCTAGTCCTTGGAATGTGGGGAACTTTGTTATAAAGTGCAAAGAAAAATTCACATAAACAGACTCCCTGGGAAATGAGGTCATGTATTCAAAGTACAACAATACAAAGTCAGCTCTATGGGTACTTCCTCCCTCTCCCGCCTCCACAGTCTTGCCTTCTCTTGGCTTTTTCTCACTCCCCACTCTTTCAAAATCTCTTGCAAGCAATTGGATGGGGAAACACATAGATGGAAGGAGAGGCAGTGATGACAAAAAGTGGGAGAAGGAGGGGTAAAAGAGGGAACATGAGACGGGATTGCAGTTGGACGAGTCCCATGACATCCTCCAAAATGGCAAAATCAAGCCATAGATATGACTTTTCTCAAAGGATGTATTCCTTAGAAAATCTGGAGAAAATTCAGCCTGGTAGAAAGCTCTGGGCTAGGCATGGGATCCACCCGTGTTGAACCAGCCTAGCTTGATGGGCTGTGTGACCCTGTGCAAACCTGTAGCCTCAGATCCTTGCAGATCAGGAGAGATTGGATGAGAGAACTGTGTGCTCCTCTCAGCTCTAGTTTCTAACATTTCGTTACGTGGAATGGAGGGAGAACCTGGCAAGGAGGGGAGACCTCAGCATGCAGAACTCCTTCAGGACTGAGGCTTTTTTCCTTCAGGACTCCATGAAGGGGCTGTGAAGGGGTCCAGACAGCCAGAGCTCAAAGCTCTTGTCTGACCAAGACTCGAGGGTGACGAAACACCACATCCTATGTCATCAACTCAGCAGAGCAAGAAGGACCTGTGAGGCCAAAGGTGTGAGAAAGGATTGCGCGATTGCAGCGTGAGGATGGGACTTGGTCCGGATGGTTGTGGAGCCTGTAGCAAGACTTTTATAAGCTTCTGCTTGCCTTTTTGGTGGGAGTTTTGAGTCAGGACTTTCAGAGGCACTAGAATGACGTGATGCACGGATGTTTCCCTGTCCATGGCTGACCCAATTCTCCCCAGGGCTCCGGGCCTCGGACTGCTGCAAGGTGGATGGACCCAGCCAAGCTGTGGCCCCCGCAGACCCCTTTGCCCTCTCCCGGTGTCTGTTGGAGACATCATCTGGTGCTTGCAGACATCAGTGCAGGCGCGCAGTGGTGTCATGAGGTGGAATGGCCATGAGATGGGCCTAAATGCCACCTCTGTCCGCTCTCTGGCATAGGGGCAGCGGTCTCTTCAGCCTCCAGGTCCACTTATGGGGTAATCCCCCGGGATGGAGAGCGAGCTAGGCAGTGTGCTAGATAGTCTCCCTTTGCTCTTCTAGATGCCGTCTCTGCTCTGGTCACCCTGCTCTGTGCTCAGGAGCTGACCCTTATGGGCTGCACCAGTGGGCTCCCTTGCTCGCTGATACCCACTGGGCTTGGTCAACGGAAGATATTGGCAAGAGTAGGGAGAGAGGGAGGTGAGATCTGAACATGGGCTCAGAATCTTCCATCCATCGCTCCAGATCTACTTTCCCCCATCTCTAAGGAGATTTCTGAAAAGAACGGATCTTTAAAATGCTACATGGTAACCAGTCACACATATTCTAAATGACATACGATGTGTATGTGGTCCCTACAGCAATCCACTCGTGGAATTCAGGAAGGCTGCTGTGAATGCACTGTGATAGGCACCTTTGAAGAATCCCATAGGACCTCAGCTTTGCTGCTCCCTTTTCTCATTGTGACTGTCCCTCTGGCAATAGAAGTGGAGCTTTGGGTTTCCCTGTGGGTCCCCCTCTAGCAGTCACTGGCCATTTCAGTTTATTCCCTCATGTCAAATACCAAACAGTCCAATTTTTGATCCTTCACTACGTTGTGACCTCCCATTGTCAAGGTGCTTCCAATTTTGGCTTAAGTTGGAGCTACGGTCAAAGGCATGTTGTACAGAGTTTGAGCCTGAAGCCATAACATCGAGTCTATTCATCCCCGATGGCCACACTGGCCAGGTCTCTACATTTTCTACTGGCCAAGTATAGATATGGATTGAATAGGAAGCATCCCTCTAAGGTCATGAGATTGTTGCCCCTACCAAAATACCACTTCAAAATCCACTTAAGTTTAGTTTTTCAAACATTTCCCCAGGGATTGCCTCCAGAGCCGGTCTTCAGGGACCTTAGAAACTAGCTTCTTACTTTACGGTTACACACACAACCCACTGGTCTGCCTCTCCTTCACCTCCGGGACTGCAGGATCCTCAGCCCCATCCAGCTCCCTCCTCCTTTCCTTCCTGCTCTCTTTTTTCCCTCCTCTCTCTCTCTCTCTCTCTCTCTCTGTCTTTCTCTTCCTTCCTTCTTCCTTCCCCTCTCTCCCCCGCTCCTTGGCAGCCGTCTGGACAAAGGACACAAGGGCCCGGAGAAATGAGTTGTGCAGCTGTTGCCATGGCACTGAGGTCCCTGTGGAGGACAGGATGCAGGGGCTGGCCCAGACCTGAAGGAGTGGAGAGCAGTTTAACAAGGAGCAGCACTCCTGGAAGCCGACCGATGCATCTATTCTCAAATTTTCCAAAATGTACATGAGAGAGGCTATCTGAGAGCAAGAAACCAAATCCTTGGAGAATAAAGAGGGAGCTGCTGGATGACCAGTTTCCTCTGCTCCTAAGACAATGTGCTAAAAGCAACTTCCGGCCAAGAGGAAAAAAGAGAATCCTGTACAAAACACGAGCCAGCAAACCAACGCAATGCGGTTTCATCACTTATGCAGGGGCCCTTTTCTTCAGAACAGACATTCTGTGGACCTGACCGCAAATTTGCCCTTCCACCGGTTGAGTCCAGCTGTTCGTTTCTGGCTGGCCCTCCATCGAGGCCGAGCAAACTAAGTCAACAACGAACAGCACAGTTTGCACTTCTAAGCAAACACACAGGAAAAGAATAACAATTAAAAGCTTAATTATTTCAGGTAGACTGCCTATTTCCTCTTCATTTGTTTGGTCTGGTGGGTTTTGAATTTGCTCTTTCATCTGCTGCGTATTTCTCTGTCTTCTCATTTTGCTTAACTTACTGTGTTTGGGAGGGAGATGCAAGAGGGAGGGCATATGGGGACATATGTATACATATAGCTGATTCACTTTGTAATACAGCAGAAACTAACACAACAATATAAAGCAATTATACTCCAATAAAGATGTTTTTTAAAAAAAGCTTAATTATTGGTTGTAAATCACAGACATTAGAAGCTGCCACAGGAGGTGTTGGGGGCACAGGAAAAAGTGTTGAAGCCTGAAATCCAGCTATTTGGTCGCTTTTGACCATGATCAAAGGGCTGCCCCTGAACCTCAGAAATGTCCAGTCTGAAATCAGTTCACAGGTGAAGTTGCATTTTTTTCTCTTTTTCTGGGAGATGTTCTCTAAGGGGGAATAACTTATCTCCTGGTGGCCCACGTCAAGAGGATCAATGTCAGGAAAAAACAGTGTTTGTTTCCTTTGTATTTTAAGACTTCCTATTTTTGGCATCCTTCCTTGAGGATGGCTTTATCTCGGTGTGGAGACGGGGAAGTCAATTGTGTTGGCAGGAGCATACTCTGGGCTATTCCACATCTTGGTATGCAGACATCCCGCTTAGCCTCTGGCACTCGTGGACTGTTTGCCCAGGCCAACACGGGCTTTTCCAGAAGTTCACATCTAAGAATCCCGGAGAGTTCACAATGTTTCTACCTTGTTTGTAAAATATTATTTTTCTTCGGGGGAGGAGAAAGTTAAAATTCATCTCATTCCACATCCTTTTAATCCAGTCTCTGCTTCTGCAGCTCTGTTAGCCAGAGTGGGTGAGCTCTGACCTTTGTGTCCCTACAAGCAAACAAGATTATGTCAGTTTCATTACTAACAGTAGAACAAACAACAATGTGAATGTCCAGGGAATTTTTGAGGCATATTGTAGCAGTGGGTGGATAGCGTGATGGGTATAAATAACGTTACTGCTTCATTTTATTCTCCAAATTCAGTGGTTAACGAAGATTTTAAAAAAATGTTACTCATTAAAATTTCTTAGAAAAATTACTTCATCTCTCTGTGGCTCATCTAAGAAAAAAAAATGTGAGAATTTCCCCTCAGATTTAGAAGTGAGTTATTTAAAAGTTTTTCCTCTTTAGAATGTTTTGTTTTTCTCATATCTCTAAATTTTTTAAGTTCTAATAAAGAGCAAAGGATAATAGAACAAATACTACACATATATTTTCATCAACCAGAATCGTCAACTTAATATTCTATTTTCTTCTAGCCTTTTTTCTTCTTTTTTTTTATTTTTTAAAATTAAAACATCCCAGATGTAGCAAAATTTCACTTTAATCATCATCCTTGGTCCCACTAACTTTGTCACACTCACCACCCTAACTATGCAATTGTATCATAAGTTTGATGAGTTTGGTGTGTTTAATTCAAGCTCATATTTTACATAAAATATATACCCAGAAAATAGAGTACATTTTTATGTGTATTTATGAAGCAAAAGTTGTGTGTATATGAAGAGTACATATCAAAAGACACAACTCAACATATTTCTATTCCTATGCTCCCACCACCCAGAAAAAAACCCAGAATATTGTCAGCCCCTCCAGAAGCCATTTTTGTGTCATCTTCTACTTCCCACCACCCTCATGTTGTAACATCACGTGGTAATTTTGCTTGTTTCTGAATTCCATAAAAATGGAGTCTTTTGTGTCTGGTTTCTTTTAGTCAACATTTATGTGGAATTCATACAGACTTTTGCATATAGCTCTAGTTCATTCATTTTCATTGCTGTATAGTATTCAATCACATTAATATACTACAATTTATTTCTCAGCTCTATCATAGATGGACATGTGTCTTTTTTTTCCTGAATTCAGGTCCTTATGAATAGTGCTGCTATGAACATTTTTGTGCACATTTTTTGATGTTCACATATCCATTTCTACTGGGTACATAACTAGGAGTGGAATTGCTGGGTCATATGACATGATTATAATAAGCTTTAGTCAGTATTTCTGAACTATTTTACAAAGGGCTGATGCCAGTGTACATTTCCATCAATTTGTGTTGTTTTAAAAATTTATTGAAATACCACCAGACTGTAGTTATAGTAAGAAACAATGCCATATATACTTTTGCATCTAGGTTTTTTTAAACAAATTTTTTAATGACCCATTCACCTTGACATACAGAGCTATAGCTCTAAACTACTATGACTATTCCATTGAATCTATGCATCACATTTTATTAATTAATGCACCTATTGATATACATTAGGTCGTTTCCATTTTTTTTTTATAAGAACGCTGCACTTAGCCTCCTCCTATAAATCTTGAATAAAAGGAATAAATAAAAGGACAAGAATTTCTTTCTTTTTTAAAAAAAAATTATTTATTTTATTTATTTTTGGCTGCATTGGGTCTTTGTTGCTGCGCGTGAGCTTTCTCTAGTTGAGGTGAACTGGGGCTACTCTTCATTGTGGTGCACGGGCTTCTCATTGCTGTGGCTTCTCTTGTCACGGAGCACATGCTCTAGGCGCATGGGCTTCAGTAGTTGTGGTGTGCGGGCTTAGCTGCTCCACAGCATGTGGGATCTTCCTGGACCAGGGCTCGAACCTGTGTTCCCTTCATTGGCAGGCGGACTCTCAACCACTGCAACACCAGGGAAGTCCCCAAGAATTTCTTTAGCTCAGTGTTTCCCAGATTTGTCTGATAATAAGGCTCCCCTGTGGTACTAGTGAAATATCTAGGTTTCCCAGCCCTTTCCCTGGTGATTCTGAGTCAATGGTTCCAGGGTGTACTCTAGGAATCTGTGTGCTTAACCATCATTGCAGAGTTTTTACAGTTGAGGAGGGCCGGGAAGAGCTGCCCTGTATTACAGACTCAAAAGTGGAATTGATTATAGGCTGGGCACATTTTCAATTTAACTAGACGTCACTACCATGTTCTCTGAAGGGGCTGTTCCATTGAATCACTACACCAACGTTGTATAATAGACACATTTTTCCCACATCTTTAATATTTGCTATTTTCAGGCTTAATTTTTTTTTTACACCAGTCTGATGGGTGGAAAGTGGTATTTTGTTTTCAGTTATAGTTCTCTGATTACCACTGACAATGATACTTGCCAGCAATTGTATAGAGGTAGGTACCATCTACTCTTTTAAGCAGTTAATTTATATTAACTCATTTTATTCTCCCAACGCTAAGAAGCAGGGAGCTATTTTCCTAGGTTAGGGAAACTAAATGCAGAGGTTAAGTTACCTGCCAAAGGTCTCAGACCACGACATTCCCTCTACTGTAACTTTCCTATTAATATCCTCTACACATTTTTTCTATTGTGTTGCTGCTGATCTTTTTCTTATTGATATCCAGGATTTATAGAAACATAGTATAGATGCCATTGTTTTTGGTCTATTATACATGTTGCAAATAGCTTTTCCAGTCTGCCACTTATTTGAAGAGTTTGTTCATGGTGGCATCTTTACATTTTCCATAGCACTTTCACTTACGCTATGTCAACCATTCATTCATTCATCAAATATTTATTGCTCACAGTGCTTGGCACTCTTGAAGCCACCAAGATTACGGGTACCGCTGCCATGACGCAGAGCCTGTGTTCTAGCAGGAGATAACAGCATATACATCGCAGCAAATAAAGTGTAGGCCTACTGGTGATAAGTATCAATACTATGGAGAAAAATAAACCAGGGGATGGGGAAAGGGACAGCTGGAGGTGTGTGGGCTGGGCGTGGGGAGAAGAAGAAAGGGGGAGGTTGTTGCTCTCTTATATTGGGTATTTGGGGAAAGTCTCACTAATTAGATGGCACTGGGGTGACCTGAGGAAGTATGGGAGCAAGCGTGTAGGTTTCTTTGTGAAGAGTGCTCCAGGCAGAGAGAAGAGCCAGTGCAAAGGCCCTGAGGTGGAAGCACACGCAAATATTGGGTTGGCCAAAAAGTTCATTTGGTTTTAAGTAAAAGGCACATTTTTCATTTTCACCAAGAATTTTATTGAACAATGTATTCACTAACCGAACAAACTTTTTGACCAACCCAATACTTTGGCTTTTACTCTGAGCTGTGTCGAAAGCCAGTCGTGCTCATTTAATTTTCACAGGCTCTGGGAAGTTTCATAAACTGCCAGGATCACATAGTAAGTAAGTGCAAAACCCAGTGTGAGATCAGAACTTCTGACTCCCACGTTCCTTTATCACATCACAGCTGTCTGAAGTCCGTGTACCTTCTTTCTTCGTAGCAGGAAGAAACTAAGAGAAGAATGCCTATCTAAACTCATAACCATCTGCCAGGGTCACCAAATGTCCTGCTTTGCTGGGACAGTGAGGGGCTCCCTCACTGGACATACCATGCTAAAACTGGGGTAGTCCTGGGCAAACCAGGGGGGCGGGGTTGTGGGTTCAACAAGCTGGCTGAAAAGTGATCGGCACGGACCGATTAGCTGCTTCAACCCCTGGCCTCTCCAGGGCCCTCTGTGCTGCTGCTTGCAGAGCCTGCCCAAGCTCTGGAAACTTCCCAAACCAACCTCAGGTCCAGAGCTCAGGGTCACTGTTGGGACTACTATTTAAAGGTCCCTGGAATAACAGAGGTTACCGCTGGGTGATGGGATTGCACAAAGGTTTTTTTTCACCTCCTGCTTACATACATTTTTTTAAACTTTAAAATGTTTACCGTAAATATATATGTTGCTGATCAGGAAAAATGTAATGTGGTAAAGTATTAGTTCATTTTTAGTATCTTTACCCTGAATGTCTAGCACAGTTCCTAGGACTTCTAATTCCTTGATGAAAGTTTTCAGAACAACTAAAAGACGTGTATTGAGGAAGGCCCTTTATAAAACATCAGTAACGTGTGCAGGCTCTGAAGGATTAATACTACCGATTAGCTGTTCTCAGACTGCGTTGCATCAGAATCACCTGGAGGGCACGTCCAAACTCAGATCACTGGACCCACCCCTAGACCTTCGGATTCCGTGGGTCTGGGGTGGGCGCTCCATAATCTGTGTTTCTAACAAGTTTCCAGGTGGAGCTGTTGCTGCTCCTGGTGCTGGAGGGAGAAAAACACATTTGAGAACAGCTGACCTCCATTAATTAATCGGTTCATTAATTATTCGTTAGCTGGTTTTGGGTACTTGTGTGGCTATTTAACCATCAGGTATAATCTTGCTGAAAAATTCAGTTCAAATTCTAGACTAATTTATATGTGAATTCATTCCCTCTTTATTCCCCCATTCGGCACTCATTTGTCACCCTCTCTCACCGAAGACTGGAAACACCCAAAGATGAATGGGACATGGTTATTGACTGTTAGGTGCTGAGAGACTTCAAGAAAGATTAAGTTATTTTCTAGATCTTTAACTGCCTGAATAAGAAATTAAATTTAGGAAGAAAATAAGAAATTTAAAATAGAATATGTGGTTCATTGTCAATTCAAGAAAGTTGACTGGCTTTGGTTCCACAGGCTTAAATGTAGGGTATCCTTTATGAATTCAGCTGTTCAGAGTATAAGGCACATGAAGTAAACTCCATGGACTTAGGCCAGCCAATCAAATGGAATCACGGGTGGAAAATAGCAAGAATAAATGTAAAGTCCTGCGTTTGAGCTTAATAAAGAATCAATAATTCAAGGGCAGCTTATGTGAAAAAGATCTGGGAGTTTTAGTTGGCTTTCATCCAAAATCCATGTACAGCAAATCAACTTATTTAGCTTCCTAGGGACACATTTTACAACTAGTTTATGTTGGAAAGTTAACCAGGAAGTAGCATTGTTTAACATTAGCTTTCTGTGGCCCCTTTGTGTGTGTGTATATATGGGTATCTATGTTCAAGTGTCCCCCACTGTTCACAAGTTCACTTTATGCCACTTCTTTTTAACAGAAAACTTAACATTAGTACCTGTTTTTGCTAACTGAAAGTAATCTGAAGGGGATTTTCACCTTTACAAAAAACAGGCAAATAGCAAAAATTGTGTTTGGCATTTGTTTTGCAGGGAGCCGTCATAGAGGCAGTGCACACCCTGAGTAGCAGTGAGAATGGTCCCTCCAAGGTCATTCCCTGGGAACTATACCCACCATCTCAGCATCAAGCTGCCATAGCTTTGAACTGTGTCTGTGAGCCTCTGTGCTTTATCCCGATTTATAATATTTTGTGCCCCTATTAGCAAGATGTTTTCTAAGGTATTTCTAAGGTATTGCTTCTTCCCCTTATGCCACGATTACAAAAGTTTTGTAAGATCACTCTAGTATAGTGGGGGAACCTATGTACACACATGTATAATTGCATGCACAGTAAGCAATTTGTATGTTTTGCTTTGAAAAAATTTCTTAGCAAAGTTATCACAGACAAGCACTCTCAGGTAGTGCCAGAATTAGCATCACTTGAAAAAAATTAGCATCACCTGTATGCTAAACATACAGATTCCTAGGTCCTACCCTTGACTTCCTACACCAAGATCTCTGAGGATGGACCCCACAATCTGTTGTATTTTAACAAACTACCCCAGATAATGCTTTTGCTAAAACGTGAGAACCCCTGCTCTATGTCAAAACTTTTTATCTTTTTGAGCAAAGAACTGTTCCAGGTGCCTTTTACAGTCTTCCAGGGAATTGAAATTTTCTTCATTAAGAGAATTTTATAAAGGCTGAAAAGATGGAAATCCGAAGGTGCAATGTCTGGTGAATATGGCGGATGAATCAGAACTTCCAACCAAGCGGTAACAGTTTTTGCCAGGTCGTCAAATAAACATGCGGTATTACGTTATCTTAATGGAAGATTATGCGTTTTCTGTTGACTAATTCTGGACGCTTTTCGTCAAGTGCAGCTTTCAGTTGGTCTAACTGGGAGCAGTACTTGTTGGAATTAATCGCTGGGTTTTCCAGAGGATCTCATAATAGAGGACTCCCTTCCAATCCCACCATATACACAACATCACCCTCTTTGGATGAAGACCGGCCTTTGGTGTAGCTGGTGGTGGTTCATTTCGCTTGCCCCACGATCTCTTCTGTTCCACATTGTTGTACAGTATCCACTTTTCATCGCCCATCACAATTTGTTTTAAAAACGGAACATTTTCATTATGTTTCAGTAGAGAATCACAGGCGGAAATATGGTCAAGAAGGTTTTTTTTTGCTTAACTTATGTGGAACCCAAACATCAAAGCGATTAACATAACCAAGCTGGGGCAGATGATTTTCAACACTTGATTTGGGTATTTCGAGTATGTCGGCTGTCTCCCATGTGGTATAATGTTGATGTTCTTTTTTTTTTTTTAATAATCTCTCCAGGTTGGTTTTTTTTTACACTTTTATTGAGTCATAATTGACATACAATAAACTGCATTTACTTCAAGTGTACAATTTCATAATTTTTTTTTATACAGCAGGTTCTTATTAGTCATCCATTTTATACACATCAGTGTATACATGTCAATCTCAATTGCCCAATTCATCACACCCCCACCCCCACCCCTCACCGCTTTCCCCGCTTGGTGTCCATACGTTTGTTCTCTACATCTGTGTCTCAATTTCTGCCCTGCAAACAGGTTCATCTGTACCATTTTTCTAGGTTCCACATATATGCGTTAATATACAATATTTGTTTTTCTCTTTCTGACTTACTTCACTCTGTATGACACGTTCTAGATCCATCCACGTCTCAACAAATGACCCAACTGTGTACATTTTTATGGCTGAGTAATATTCCATTGTATATATGTACCAAAACTTCTTTATCCATTCGTCTGTCGATGGGCATTTAGGTTGCTTCCATGACCTGGCTATTGTAAATAGTGCTGCAGTGAACATTGGGGTGCATGTGTCTTTTTGAATTGTGGTTTTCTCTGGGTACATGCCCAGTAGTGGGATTGCTGGATCATACGGTAATTCTATTTTTAGTTTTTTAAGGAACCTCCATACTGTTCTCCATAGTGGCTGTATCAGTTTACATTCCCACCAACAGTGCAAGAGTGTTCCCTTTTCTCCACACCCTCTCCAGCATTTGTTGTTTGTAGATTTTGTGATGAAGCCCATTCTAACTGGTATGAGGTGATACCTCATTGTAGTTTTGATTTGCATTTCTCTAATAATTAGTGATGTCGAGCAGCTTTTCATGTGCTTCTCGGCGATCTGTATGTCTTCTTTGGAGAAATGTCTATTTAGAACTTCTGCCCATTTTTGGAAGGGGTTGTTTGTTTTTTTAATATCGAGCTGCATGAGCTGTTTATATATTTTGGAGATTAATCCTTTGTCTGTTGATTCGTTTGCAAATATTTTCTCCCAATCTGAGGGCTGTTTTTTCGTCTTGTTTATGGTTTCCTTTGCTGTACAAAAGCTTTTAAGTTTCATTAGGTCCCATTTGTTTTGTTTTGTTTTTATTTCCATTCCTCTAGGAGGTGGATCAAAAAAGATCTTGCAGGCTTCCCTGGTGGTGCAGTGGTTGAGAGTCTGCCTGCCGATGCAGGGGACACAGGTTCGTGCCCTGTTCGGGAGGATCCCACATGCCGCGGAGCGGCTGGGCCCGTGAGCCATGGCCGCTGAGCTTGCGCATCTGGAGCCTGTGCTCCGCAACGGGAGAGGCCTCAACAGTGAGAAGCCTGCGTACCGCTCAAAAAAAAAAAAAAAAAAATCACCAATTTTGATGTCTTTTTTTAAATGCACGCTGATATGACAGCTGTCACATACAATCTAACAAAATTGTTTCGAATGAAGTTAAAGACAGCTAAGTGCTACTAGAGCCATCTTATGGAAAAAATCCAATGAACATTTTGACCCACCCAATAGGAATAAACAATTTTTATTTATTTGTTTGTTTGTTTGTTTGTTTATTTAATGTTTGGCTGCATTGGGCCTTCGTTGCTCTCTCTAGTTGCGGCCAGCAGGGGCTACCCTTCGCTTCGGTGAGCAAGCTTCTCGTTGCGGTGGCTCTCTTGTTGTGGTGGCTCTCTTGTTGTGGAGCACGGGCTCTAGGCACTCGGGCTCAGTAGTTGTGGCTCTTGGGCTCTAGAGCACAGGCTCAGTAGTTGTGGCGCATCGGCTTAGTTGCTCTGTGGCATGTGGGATCTTCCCGGACAAGGGCTCAAACTTGTGTCCCCTGAATTGGCAAGCAGATTCTTAACCACTGTGCCACCAGGGAAGTCTGGAATAAACAATTTAAAAAATCAGTATTTATTTTGTTTTCAGGCAGATCCGTATTGAATAAAATAAATTCTACTTATTGTCAAAAGAAAAAAGAATCACATTAAACTCAGGAAGAAAAAATTTGTGAGATTAGGGTTTGTATTTATTTAACATGTTCATTTTTTTCTTCATCTAGGGACTGGACATGAAAGAGAAACTACACTAGGAGCCCAGGTAATGGGCTTGCCCTTAACAATCTAAATGCTTGTTGGCAATTCTAACTCACGATAAGACTTCATATATTGTTATGGACTGAATGTTTTTATCCCCTCAAAATTCGTATGAAGAAGCCCTAACCCCAATGTGATTATATTTGGAGATAGGGTCTTTACAGAAGGAATAAGTTTAAATGAAATCACAGTATGGGGCCCTGATCTTATTAGATTAGTGTCCTTATAAGAGACACCAGAGAGTGCCCCTCTCTTCCCACCATGTAAGACCATAGAGAAGGCAGCTCTCTGCAAGCCAGGAAGAATGCTCTCACCAGAAACCAACCATGCTGGACCCTGATCTTGGACTTTCCAGTCTCCAAAACTGTGAGCAAATTTCTGTTGTTTAAGCCACCCAGTCTATGGTACTTTTTTATGGCAGCCTGAGTGTGTGTGTGTGTATTTTTTTTTAATAAACAAGAGAATATGAAAGGAAAATAACATCAGCTCCTTGTTACTGAACTTCACCTTAATCTTTTGACAAAATAATTAGGCACTTATTGAAAGAAAATAAAACCAAGAGAGGAAGAATATGCTATTTGCAACAACTCCCAGAAGGTCTAGGTTAGAGTGCATGGAAATTTACTGTTCCTCCCATACACAGGAAATAAAAAGCCAGAATAATGAGCCAATGCCTTCTGTTTAGCAACCTGCAGTCCTAATTCAACCACCTGCTTCCGTTGAAAAGGTATTGCCTTTGGTCTTCCCACGTTAAATCTGGCATCTGTCTACCCTTAGATGTCAATGAACCAGAATACATATGAAGTGAGTGCCTCAAGTTAATTTTCTACTCTTGATCCTGACACGGGATTCAGAACTAGAAAATGAATCCCGTATTGAATCAGCTTCCAAGGCAAAGAGGGTCTTCCTCAGGCTGCTGCTTCTCAGGTCATTGCCAGCGGACCAGGCCAACAGGAGCCTCTAATTAGGTCTCTGGGACAATCCCAGGTTTAACGTTTTATCTGCAATCAGTCGTACTAAGGTAGGTTGGAAAACCACCCAACTGCCCCCTAGCACCTCAGGGACACTGAAAATCTTTCTAACAAGGAGATCAGGGCCATGTAAAATGACAGAGGAAACTAACACAACATTGTAAAGCAATTATACTCCAATACAAACGTTTAAAAATATATATATATATGTATATGTATAACTAAATCACTTTGCTGTACACCTGAAACTAACACATTGTAGATCAACTATACTCCAATATAAAATAAAAATTAAAAATAAAATAAAATAAAATAAAAGCTAAAAAAATAAATAAAACGACAGAGGAATTTCTTGCAGGGGCTGCCTAAATAACTCTCGCTATAGATGTCCTAGAACTCCTGTTTCTGATTAAAGGTTAGTTGAATGTCCTCCCCCTGGGTGGGCAGTTGTCTTTAATTCCTCTCCTCAGTCCCCAGATCACCACGCTATAGGGAAGCATGAGCCCCCGGTTGGGTTATAGGAGAAGCAGCTCGGTGGCCGGGGAGCTCTGGCATTGAAGTTTGTCCCTCAGGCACTCTGAAGTTCCTGTGACAGTACCTGAGTCCTAGGGAGGAAAGAATTAAGAAATCAGTTTTGCTAAATGCCATCAGGCCCTTTTGCCATTTATTTCATTCATATAGTTTCTATATTGAAAAAAATTTCCGGTTATTTGACTTCATATAACTTGAAGCTCTGGGTATTTGTACTCTTTATATTCCTGTGATACAGAACTCTTCAAAATGTCTTCTTATGTTTTATAAAATCAAGCTTTAAAGGACAATGATAAAATAAAGTTAAATGTGGATGCTATAAAAAACAAGAGTCCAGAGAGGAGGAGAGAGATGAGTCCTAGGGAGGAAAGAATTAAGAAATAAGGTTTAGGGATGATGCAACGAAGGGAATTGCATTCAACAGGGAAGCAGCTTTTCCCTTTGGTTTGTATCAGTCTCCACAACAGCTTCTTATTATAGCCATTGCTTATGAATGCCCACCCAAACTACCTTATTATGCTAGGGAAGCGCTCGTTAAGAGTCTCTATCTTTCACATGCTAAATAAAGGCAGAGATTGTCTTAGTTAATCACTTATACTGCTGCCTGGTCACGCCCCCTCCTATCTGTGATCTCACTTGTCAATTTTAATGACTTTCTACAGCTCGTTGTTTACATCTCCGTTACACTTCCGGCCATTTCTAGACCCCAAAACCTTCAGCGCCACCTCTTTTCGGCCACAGTGCAGCAAGCACCCACATCAGCTCTTGCGATTAGCTCTTTACTTCATTATTTCACACGCCCCTCACAACAGACGCGTAAGCTACGCGTGGCTCCTACGCCGGTCCACACAGGAGGAGACAGGCTTGGAGTATGGCTCGCCCAGGTCACAGGGGGAGGTGTGCCCTCCTTGACTCGCCACACCCCTCCCTCCTCAGGGCAGAAGCACTGCTCCTTCCTAAGTGCATATCAGCGCCTGAACATTTCCTCCACGATTCTTCCTTTTCCTGGAGAAGTCAAAATGAAGTCTCAACGAATATCCCTTGATTTAACCCTTTTCTATTCCGTAAGGTTCTTCTTCCTACCATTTCCTTTTTTGTACCTTTGATCTTTCATGCTTGATCTTTCATTCTCTACTCATTCCTTTTCGTGAAAAAGGTTTTGTCCACGTAACCCCTTGTGCAAACTAACATTCAACTTGAATAGGCCGTCCCTTTCAGGGATTCCTTCAGCAGAATGCTGACCTCAAGAAGCTCAGACTCTGAAAGGGGAGATGAGATATGGATTAGGGTTGCGTGAACAAGAGAGATGCGATCAGCGCAATGAGAGTTCAAGGAAGCAGAGAGTGCTTGTTACCAGAGAGTCAGTAAGGACGTTTCGTGGAGGATCTGGGCTAGAAGGCTAAGTCTGGGAGAATTTCTGCAGCAGAAATGAGAAAGGGGCGCCAGGCATGGGGAGCAGCGTAAGGAAAGGCATAGAGGCAGGAAAGCCTAGAGAGGATCTGGCAAAGGATATCTGACCAGTTTGCACGGCACAGAGAACCTTGAGGGGAAGTGGAACTTAAGGCTATATTATAGCGGATATGCCACCGGAGGATAATACCTTGTCTGTAGTGGGTAGGAAAGTGATATTGTGAGAATGTGAATTAGGGAGTTTATTCTGGTGGCAAAGTCCAGGATGGACCAGAATGTGGTAACATGAAGATGGGAAAGCCAGTTGAGACGCTACTGCAATAGTCCAGGCAAGAACCACTGGGCTCTTGTCCTGTCGTTGAATGCTATCAGTAAAAATGGAACAAAACCCATGTTTGAGAGGCATTTTGGGGGTGAAAGTCACTACTGTCTTGGGTAAAGGGAAAAGGAACACCAGAGATATCCTTGAGCCTGAGCCCATGGAATGAGAAGACGGCTCTGTCTAACCAAGAGGGGAGAGTCATGAAGAAGAGGAGGTGTACAGAGTGAGGCACGGGCTTCCCTGGTGGCGCAGTGGTTGAGAGTCCGCCTGCCGATGCAGGGGACGCGGGTTCGTGCCCCGGTCCGGGAAGATCCCACATGCCGCGGAGCGGCTGGGCCCGTGAGCCATGGCCGCTGAGCCTGCGCGTCCGGAGCCTGTGCCCCGCAACGGGAGGGGCCACAAGAGTGAGAGGCCCGCGTACCGAAAAAAAAAAAAAAAAAAGAGTGAGGCACGAGTTCAGTTCTGAACATGCCGAAGTTGACGTGTCAGTGGGACATTCACAGTAAGACTAAATCTAACAGGTGTGTGGAAATCTGGCTATGGCTCTGAAAAACACGTGGGATTAGAGATATACAGGTGAGAATGTTTTGCATGTAAGTGAAAGCTCTTAGGAAATGCAGAGTATTTAGTAAGTGTTCATCGCGTGAGGGCTACGATACTGACCAGAAAACATGTTGTATGAATCTCTTTAACCCAACCCATTCTTGCTTGTGCCAGGTGCTCAAGACGTGTGGATGAAATGAATGAATTACAAGATACTCAATATATGTTTGCTGAATTAAGAAGTAAATGAAAACCTAAACGTATGATGAAGTCCAAGAGAGATGAGTGCGAAGATTATTGGGAGTATAATGCGGAACGTATTCTTACAGAATTTCACCAAGAACCTGAAGGAAACCCTGGATAGAAAAGCAGCTGGAAGGTCGGACTGCAAGTGTGCTTGCTTGCATGTAGTAGCCAGTGCACCGTCTCTGCCCGTGGGGATTTCTGGGACATTGCAGAGATTTGTTGGCTCCTGAGCCTCTGTTTTCTGGCTTCAGTCGAGCTCTGGGCCATCTTTTGTTTCATTCAGTGTCAAATCAGAAGCTCCTCTTGGATGCTGGCTCTTGACTGGGAAATGGAAACTATTTGTACTGCCATGAAGGAAGCTTTCTGCATCTGGCAGGGTCTCCTGGCTGGAACCAGCGTAAAGAGAAAATTAGGAAATAATCAAGCAGGCTGTGGTCTTGGTGTATTTCATTGTTAGTATTCCAGTTACTGGGAGGATGTCTAAAGCTCTTCCTGGTTTACCACCTTGCAGATGAAAGGAAAAAGAAAATCTCCACATAGCTCAAATCCATCAGCATACTCACCCCAGTAAGGAGGTCTGCAGAAGAATCAGGAAGAATGCACGATGGCCTGGGTGATAAACATGGTCTGCCAGGACGTTTTTCCATTTGCTCACTGCTCTCTGGCACAGGCTGGCAGCAACAGAACAAAGCCTACCTTGTGCTTCCCAGAGCACCCCTGCTGTACTTTCGAGGGGTTTTCTTTGCCCCAGAAGCCTGCTGCAGGGATTTCGAGTCCTTTCCTTCAAACAAAGAACTAAATTAGGCCACTGTTTCGCTGGCATTTGGTCTAATGAAGGGTCATCTCTATCTCATAACTTTTGTATATTCAGCGGAGGAGACAGAAAGCCGTGTGCTGTATTTAAGGATAGAGTGAAATCCCTGTGCTCCAAAATGTGTCCCCAGTCCAAGCGCTAAAACATCTGAAATACTATTATTACCCCTATAAAGTAGAGGCCACCCGTCCCGCCGCCGTTCCTGTCCTGGGGCCCTGTCTCTGTCATGTCCAGGGAGTAGTGATGTGATCCTGCTTGGGAAACTCCAGGGACAAGACATCACTTCGGGAGAGAGCCTGCTGCACATGGAACAAAGCTCGTTATTTTAGAAAGTTCCAGCTCATATTGAATTACAATCCACCTCCCTGGGTTACCCTGCGTACTCTCTCCACAATAACAGCCGTCTAATTGTTTGAAGAGAAATAATGTGTCTCCATTTGCCAAATGAAAATCATCAGCTGTTTCCCATTGGTCACGATCACGAGCACAGATTAAAACAGACGTTGTCCCGCCCTCTCTTCCTTCCCCCTACTAGTTCCTTTCCTTCTCCCCACAAATACTTCTGCATCTATATGTGCCGGGCAACCCGCCCACACACACGCAATGTACGACTCGCACACATGTATTTTAAAGGGCAGAGCAGAGCTATCCTAGGCTGAGTGAGGTCAGAAGGAACAGAGGTTCCGGAGTTGCATGGATCTGGATTCAAGTTCCAGTTCTGTCCTTCCACTTGGCTGTGGGATCCCATCAAGTTTCTTAACCATGATAAGCGTCCATCTCCTTATTTATAATATGTAGACAAAAGTCCCTATTTTGCAGGGCTAGAGATAACATGCGCAAGTTGCCCGGCACGTGACGTGGCTTGGCCTGAGCAGGAGCGCTATTATGCTGTGCCCTTAGGTCAGATAAGAGCACGGCACAGGCTTGATCATCAAAATGTGTCAGCTACAACCCAGCCGTCTGCGAGTTTGTTCAGCGTGTCTTCTCTGTTTTCTTTCAAGGTACTGATAAAAATGCTGGCCAGGATGCGGCCTCAGAAAGATTCCTGTGAGCCTTTACGGGGTACCACCCTCTCAAGCCTTCGTTCCTTAGTAAGCGTGCTTTGATCAGGGACACTGAACCAGTTATAGATTGAACTATGCTCTTTTCTGGTCTGTGTTTCTCCATCTCTTGCACATGGATGTTGTGAGAGCTTTTGTCACTTGCCCTGCTGAAATCAGAGAGTGTATCAGGGGAATAATGTAGACGTAGACTAAACAGAAGATTCTCTCACACATTCCCTTTAGAAAGGCAAACACTCCTGGAGGTGGGATGGGGCTAACGCATGCGTTCATTCACACTAACATGGTAGTGATCTAACAGACCCTTTTCTATCCGACTCAGATGGAGTAAAAAGTCACTGGGTACTGGGGGAAGTGAAGGGATGGTTGTTAATATAAATGTAAAAAGTGTGTAGTCACAGCAGAATGGGGAATGAAAAAAATCTTACTGGCTTAGCTAATGAGCTCAAGAATGGACCCCTGCACAGATCCACATTTCCAAAGGGAGCAAGATGTATAAACTGATTACATAGCCTCTGAGGATTCCAGTGCAGGCTCACGAATATCCTCTTCCCACTCCTTCTGTTCTAAGATCACCAAATTCAACATGTCATCAAATGCACCCCTCCGATCCCAGCAGGAGAAAAGAGGGTGGTAGGCCCCCATTTCAGCAGATATTCAAGTTCAGCCCAACCCTAAAATTCCCTTTAATGGTGATCACAGCCACTGGCATTTATGGAGGACTGGCGTCTGTGCTTCATCTTATGCTCCTCACAACAACCATGTGAGGGAGAGACCACTGTCATCCCTATCTTGCCGCTGGGGAAACTGAGTCTCAGAGAGGCTAGACAATTTGCTTAAAGCCACACAACTATGCAAGGAACAGGACCAGGTCTTTTGCACCCTAAAGAACTCTTAATCTTCAGACAATTGATGTCATTGTTTGACAACCATGGCTGCGCTGGCAGGGATTCTTGGGTTGGCACAGATCTGGTGCCACTGGGCCCTTTGGGGCCCCTCTACTTGCTCTGTGGAAGCCCTGTCCTTCTGGGTATGGCATGGTACTGTGTGTCCTCCTGGGGGGCCTGGCCACAGCCCCAGTGACCACAGTAATCCAGAGAAGACTCTCCCAGTGCAGCGTGTGTCTCATGCCCAAGCAGACATCTGCTCTCTGGAGTTTAGGCTGCCGAGAAGCTGCCTTCACAATTGTTCTGGAAATGGGCGGCGGTGTATTGGAGCAGCTTGACTGGGGGCTGAATCTCATTACTGACAGAATTGTGACCTTTCAGCAGAATATGGAAAATGCCATTGATATCATATGCAAAAATGACGTCAGTGCTATGATATGGGAGCGAAAGGGATGGTCCATGTGGGATATTTATTTTAATGATATCACCATCATTTGTTATGTGGTTTGAATTAAATAGAAGTCTTTGAGCCTACCCTCCCCCAATGATCTCTCAGAAACTTTCCCTTGTTTTGTCTTATGTCATTTAGCACTCAATTTGCTGTAGTTCCCGGCTGAGCAGAGCCCTTGATATGATTTCTTTGTTCTGACGACTTAAACTCGGAAAGAAAAGGGTCTTTATCTCAATCAAATCGTCCCATCTTGATCCAAGATATAGACATTTTTTAAAAAATGAGACTAGGAAGGAAGGGGATGATTTAAATCAAGGAGACAGGTGAGATGGAGCTCAAATTATAGATGTGTTACCTTGGTCTGCTTAGAGTTGGAGCACATACACGTGCTCTGAAGCTGAGAACAATGTATGGTGACAAATGGATTATAAAAATACAAACATTGATTACATGACCCCTTGGCAAGTTTCCAAGTGTATGGCTGCCGGGTCGAGTCTGAGGGTCCTTAAATTCTACCAGGTGACGGAGCTGAGTCAAACATATGCTCCACTGTGGGCTTCCAGCTGTTACTCTGCCCAAGCTGTTGACCTAGAGCAGATTTGCTAATAATAGTCCTAGTAATAAAGTGAAAACCATAGTCCACATGCCCACCTTCCACTGACAATGCATTTTTTTTTTTTTTTTTTGCGGTACGCGGGCCTCTCACTGTTGTGACCTCTCCCGTTGCGGAGAGGAGCACAGGCTCTGGACGTGCAGGCTCAGTGGCCATGGCTCACGGGCCCAGCCGCTCTGCAGCATGTGGGATCCTCCCGGACCGGGGCACGAACCCGCGTCCCCTGAATCAGCAGGCGGAATCTCAACCACTGTGCCACCAGGGAAGCCCTGAAAATGCATTTTTAATGCACCTAAGCAATTACCTCACTTGACCTCTTCAGCAACCCTGTAAGAAAGAGAGAATTGTCAATATGAAGGTCACTAATGCCTTTATTTTTCATATGAAGAAACAAACCCAGAGTGAGGGCATTTTCCCACAGACACACACATGTTACACAGACACAAACTCTGGGCTCTGGAGTGATGAGCCACTGCCTGCCTTCCCTGGTTGGAGAACAGAGCACAGTTTCCCGAGTCAGGACTGGACGCAGTGCTGCACACAAATGGGCCTTCGCAGAAAGCCTCAGGCACCATCCCCGCTCTCAAGGCTACTGGCATGTTGCTGCAGGAATCAGCAATTGGAATTAGGCTCTGGGCAGAGCTCTGTATAAACCACTCCTGGGTGTGAGGACAGGGGAGGGTAGTGTATTACTTTGCTAGGGCCGCTGTAACAAAGCACCATGGAATAAGTAGCTTAAACAACAGAGGTTTACTCTCTCACAGTTCTGCAGGCTAGAAGTCCAAGACCAAGGTGTCAGCAGGGTCGGTTTCTTCTGAGACCTCTCTCCTTGGCTTGAGGGTGGTTGTCTGCTCTCTCCTCTTCTTATGGTCTTTCTATCTGTGCGTGTCTGTGTCCTAATCTCCTCTTCTTACAAGGATGCCAGATATATCAGATTAGACTTCACCCTAATGACCTCCTTTTAACTTAATTATGTCTTTAAAGACCTTACCTGCAAATACAGTTACTTTCTCAGGTACTAGAGGTTAGCACTTCAATATAAGAATTTGAGTGGGGAAGTTTAACCCATAACAGACAGCAAGAGCTAAGTAGAGTGTAAGGATAAGCAGAGGGTACGTGGGGGCCATACCATGTTCATTTCTTCCCCAGGTACCGAGTGCCTGCTCTGCGCCAGCCCCCGTGCTCTGCAGACTGTCTGACCCTGGGGGCTATGGTACCTTCACATGTCTCAGCAGACACCAATGCTGGATCCACAGAGCTGAGAGAGGCAAGCCTAACACGGTTTCTGGTTGATGTGCATAAAAGTCACTTGGAGAACATGTTAATTACTTGGTCTCACCCCAGAGACCATGATTCTGGGTAGGCCCAAGAATGCATTTTCAGCAACTTCCTAGCTGAGACGGAAGCTATTGATCCGTGGACCACACTTTGAGTAGCATTACGGTATAACACTCTGGGAATCTGTCCTTCTGAGATCCGGTGCCACTTATATTATCCAGCAGCCTCAGAATTATAAACAATATGTATTCTAAAAGCTGTCTTCCTCAGGTTTGGCCAAGAGTCCAAACCATGATGACCATATTCATTTTATAGACTTGAGGGCTAAGGTTGTACATAGGCATGTGTAGTCCATTTTTGGCTCTCCTGAAATGTTTCTAACCTTCTTGTCTTTGTACAGGAAAGACCATGAGGAGTGGAAGAGTGCTAGTTTCCATGGAAACAAAGAACACGTGACTGTCATGCTTTCTTGCTTGACACGTTCATATTTAGTCTTTGCACAATAAGAAGACAATCAACATTGCGGATGAAGGGGAGCGTCGTGGTGCTGGCCAGGCACACTTCCCAAGTGCTTAGATTTGAGTATTGGGAACTAAAAGAAGGGTCTGTGTTTTGAAATTTCATTTGAAAGCAGGTCGTTTTGTATTCAGAGCGGCTTTTCCAAAGAAATAGTTATAAATAGTTCAGAAAAGCCCATTTAACCTGTAATGTGACTAAAATATTGACATCATTCCTAACCACTGTTTCTTGAACTAAATTGCATACCAAGTTCCAACCAAGAATACCCGAAGCAAACAGTTCCCTCAATGACTCAGGTGGGGGAGGGGAAAGAAAGAACCAGTAAGCAGAGCTGAAACGACAGGAGGGAACCTCTTGTGAGAATGTGGGAGCAGTTAAAATAGAGAAGTCGGGGCTGTGAGGACCAGGACTAAATACTCCCGAACTCGTCCACTGGTTGGAGCCGTTTATTTGTATGTTGATTATTTGCTAACAGATATTATAGGCACAGTATCAGTTACTGATCTTTAATCCACATATGTTCATCTTGTCTCCTCAATTAGATTATAAACTTAAAGGTCAATCACTGTGTTTGCCTTCTGAGGTGGCCTCTTAAAATCAATTAATTACACCATTTAATGACAGCATGGCTCAGCAACCAGTTGTAAGGAAGAGTGAAGTCAGATTTTGAAATTGGGTTGGGATTTACCAGGCAGAGGCCAGGGAAAGGACCAGGACCAGGAGACAACAGCGCGAGGACACATAAACGTTTCACTGGGTTGTGCTCTGCCAGGAGTTTGACTCCAAAGAGAAAAGAGGAAAGTAAACAAAATCATTTCCTTTGATCTCATGAGAAATCAGACTGAAGGAGAGTAGGTGTCTATACATAGCTTTGTTCAACACCAACACTTTTTATGGTGCCAGGATGGATCGACATAGGGTCAGGGAGAAAGGTCAGTGAAATTACTAGGGATTCAGAAATTGAATAGGGCCAGTGCCTATGCTGGGAGCTCCCTGGAGGTGAAATGGGCCTGAAGCTCTTAGTGGAATGAGGTGAGCTTGCCAGTGAGGTGTCCCTGTTTCTGGTCTGGAATGTGGTGGCTTTGTTAATGGTACAGCCCACTTTAGAGTTATTCAGCTCTAAGAGCTTTGAACGTCAAGCACTCTTTAACTTCAGGAGATAAAAGGGAATTACCTTAATTGTATTCCCTTCTAGGAAAGACTTTTTGCTATAGGGAAAGAAACACTAAACTAGTAGTCAGAATATCTGGGTTCTGATCCCTGTTCACTCTCATCGTGTGATTGAGGAATTAAGTCCATCTCTTGATATCTCAACTGATGGTCTTCAAGGTTTATTCCATCTCGACTATTCTGTAATTCTACGATTAGTCTTTGGGATTAACCAAAGAAATAATATTAGAGAAAACATTAGAAAAATAATATTAAATAAAGAAGTAAATAAATATACCCATTGTCATTGTTTCTATTCAACATTTTACTGGAGGTTCAAGCCAGTGTATTAAGAGAAGATAAAGAAACAAAATGTGTAAGCACTGAAAAAGAAGAAATAAACTGATGATATGATTATATGCAGATTATGTAGATATCAAAAAATATTCAACAAATATATTATTAGAATTAAGTGAGTTTAGCATGAGCTGGACCTTGTGACAAACTACAAAAATCAATTTCATTTCTATATACCGGCAATAAACAGCTAGAAAATATAATTTAAAAGATTCTATTTAAACTGTATCAAAAAATCTAAAATGCTTAGAAGTAAATCCAACAAAGATGTGCAAAACTTCCTGGTAAATAAAGAAACATTATGAAGATAAATTAAAGAAACCTAAATAAATGGGGGCGGGGGATGTGCTATAGTCATGGGTTGTCAATATTGTAAAGATATTAGTCCTCTTCAAATTGATGTATATATTCAGTGCCATCCCAGTTCCAACTAAAATATCCAAACAGAATTTATGAAAAAAAAATGTAGGAAACTTGCTCTTTTGGTTAAGACCTGTTATAAAGGTTGCTATTGTCATAATTATAGTTCAAAAGATCATACAAGAGAACACAGAGTCCAGGAACAGAGACACTCAACATATGTATACTTTATTTATCACAAAGGTGGCACAACAGAGCAGTGGGTAAATGATGGTTTTCCATTAAATGATGCTGCGTCAATTGGATATCCACATGGAGAAAAGTAAAATTGATCCCTTTCTCACAGCATACTGAAACCAGTGAGTTCCAGCTGGATTGAGATTTAGATGCGAATGGTAAAAAATAAGATAATATAGAATAATATCTTTGTGAACCCAGGGTAAAAAAATTTGTCTTAAACAGAACACCAAAAGCACTAACTACAAAGAAAATATTGATAGAAAAGGAAGAGAGATTAGCCACAGAGGCTCAGTGAATACCAGTTAAGACAGAGGAAATGCATCAGCAGTTTTAAATGAGAAAATCAACTAGAGAGAATGAGGGAAAGTTAAGGAAGTGTGGAGTGTGAGACACTAAGGGAAAAGACTTCTGTAGGAAGGGAGTGCTCAGCAGTGTTGAATACTGTGAAGGGTTCAAGTAATATAAGGACTGAAAAGTGTCCAGCGGCTCTAATGAGAAGGAAAGGTTGAAAGCAGTTTTAGTGGAGGGAGAGAACCGTGAGCCAGAGGTCAGGGGCTGAGGCATCATGGGAAGTGATGAGTTATCTCTAGCGCGGAGTAGAGTAGAGAAAACTAACTCTTCCAAGCATTTCATCTTTGCAGAGATGGTGAGAGATAAGGTAATCATTAAAGTAACAGTAAGAGTAGGAGTTAAGAGAGATTTTTTTTTTAATGAGAAAGTCTGGAGTGTATTCAATGCTGAGGAGAGAAATTACAGTAAAGAGGGGAGTGGAATTTAAGATATAAGAGAGAAATAGGGTGAGGGGTAACAATGTATGAGGTCCCTGAGGAAGCAGGGCATCATGGAGTGTATCTGACATACAGGGGGAGGAATTTACCTTAGACAGACTAAAAGAACCCCTCCTTTGACAATAGGAGGGCAGAAGACAGGATCTAAATAAATGCAAGTTAGTTTGTAGGTTTGGTGTCAAGAGTTGAGTGGTTTTCCAGCAGATATATTTTTTCTAAATCATACTAATACTGGTACTTATTAACACTTGCTATGTTCTACACTATTCTAGGCATTTCATCCATTTTATCCTCTGAACAGCCGTGTGATGGGCTCTTCTATTATTATCTTCACATTGAAGCAGAGGAAAGGGAAGCATGGAGATAGATGAACTAATTTGCCCGAGATCTCACAGAGCCCAGACTCATACCGGGCAACCTGGCTCTTGAGCCCACCGTCTCAACCTCTCCTTCACCCTGCAGCTGTCTTCACTCCCTGTGAAGGAGAGGATTCGATTAGAAACATTCTTGGAGAGGACAAGTAAGAGGCCTTCTGAGAAAATACAAAGAGCTCTCCCGGCAGCATCAGGGGCTTCCGGGAAGCTGGAGGTCATGCTTGGTTGGCTCAAGCAAGAAGAACTTCTGAAAATGTTCCAGGTCAAGAACAACCCAAAATCAGACGAGCTTCCCAAGCAAAGGGAGAGCTCCTCTGAGGGGAATCCAAATACGATACTAAGATGCTGTTCGAAGAATAGAAGCTACTCAGTACCGGCACTTGGTGTTGCTAATTGTTCATTTTCTGATTTTTCTTTCTTTTTAAGGCAAGGAAGAATGTGCCCTTCTCCAGAATTACCCTTGGAGGAAAAGCTGGAGGGAGGTTCCAACTCCCAAATTGGTTTTTGAAATGGGTAAGTGGATAAACAGGATATAGTAACCTATGAACGGAAGAGGTGAAGCTAAGCCGTTAGGAAGGGGTGGAATTAAAGCGTGGATTTATTGACCAAATTATGCAACTTTAATTTTATAGGGACACTGTTCTTCATAGAAGACTGCTGAACAGTCAGTGTGAGTTATATTCCTAGGCAGGCACTCAGGGGAACCCTGTGAGCCAGAAACTATGACTCAAACTTCCAGTCTCGACAAACTGGTCAGACATAAATATTCTCCTGATGTCCACAAGCCCCTGCCCGTTAATACTCATTCTCGACAAAGTCTGGTTGATTGACTAGTTGACCAAATGACTGGAATCTTTTCTAAGCACAAGCTAGATTTTCAAAATCAAAATGAGATTGGAACAGAACCTAAGGCTTCTTCATATATTTATTAGAAATAAAAGAGAAAGTGCACAATGAATTTTCAAAGTCTGCAGATGGTACTAATCATGTTTATAGAGTCCAATGTTGATCTGATGTTAGTGAACCGAAAGATCACCAGAGACTCACAGAGTGGCCGGAAGAGCAATGTTGAGTTTGCATGTGGGTATGTGCAAATCCGTGCAGGGAAATGACTCTGTCTCACAAGTGATAAGTGCTGAAATAATTGTCACAACCTAGGAAAGGGTTTAGGAGTCCCCGATGGAATGTTCAACCCATTGAACTCTGGAACCAGAACAAACAGCCAAATAGTAAACATTACTAGGAAGGGTGCTGGAAAAACAGAACGAATGTTCTAGTCTATGTAATTTTCTCCACGCTTGAAATGCTACAGTGAATAAACTGTACTCATTGCTTCCAGAAAAGATCAGAATAAGCATATACATACATTTTTACCATTTGTTTTGATTGATTTCTGCAGAAAAGGCAATAATAAATAAATAAGGCAATAAAGATCTACAGCAAAGGCAGTTTGGAAGGAGTGCTTCTTGAGGGAAGGCACCAGTGATGGAGAAACAGAATTGCTGTTGGGAGGAGACAAGACATGGGTAGGAAAATTATGTCGAGGGTCAAATTAGAAGGATAAAGTGAGAATGGAAAGGGTGAGAAGATGCAGCCAGGGCTGGAGGATGAGAGGAGGTCAGAGCAGTTTGGATCAAGGACAACAGTTCAGGACTAAGTTCACAGCCTCTAGCTCTCCTTTATGTAGCGGCTGAAAGGACAGTGTATAGAGAATATGAGGGCCATGTAGGATTATTAAGGAAAATGGGTACTTTCCATTTACAGTCCTAATATTTGAGAGATGATAATCATGTTTTTCTAAAAGGTGTCACTTGTAGCCTTTGTCAGACCCCAAGACCTGAATTGGATTAAACAAGGCTCTGTGCATGTATGGAAATTTTCGTGGTAACCAGAAATGGCAAATCCTAGAACCTAAGGTACGACCTTATTTGAATAGAGACAGAAAAATCTTTGAAATTATTCTAACTTATTTGGCTCTGCATTTATTTCAATCCCCTATACTCACGCTTCCTTCCTTGGAGAGACAACAGAAACAACTGAAAGTCGCTTTTCTTTCAGAACGATCACATGCTTTCGCCATCTCACATGGAGAGAGAAATATTTTCTCTTTCCTACTCTGCTAAGCAGCTGTGCAGCTTTCCCGTCTGTCCAGTTTGTGGTGAATTGCATGTAAAGTGAACTGATGAAAATGGCCAAACTGGTCTCTAAAAACCCCACGAAAAATCCATTAAACGTCCTCCGCTAGAGGAAGTGGGAGGTTACAATGACTGTTTCGGACTCTGCTTTCTTGTTTTATGTCTGCTAACCAAGATAATCATAAAATGATGTGACATCTCACTCAAAGTCTTCCATCCTACGAAATAATCACCAAATATTATGGTTTAAATGATATGGCAAAGGTCTCTGCCCTTATGATGAATTTCTGCTGATCTCTCTTTGTAAGCATTTGCTCATTGTCAAACATTATAAAGAAATAATCCTGCTCTTTTTTCAGATTTTCCCACTTTATTTCTGCCTCCCAACTGTATTTGGGAGCCAGAGAATTCTAGATTGTCTCTTCCATTCTAAAATAGCAGTTATTTCAGGGCTGCATTTTATGTGTCATTCTTAATAGAGCAAGAAGAATTATTTGATGTTCTCTAACTTTTACACCATTGTGGCCTCTCCCGTTGCGGAGCACAGGCTCCAGACGCGCAGGCTCAGCGGCCATGGCTCACGGGCCCAGCCGCTCTGCGGCATGTGGGATCTTCCCGGACCGGGGCACAAACCCGTGTCTCCTGCATCGGCAGGCAGACTCTCAACCACTGCCCCACCAGGGAAGCCCTGATGTTCTCTAACTTTTATAGAAAGAAAACATCTTTAACAGGGACGATGTATTCAACACTTCTCTCAGAATGTGTATCAACTACTCAAGTCTTTAGAATTAGTGGAAATGAGCATTTGGGGGAAAGAAATTGACTACATATGCTTTGTAGTGTAGGACTGACAGTATAGAATTGAGAATCAGCATCAATTTTCTGAATAAATTCCATTAGGAAAGAGAAAGTTCCTTTCTGAAAAAAGAAAATCCAGGTGTAACTTCTTTATATTGTGGGGGGACTTGAGTGCTGTCCCAAGTCCAAATCTCCTGTGCCCGCTGGAAGCAGGAATGTAATTGCCCGGAGTGATTCAGTTCACAATGGGGACTCCTGGGATGTAGAGAATCACCAGACCCACTTGGGTGTGGATGCCAGATATAGGTAAGGTCACAGACACTTGTTACGCTCAGATGGAAGCACTTTTTTAAAAGAATTAAATCGGTATGTTTGTATTCGGGGACACCTCCTGGTGTTTGCAACTAGGTACACCTGCATCGGGCCACAAGGAACTTACCTTCCCTGTTTCTGCTGACTACCACAGCAAAATCTCTTTAGAGAATGAAGATGCATACAGGAGGTAGTAGCAGCATCAAGGAAAATCCATGGGGCCTCAGGCCATCTGGCTGGGGGTGAGCAAGATGAGGTGGGGTACATGCCTATCAGGGGACTGTGCAGAAATTTGGAGTCCTAGGGCTGGGTTAGCCAAGGAGACGTGTGTACTCAGGATGTTAGAAACCAACATAGGTTGGAGCCAGGTAAGTGGGGACAAGCTTTAAGCTTCAGGTAGGGGGCCTGAGTCAAGACCACGAAAAAAATACTCATTAGAAAGAAAGCCCTATGGGACCGGGGGCCAAATTTGAGTATGGTAAGTATCCTGAGAGCCATGAACTAGGATCCCTGCCCCCTAGTTTGGGAGACAAAATTAATAAAAGACAAATGAGACCCATTGGAGGAGCACAGAAAACAGCATTTTATAAAATGCCAGATATGTGTTTGGTGATTATCTTTTCTTGATTAAAGCCTGCCAGGTTAGCTTTCCAAAACCTCTCCACCCTGGTCTATATCATTTGGTTTGCAACTCTTGGTGGTGCCTGGGCCAAGCCTTCTGGTCCAAACAGATGGATTCCTTCCAGACACAGGACTGGAGAATTTTTCCACCGATGAGATATGATTTAAAAAAAACAACAAAACTTTGTTGAAACAACTAAGTACAAAACTTGATAATGTTTCTAATTATATTTAGCTAGATGATCCATGTGTAAAAGAATTTTAAGAAACACCCATCAAAGATAAGTTATGAAGGAGCTTTCTAATTTTCAGCTGTTATCAATCACTGCTCAGTAAAACCACTCTTAAGTGTGTTTAACGCGTTAGAGAATGTCCTGGGATTCGTTCCTAGCTCCTGAACGTGTGGGTCCTGCATGCGACTTTGCTCTCAAAGCACTCACAGAAGCCTTCCATCGGCCTGTGCTTGCCATGAATCAGGAAGGACCCGTATGTGTGACCTTCTCAAGGCAAAGCCTTGATCCATTCTTGGTGGTTTGCTTCCTCCATCTCTTTTGATCCAACAAGAAGAGAAAGGAGAATTCCGCTCTCGGAAAAAACCTTCTATTTTGTTGCTATGACTGCTTAAAACAAACATTTTAGCACCTCTTAATTAATCCATTGTAAGCCTCCTCCATCCCATCAACTATCTAGAAACATTGCTGATAACACCAGCTCTCAAAAGTGTCCTGGTGCGTACAGAATTGGTCAGATGAATCTGATTTATATTAGAGTTTAAAATTTATTTTAAAATCACCTTTATTGTTCCCTGGTAGTCCAGTGGTAAGGACTCGACGCTTTCATTGTGGTAGACCAGGTTCCATCCCTCATCAGGGAAACTAAGATCCTGTAAGCTGTGCGCCATGGTCAAACAACAACAACAAAGTCACCTTTATGGAGGTATAACTTATTTAAAATAAAATGCACTCATTTTCAATGTACAGCTCTATGAATTTTGACAAATGCACATACCCAGGTCACCCACACTCCTATCGAGGTATAGGTCACTTCTAGCATCCCCAAATGTTCATTCGTCCCTCGGCAATCGTTCTCCAGCCCCCAAACAAGCAATGCTTTCTGTCGCTGGAGACTAGCTTTGCCTTACTAGAATCTTACATAAATGCAGTCGTAACTGCTTATACTCTTTGTGTCTGGCTCCATTGTTCAACACACTGCTTCTGAGATTCATCCATGTTGTGAGTATCAGTAGTTCCTTCCTTTACTTCGTTTTCATGTACTTAGAGGGGGAAAGAGTCTTCCTTGTGCAGCCATATACTTACTGTTGAAGAGATTTTAATGACGGTTTGGGTTTGATGTCTGTCTTTCAGGGTATTCTTGCATATCCTGGTGAGACAATAAAATTCTTTAATGTCTCCATTGCCTGAAACGAATGGAGATTTCTATATGGCTTAAGGTACAGTGGAAAACAAGTGAAAGCATTGGCTTGAAATATGACATACGTGGTGAATTATGATACACTGATTTTAGAACACGTATTTACTGTCAGTTAAGGTTATGAATGACTGACTCTTTCACATGAAATCTTTTGACCCCAGAACTACTAAATGCTATATAAATTGTGGGCATGATCTCACAATCTTTCTCTTCAAGTCTCTAGGCTTTGTGTTTAGAGTTTCTGGTACCAAGATTTTTTGTTATCAATTTTAAAAGGTTTTCTTTCTTCTGATCAATTATAAGCCTTTATAATGTAATTTTAATTTAAGTTATTAGAATAATGTTGAGAAGGAAATGGGAAAAATTCAACAAATTTTATTGCTCATTTGGTTGAAACACTAACAAGCAAGCCATTATTCCCTCTCTCCGTAAGTTTGTAATCTAGTAGAGGTAAAAGACACGTCCAAAAAGAACTATAATGTAGAGAACTATAAGAATTATAGCTGCAGGAGAAAAGCCCAAAACTTTCTATGGGATTTAGCGAGAAGAAAGAGCAGTTTGACCTCAGGGAATACAGAAAACTGCATGGTGTTGAGTTGCTGTTTTCCTAATAGAAAAGTAGGAATTTCAATAAATGAGGAAATAAGGGCATTCCAGGCAGAGAGAAGCAGCCTTATATCAGGTCTTATCATGTGTCAGTACTGTGCTGTGCACTCTACTCTTTGGCTGTCAGAATAGGTATTATTATCCCGACTTTCTGGATGAGAAAACCAAGAACCACAAGACTATGTAACTTGGCCCAAGTCCCACAACTTCTAAGTGGCAGAACTGGGATTGGAATCATGTTTATTTAGCTCCAAAACCTGTGCCCTTAACCACAAGGCTTCTCCCTTTTCCATAGCTAAGGCTGCCTCCTTGATGGCTCATGCCACCTGGCTCATCCCTGCCCTCTGTTGACATACTGGTCACTCCGCATCTTCCCACAGGAATTGGGCATGAAGACCATAGCCTTCCTCTGTGTCTCCTGTCCTGCCACCAAGTCTTGGGTCACTGCAGTGTCCATGTGAACAGCACACACAGAGCTCCATCCTCAGGGTCTTAATATCCTTCTCTCCAGAGATTTCTTCTTTCCATTTCTCCTACTTACTTGTATCTCCAACGCCCAGGCCTTGTCATCACCCAGAATGGTTTCACCTCTGAAATCTTAAGCTCTAATGTCCCCATCTCTGGCCAAAACCTCACATCCTCTCAGCTAGGTCCCTCTTCCACCGGCTCTGGACTATACCTGCTACACATGCCTTCACTTCTCCCAACCTTGCAGCCCTTTCCTGGTCTAACTTCTTGATCCAACTAGGACCACATGACTGATCCCCTAAACCACATTTTCTCACAAACATTCTCAGCTCATTAAACCCCTATTCTTCCCTTGCCCAGCCCAGCAAAACCCTGGATCATCTGTCACTAATGCTGCTGACTATAGCTAGAGCAAATCACACAACAGATTATGTTGGATCCACTACAAACTCCTGGTCTCCTCCCAAGTTGGACCCTCAATACCTTTCAAAAATCCTTTTTCTTGGGCTTCCCTGGTGGCGCAGTGGTTGAGAGTCCGCCTGCCAATGCAGGGGACACAGGTTCGTGCCCCGGTCCAGGAGGATCCCACATGCCGCGGAGCGGCTGGGCCCGTGAGCCATGGCCGCTGAGCCTGCGCGTCCGGAGCCTGTGCTCCGCAACGGGAGAGGCCACAACAGTGAGAGGCCCGCGTACCACACACACAAAAAAGTACTTTCTGCCTAGAGTTGTGAGGATTATGTGTGCTCATTTATGTAAAGTGCTTAGAACAGCACTTTAAAAGTGTTAGCCTTTATTATTATGACTGTTGATGGTGGTCGTGGTAGTAGAACTGGTGAAAAGAAAAACAAGTCAAAATCAGATGTCACTCCCAAAATCCATGAGTTGGCTTCCCCTGGGAGTCTCCTACTGGCTATCTTTCTCTAAAGCGGACTCTCCAATGGGAGTCCCTTGTCCCTGTCCTGAGTCTCTGTCCCTCCTCAGTTCCAGTCAGAGCTGGAGGGGATACTCAGCATCTTCCTAATCTCTGCAGATTTCTAGCTCTGCCCACATGTCAACACTCACTGCCTGAAACACCTGTGTTTAGACCATTTCCCTGATTTAAGTTTTTCCCAAGAATACAGCACATTCTTGCCTAATACCCTCATGACAAAGACAACATAGGTTTCCTTCTAGAACAAAGGGAGGGAAAATAGTTGAGCCTCCGCTCCAAAGTGCAGAATCACTTGTAACCCTCACCACCAAATGGCAAGGTTTTTTTTGATACTCACTTGGGGGGACCAGATGCTTTCACATGTGCAGTTCTTCCTCACTCCCAGGCACCAGGAGGCAAAGGTTAAGCCTTTTTCTCATTCCATCACTAGCACACATACACGTTTCCTTCTAGTGTCCCTAGATTGTCTTGAATCTCAGCAGCAGAGAAAGAAGTAATCAGTGTGGATGGTGGATGCAGACATGGTGGAGACCCCTTAGGGAATATTCAGCCCCCCCGACACGTGGCAAGCTCTCCATCCATCCCCTGTGTCCTTCACCGCTTTACTTCCAGGCTGAGTGCAGACATATAAACTAGCCATTGATGACACACAAATGTGCTGCCATATTCCAGGTGAAAAACTCTGTGCTGAAAAGTGTTTTATACCTTTCTCAGTCATAACAACAGTAGACAGTCACTGAGGGTCTGCTGTGGGTTATGCTGCGAACTCTCTAACTCTCACAAGAATAGGCATTGTTATCCTGAATTTACAAGTGAGGAGATGCAGAGAAGTTAAGAATGTCCAAAGCCATGGTGCTGGGAAAGGGTGGTGGAGAATTCACATTGACTCTCCAGTTAGAAACTTTTCCATTTCCCAATACATAGCATTGCCTCACCTCTCATAAATCAGGGTGGAGTCACTTCCAAACCAACTTAGACAACAAACAGAGGCTCTTAAGATGAAGTAGTGACAAAGATTGAAAAAGAGGAACATTCCTTAAAGGATTTTTCTTGCAAATTTAGCCAACTTCTTAACTGATCTTTGCGATTCCTTTTGCTGTGTCTCCGTCAGGGTGGGAAGGAGACACACATTCTCTTTCCTCTGCGCACATAAACGTTCCTTAATAAATTATGCTTTTTGACAGTCTGGGAGAAAGACTTTCATCATCCTGCTTAGGATGAAGTCACTCACACTGCTCTGCAGGGGGAGGTATATTTATAGGTATAAACGCCATTCCTAGACTGACGTTACCCAAATTTTTATGTTCAGCTAAGACTTCTGCTCTGAACTCTGGGATCATATACCTAAAGGGCTATTTGACATGTCTGCTTGGATATTTCACACTGTTTCAAACTTACCACATCCAAAATGGACCTTTTGATTTCATTCTCCCACCTCCAGCGTGATCCTCCCCATTTTTTCTCATTTCAGCAGATGTGGCACCACCATATCCCAAGGAGACACTGAAGAGTCTTTATCAGAGGACGACATGGCCAGCTTTGTTGACCAATAGGTACCTCACCCTGGCAACAGTGAGGGGTCAGGGTTTTTAGAGCTGAGAGGAGAGTTGAGTTGGTGGTGCTTAAGAAGGTTAATCTGGGAGACTTTGGGGACTGATTGAATTACTTTCTTTACATTAACAAAATATGACATGTAAAAGTAAGTTAATACAATGTGTTTATAGAAATTTCTGTTGTTAGGTTTAGCCATGTGAAATGGTCATTTATAGGTCAACAAATGTTGAGAAGCAGCAATTTTATACCATTCGCTGTCTATCCAAAGTATAAAAATATCTAATTTTGGTAAAAGTGTTAGAAAACAAACATATCCTACTGGTATAATTGTTAAAATTTTCTGGGAAGCAATTATATCCAGTCTTAAAACAGTAAAATTCATACAGTAATTTTACTTGAGAGAATAAGAAAATGCCAATGTAAAAGGATATTCATCGTAGTGTTGTTTATAACAAGAAAGAAAATGGAATTAGTCCAAATACAAGAGACTTTAAATAAAGGTAATTGGTTCCATAAATAGTATACAACTACTAAAGTTGTGATGTAGGATTAAAATTTAATGTCATGAAAAGATATCCACAACATATTATTGAGCATAAGGACAAAATATAAAGCAGAATGTGTGACATAATACCATTTTTATTTAAAAAATTATGGGATTCTGTATCCTACAGTATGCAGAGCAAATTACCTAGAAGAAAATATTTCTAAATGTTAACAGAGGCTGGGTGGTAGACTTTAAGAATTTTTTTTTTTTTTTTTTTTTTTTTGCGGTACGCGGGCCTCTCACTGTTGTGGCCTCTCCCGTTGCGGAGCACAGGCTCCGGACGCGCAGGCACAGCGGCCATGGCTCACCGGCCCAGCCGCTCCGCGGCACGTGGGATCTTCCAAGACCGGGGCACGAGCCCGTGTCCCCTGCATCGGCAGGCGGACTCTCAACCACTGCGCCATCAGGGAAGCCCTAAGAATTTTTAAAAATACTTTTTAGTAGTTTATAAGAATTTCGGGTGAGTTTATGTTATTTTTATAATCAAACAAAAGCTACATACAAAAGGAAAAACCTAACCAAAAAAAAAGCGTCAAACATATTTAGATAAATATAGGAATGATCACTTTTTAGGGAAAATCCTGGTGTTTAGATGAACCTCCCTAATTTTTGCCATTAGCAGTGATTGATACCTTCCTGTATTTTTCCTGATGACGACATTAGTAACAGAGAGTGGGTTCATCTATAGATGACATTCAGCGCGTGTGGACAGTGGGTGCCCCACGGGCTTGCATTCATAAACAAAATTTGCTGAACTCATATCAGCAGGTATGTCCATTTTCTCCCAGATTCAAATTTCTGTGGGGGTTGAAAGCTGCATTGTCAAGTCTAATACCATTAAACATAAATTCTCAGTTCTGAAGAAGAAGTAGCTCTTTCATTCACGGTTTTTATTTTTCTGATTCACAACTCCTGATTTCTATTTTAGAAGAGTGTGACTCTGTAAGTCTAGTTTGGGGACTAAGTAGATCTAGGAAGAGTGAGATAACCTATTAGAATATCAGATTTTTGTTTCAAATATTCTTTTTTTTCTTTTATAAATCATTTTTGTTTTACACCATTGAGGGTTTGTTTTTGTTTTTTTGGCTTGTGGGATTTTATTTCCCTGACCAGGGATCGAACTTGGGCCCTCAGCAGTGAGAGTGCAGAGTCGTAACTGCTGGACCACCAGGGAATTCTCTTAAATATTCCTATTAACTCATATAACCAATACCTTCTCACCCGAGATTCAATGTCCTTTTTGTTGGAGAAGTACTGTATATAGTGATGAAGGGCACAGCCTCCAAATCTCTGCTGCCCAATAGAAATATGAAAGCCACATATATAATTAAACTTCCTAGTAGCCACATTAAAGGAAAAGAAAAGGAAATGGATGGGATTAATTTTAATAATATATTTTGTTTAACTCAATATACTCCCAATATTAGCATTTCAACATATAATCAATATAAAAAATTATTGAGATATTTTACATCTTTGTTAGTCTTTGTTTCATCCTGCCATTACTTTAAAAAAAATGTATAAGCAAATATTTACAACCATTTTTATTCCCCCCGCCGTTCTTTGATAAAAGTTGGTGTATTAGCGTGTTGTTCTGCATCTAGCTCTTGAACTTCATTTATGTGGAGATCACTCCATTGCCATCTATAGAGATCTTCATTCTTCTTTATGGCTGCATAGTACTCCATTGCATAGATGTTCCATTTTAAGCAGTTCCTTATTAATGAGACTTAGGTTATTTTCAGCCTCTTGCTTTTACAGATAGTTTTACAATGAATAGCAAAGGTCATTATACAAAGGTCATTTCTGGTTTTGTCCGTATGTTGTAAAGACCCTTTAGAACTTAAAACTTTTGAGATTCTATGCCTATCATGCAAGAGATATGAAAGAAGTTCATTTGTGGCCATGACTCTCAAACTGTTTATCAATACAAGGGATAAAATGAGGACATTTAGACTTGTATTTTGCAAGTTCTCTTCTCATTGTTTCTCACCATTCAGAAACAACTCAAAGACAGTCTTTTTTTTTTTACATCTTTATTGGAGTATAATTGCTTTACAATGGTGTGTTAGTTTCTGCTTTATAACAAAGTGAATCAGTTATACATATACATATGTTCCCATATCTCTTCCCTCTTGCATCTCCCTCCCTCCCACCTTCCCTATCCCACCCCCTAGGTGGTCACAAAGCTGATCTCCCTGTGCTATGCGGCTGCTTCCCACTAGCTATCTGTTTTACGTTTGGTAGTGTCTATATGCAAAGACAGTCTTAATAGGGTAATTTCTAAATAAACTACTGGGAGGAGTAGTTCTAGATTTGCCTCTGTGACGCTGATAAATCAGTCCTTCTGAGCTCAGTCCCTTCTCTGCCTGGAATGGATTATACCTGTTACAGAGGGGCCACCATAATGTCATTGCAGGGGGACTGTGTGGGGACAAAGACACCTCATTGTTGAATAACCTGTGGCAGAGGAAGATAATGTTCCCACAAAATACCAAACTGGCTTGCCTGAAGGCAGATTTTGCAACCTTCTAAGAAAGTATGGTAAGTTTGTTGTGAATCCAGGGAGATGTAGTTGGGAAATTAGAGTCTTGGCCCTTCCCAAATCTGGGCAAGACTTTACGGTGGCCATCACCTTCATCCAGTGTGTCTCCTGCTAGGAACTGGGAGACTCAAGAAGTCACCTCCCTGAGCATCCTCCTGACTCTTCCCGGCAGCCTCTGCTGACACTGTCTACTTTCTGACTGATGGAGCAGACTCACTTCTCCTCTTCCCCACAAAATCCAGGATTCTGGGGCCACTTCAGAAGTCTAAACATATCACTAGTGCTTAGAACCCTAGTTCCTAGTTCTAATAATAACTGAATTGTTATTCTTCAGATAGATTCCAACTTTTCACTAAGCAGAAATTGACTTGACAAACCTCAATAGCAGCACATTTTTCTTTGCATATTCCTGCCAATTGGAGAACATATGAGCATTTTCAAATTTTTACACTCCCGGGCTGCTGGTACTGGTAGGGGAAGAAGTTTTGTGCTGTGTTTCTCTCTTACTGCAGTGCCCATTACCAGATACTAACCTTCTCAGAGGGTCACATCCCTGCAAAGGGAGCCAGTGGTTGCTTTTAGCCAATAAAAGGCTTCCCTTCTATCTGATTTATCTTTATGCTTCTGACTGATAAAGAATTATTGTGATCCTAGAAAAGGGCCACTTATGTGACTATTTTTAATCCTGTAGAACAGTTTCAAATAAGGATCTTAAGGAGAGAAATACTTGCCTTTATTTAGTAATTATACTTAATTGTTTAAAGGAGATGGGCTACAAAAGCAGTGGAAGATGGAAGACAGCCAATAAATTTTAAAAGTTATTCATTGACTTTCTGATGGATGGGGCTTTTTTCTAGTGTGTCCCCAGAAAGTCCTGAGCTTACATTTAAAAACAAAGTTTCAGGCGCATCCCAGATATTCCCAGTTTTCTGTGTGTAAAGCTGACATGGCCTGGAGCATAGTGCTAGTATTAGAGTTGGCTGGAAAATTTCCATCTTCCATCTGTGGCATGATTCTAGCTAACTTCGGAGCCAAGGTGTTTCACATGGCTTGGGACCAAAAAGACATGTTTGAGTTTGTGAATCGATGTAAGCAGTCACTGGCTCTAAACCTGAAAATTCCAGAAGGTGAGGCATCCTTGAGAAAAATCTGTCTTCAGACTGATGTGTTTATTGATCCTTTCCCCAAAAGGGCTCTGAGGAAAGGGCAAACTTTTCATATTTGAAAAGGAGGACATATTACAGAAGAATCTGAGATTCAACTATGCTGCAATTTCTACTGGAATGAATTTATCCAGTAGGTATTCTCAGTGCAAGCACGATGTTAACTATTTGGCTTTATCTGGTGTGTTGTCAAAATTTGGTCAGAAAAACAAGAAACCGGGCTTCCCTGGTGGCGCAGTGGTTGAGAGTCCGCATGCCGATGCGGGGGACGCGGGTTCGTGCCCCGGTCTGGGAAGATCCCACATGCCGCGGAGCGGCTGGGCCCGTGAGCCATGGCCGCTGAGCCTGTGCGTCCGGAGCCTGTGCTCCGCAGCAGGAGAGGCCACAACAGTGAGAGGCCCGCGTACCGAAAAAAAAAAAAAAAAAAAGAAAAGAAAACCCATACCATCACCCAATTTCCTGGCTTCCTCAATCTCCGGGGTTCTTGGGGCAATGGGTGTTGTGATGGCTCTTTCTGAATGTGCCCAGCCTGGGAAAGGACAAGCAGTTGATGCAAATGTGATAGAAAGTGTAGCACGTGTTATTTCCGTGCTGTGGTACCTGCACAACGAGGACAGTTTTAACAAAGCAAAGGGAGAAAATCTGCAAGACGGTGGCATACTCCTCTGCGAAACCTATCAGACCTCGAAGGGAAGTTCACGGCCGTGGGGGCTTTTGAAGTCCCCATCGATGAGAAATTTCTAAAAGGACTCGGTCTCGGTCCTTAAAACTTCCCAAGCAGCTGAGTTTGTCAGATTGACTGAGGCTGAAGATGCTTTTTGCACACATCTCCAAGAAGAGGCAGCAGAATGGTGCAAGATCTTTGTGAAGCTGGACGCGTTTGTGACCCCTGTTCTGCTGTTTGAGGATATTTCTCAACTGAAGAATAAGGAGCAGTCTTCTCTTTTTTTTGTTGTTTTTTTTGAGGTACGCGGGTCTCTCACTGTTGTGGCCTCTCCCATTGCGGAGCACAGGCTCCGGACGCGCAGGCTCAGCGGCCATGGCTCACGGGCCCACACGCTCCGCGGCATGTGGGATCCTCCCGGACCGGGGCACGAACCCGCGTCCCCCGCATCGGCATGCGGACTCTTAACCACTGCGCCACCAGGGAAGCCCGAGCAGTCTTCTTTTATCATGGATCAATAGAAGGTGATAGACTCGATGCCAGTTCCATTTCTTTCAAAACCTCCAGCTTCTGTCCCTTCCACATGGATTGAGTCCTAAGAGAACACTCAGAAGAAATATTCAGAAAATATGGATTTACAGAGAAAACTATAATTTGAAAAGATATATGCTCCCCAATGTTCATAGCAGCACTATTTACAACAGCCAAGACATGGAAACAATGTCCTTCCACAGATGAATGGTTAAAGAAGATGGGGCACATATGTACAATAGAATACTACTCAACCATACAAGGGAATGAAATAATGCCATTTGCAGCAACATAGATGGACCTAGAGAATATCATACTAAATGAAGTAAGTCAGAAAGAGAAAGACAAATACCATATGATACCACTTATATGTGGAATCTAAATATGACACAAATGAACTTATCTACAAAATGGAAACAGACTCATAGATGTAGAGAACAGACTTGGTTGCCGAGGGGGTGTTGGGGGAGGGTTGGATTGAGAGTTTGGGATTTGCAGATGCAAACTATTATATACAGAATGGATAAACAACAAGGTCCTACTGTATAGCACAGGGAACTATATTCAATATCCTGTAATAAACCATAATGGAAAAGAACATAAAAAAGAATGTATACATACTTGTAACTGAATCATTTTGTTGTACAGCAGAAATTAACACAACATTGTAAATCAACTATACTTCAATAAAATAAATTTAAAAAAAGGAAATATGGATTTAGGGAAGAAAAAACAGCCCAACTTCATGCTTTGGGAGTCATTAAAAGCAGAAAGCCAAAAGCTAATCTGTAACATTTAACTGTAAAATGTACCTATTTTGTAAGTAACCCAGTGAGCTTACATTGATGTGTAAGATTGGAGGAGCTTTCACTGGAGGAGTTCATTCCTGGGTTAAGATGAAATCTCACGCTTTCAGAAAATTTAAAGAATGCTGGCATAGTTTTAGTTGTGAGTTTTCTGTAATTTTTATACCAAGTAAAGACTGTAGAGTTGACATATATTGTCATTATTCTAATTGTCATCCAAACCAGTGCCATATTGGATAGGCATTCTGCCTTTAGTGGCTTTAAAATATTGTTTCATGTCTGGAAATTGACACAAATTCCTACATGATTGCACTTTTAAAAAGTCACTTAACTGTATTTTCTTGGATTCGCACTAGTGAGAGAAGAGAGAAATACATGGTTTAAAATTTAATCATTACATACGTTGTGTTTCCAGGCGGAAGGCATATGGAAAGGATACTGCTAGATGGTTACACTTTTACAAAATGTAAATCTAGACAAGCATGTATATTGTAATGCACCAAGAATTCTGTACTTTGACATATAGTGAATGAAGTGTAATTTTTCCCTAAGTAGTGTGGCCCTTTTCGTTTTTCTCTCCCTTCCTTCCTTCCTCCCTCCCTCCCTCCCTCCTTCCCTCTCTCTCTCTCTTCCTCTCTTTCTTCCTTCCTTTCTTTCTTTCTTTCTTTTTCCCCTCCCTCCGTTCCTTCCTTCCTTCTTCCTTCCTTCCTTCCTTCCTTTCTTTCACACAAAATGACCTCATCTCACAAAAATGATCTCTTCTTTTTCAATCATGCTTTCTGGGAGGCAGAAAACATATTCTCTCTATTCCCATGGAATTTTAACTTTCTTTCCACTCCACCTTTCTGGGCATAGTTCAAGCAAACAGACTCCTTTTCTCTCAAATTCTGTGTCTTCTAATTTTTATGTGGGAATTTCAATAAAGCCTCAGTAGACTAACTCATATAAATAAAAATAAATAAAGGTCATGTGCCAGATAAATCCATTTATGTTCTGAAGGGGCTCAGACCTATACAACAGGTGAGTGGACTTGTGACCACACCGCAGCATCCTGCAGGCCTGCCTCCTGCAGACTAACATGCTGGGAGGTCCCAGCGCTCAGTCAGGCCTTCAGCTGGGAGGTCCCTACCCCACCCCCAGGCTAGGGTATGATTCCCACATAAAACAAAGGAAAAACCCCACCAAACAAGCAAATAAAAAATCCAAACAAAAACTGAAGGTATTCCCTGCCTACCTTAGTCTCTTTTAACACTGATCAAAAATTTCTAACATTATTAACCCCAGTCTCCTCTATTAACAAAATTTCTTACTATTTATTTCTCATCCTCTTAAAGCCAAATCCAGAGTGTGTGTGTGGTGGGGGGGGGGCAGGGGAGGAAGAAGTAGATTGGGTAGTAGAAAGATAAATACAAAACACTTTTGTGGAATTGCACCCTGGTACAGGGAGTACAAAGGAGGAGATTGTCAATTCGTCTGGCAGGGAAAATGTGTCATCTGGGGGCTGCTCAGGATAGATTCTCATGTTGTGTTTTAAATCGTGGGTGGTTGAGAAAAATATTTCCAGTCAAAAGGAATAGCATGGGTAGAATCCTGGAGGTTGAGACAAGGTGGCCTTCACTGAAATAGGATCATATGATACATATTGTCATTTTTTTATCACTCAACAATGTGTCATGGTGTCTTTATCCAACAGATCGTGTAGATCTATCCCATTCTTTTTAATGGTTGACCATTGCTATGGTCTGAATGTTTGTGTCCACTACAAATTCATATGTTGAAGTCCTAACACCTAAGGGATGGTACGAGGAGGTGGGGTTTCGGGGGAGGTGTGTAGGTCATGAAGGTGGAGCCCTCAGGAATGGGATTAGAGCCTTTATGAGAGAGACCCCTACAGAGCTCCTGAGCCCTTTCTGCCATGTGAAGACACAACAAGAAGTCTGTCACCAGGAAGAAAGCACTCACTTGACCGTGCTGGCACCCTGATCTCAGACTTCCAGCCTCCAGAATGGTGAGAAGTAAATTTCTGTGGTTTATAGGTTACCCAGTCTCTGGTATTTTGTTACAGCAACCTTGAATGGACGAAGACACACATCATTGCATTGCGTGGACATGCCGCCAAAATTTAGGTATCGTGTTCTCTCCTGCTAGATTTTTAGGTTGTTTTCAGTTGTTATGAACAATTGCCCAATCATTCTCTTAAGAAATATCCCTTCTGGGATGCAGAATACTCATATGCCAAATATATTTTTTTATATATTGGCAGTTGTCTTCCAGAAAAGTATATGAATTTATACCCCTAATGGAATATGAAAGGCCATTTCTTTGCATGCTTGCAACTCTTAATGCTTTGAATCATTTTCATGTTTGCCAGTCATTTCAGTGATGATCTTTTTTTCTCTAAATTTGCTTTTTAAGATTACTAGTGAGACTACATTTTTTTACACGTTGATTGCATGTTTGTGTTCTTCTTTTAGAGAATTTATTACCATTTTGGAAAATTGCTTATTTTTAGATCAGAATATTGTCTTTTTTATTGTTTAATGGGAATATTTTATCTGCCATATAATATGCTACTCATATCTTTCTCAATTTGACATTTCTTTTTTAACTTTGTATATAGACTCTCTTGTTGTACCTGTTTTAAATTTTTATGAAATCAATCCTCAAAGCATAAAAATAAAAAATAACTTCCTGTTGTAGAAGATTGCCAAAATGGCCTGTTTTTCATTCCTTGTATCCATGCCCTCTGCAACTTTGCTGCTTCTCCCACCAAGAGATGACATCTATTTCCCCACTTGTGACCTGCATTGGCCAATGGAAAGCAGCAGAAGTGACAACGCACACCATTTGATCTCTGTCTTGAAACCCCATCCCTGCCATGTGAAAAATCCCAGCTGGCTCACTGGAAGATAAGAGATGTGTGGCCTAGTTGTCCTCACATGCCGGTATCCAGCCAAACCAGCAGACACGGGGGTAAAGTCATGCTAGACAGCCAGCCCCCAGCCCACTTGCCTGCTGACTACAGCCTCATGAACAAGCCCAACTGAGATCAGCCACACTGGGCCCAGTTCAGCAGAACTGCCCACATGACCTGCTTTAATTGTATAACTGTAGCTTTAAAGCACTACGATTTGGGGCAGTTTGCAATGAGGCAGTAAATAACTGATTCTCCTATATTTTCTTCTAACACTAGGTTTTGTTTTGGAATTTTCTGTTCTTAACTATTTAATCCATATAAAGTATATGTACAGTGTGAGGTAGGTAGTTATGGGGTCTTTATTTCTTTTACTAAATGGATAGCCGATTTTCTTAACTCTGTTTATTGAAATTTCTTTCACCACCGATTTGAAATGCCATGGTTTTCATTAACTAAATTCCCATGTGCGCAAGGATTTGTTTCTGGGCTCTCTAACATGTTCCACTGATTTATTTTCTTATATCTGTGCCAATAATACAACATTTAATTTCCTAATTTTAGAGTATGACTTGATATCTGGAATGCTCCTAGGAAATAACATAGGAAACCAATTATTAGAACTCAAGGGGAGGGATACTGTCTTAAATACTTTTGTATTTCCCCTAGATTCCAGCTAACTCTGTGGACATGGAGGTGACTGCAAAATATTTTTTGAAAGAGGAAATATTTGGTCTTCTGTATTGTAAATCTGTGGCATTCAATATGCTAGAAATAAATTTGGGAGCTTGTGGTTTACAAAGATGACATTTACAGTCATTTTTTCTTTTATCCTCACAACTCTATAAGCTGTAAGTTTAGCAACCTGAGAAAGGTTCCTCATGGTGATGAAGGACAATGGAGAAGGAAGAGAAGAGGAGGAGGAGGGAGAGAAAGCTAACATTTACTGAACGTTTACTCTGCGTTAGGGTCTATACTAAATACTATAAATGTCTTACCTTATTTAACTCTCATAACAACCCTATGAGGTTAGTACTATTTATAAATCCAGTTTTCAGAAGAGAAGGTAAAATTCAGAGAAGTTGAGTAACTAGATCAAAGTCACACAGTAAATGACAGAGTCAAAATTCTAAATGAATGTGAATACAGGGAAAAAACCCAAAACCACTGAAAGAAAATACACCTAAAGGTTAGCAGTTGTTCTCTCTGGACAGTAGGATCATGACAATTTCCATTTTCTTCTTATTAATTTTTCTGTTGCCCAACTTTCCTGCAAGGAACACATATTATTTTAGTAAGCATAATATAAATATAATAATAATAAAGTACAAATAAGTCTTAAAAAGATGACCCTTCTATCATTAGAATCTAGTGTGAACTCTTCAGTAAAATAGTAGATAGCTTTCTCTTCACCAGGCTGACTGGGTCAGTTACCAAGCTAGGATATGGCAGCGAGATCCGTCCTCCATTCTGCCATATTATTAGACAGCCTGCTCTGTTATTCTCTTCTGTGTGCACTTTTCACTGGACCATTCCACTCCTGCCTGGCATCCTACCTTTGGACTACCCTCTACTCATTACCTTTATAAAGACTGGAAACAGATCAATGGAAGAATTTTATAAGAAAAAGCATTAGATAATAAACAGCTGATGAAGAAGTTTGGAAGGTATAGAAAGAATCCAGGTTTGTTCCTTATTCCTATTTCTGCTCCTCAGGCTTCCTATTGCCTAAGTGTGAACAAGTGGTGGGTATTGATGCTATCTGGCCACACTCATTTTATTGTTATTTTAGAAAAAGAAGCATGGGATTATGAGTATGGGGACAGAGGAGATGACCTAAATTTACCCAATGGTAAAGCAGGATAGGACTTCTGAAAATAGGGGGAAATAGGGAAGAAATAATAACTTAAGTGAAACAGGAAAAAAAGGAAGAAAAAACAAAAAAGTGAATAAATAAAAGTCATAAAGCCAGACAGAAGGAATAAAATTAAGTTTATTGGTAGATCTATTAAATATGAATGGACAGCATTCTCCATTAAAAGACTATGACTGGCATTTTTTTATTTATAAAGACTACCCATAAAGTTTAAGGAAAGAGAAAATAAAGGAATGAATAAACATATTATGTAGCAAATACTCAATTGCCATTCCTACTTCCTTCTTATTTGTATCAAGCAAGGTGGAATTTATGGTTAAAAACTCCCAAGTCAAGAAAAATGATAGAATGTTGAGCAGCAACCCTATGGTAGCAAATGTGAACATCTGGAGAGATGCGAGCATTTCTTTTGCTTTTTTTCTTGGTAACTACCACTTACATTTTTGTTGAATAAAATACTATATTATAAAAAATAATTCAATAGTGAGATGATTCAGGAAGCCACTTTGAAATGAGTCACTTAAAGGTAAGAATGATATTGTTCTGCAGGGTCAGGATTCTGATTTGATTCAGTTCACTATGCACAGCAAAATTAAAAATGAAAGGTTAGACACTCTAAGAACAGAAATAGAGTTGATAGAGTAATACATCTTCCAAATAAGTAGAAGAGAACAAATGAAAGACTAAAACAAACAAAAAATCAATCCAAAAAAGGCAAGAAAGGAGAAAAAAAGCATAGAGAGTACAAAGTTTAAGATGGTAGAAAAAGCCCAAATTCATTCCTTCAACAATTATATGATGGAGTGCCTACTAAAAGCAAAATACTGTTTTAGGAAACAGCAATATGGCAGTAAACAAAACAGAAAAAGACCTGCTCTCATGAACCTTCTATCCTAATGGGGGAAATACATAGACCAGATAAATGAATAAATCACCTGTGGCACGTCTTAGGACAGTAAGCACAAGACAAATAAGTGCAGTGGATATGTTAAGGATGGAAGAAGGCTTGTCAGGGATGGCCTTCCTGGGAAGGTAATATTCAAGACATTACGAGGGAAGTAAGTAATTGAACCATGTGGATGTATGGAGGGAACAGCATCTCAGACAAAGGAACAGCAAGTGCAGATATCCTGAGGCTAGCATGTGCTTGTGGAGGCCACATAGAGCAGAGGGGAGAGCAGAGGTGAAGCAAGACTGGATCAGACAGGACCTTGGGGGCCACCTGGCTTTTACGCTGAGTGAAATGGGTAGCTGGAGGATTTTTTGAGAAGAGCCAGATGATCTGGTTTATTTATTCATTTATTTTTAGGAGGATCACTCTAGATGCTGTGATGCAAACAGACTAAAAGGAAAAAGCAGAGACTGGTTGGGTGGCTACTGCAGCGGCAACTTGAACAAGTGAAGGCGGTGTGAAGGGCTGGGGAGTCTGGAGAGATTTTGAAGGTGGAGTCCACAAGATACGCTGATAGATTACATGTGAAAGAGATGAGTCAAGGACGTCTCCAAAGGTTTTGGCCAGAACAAATATCTCAGCAGTGATAATGAATGTAAATACAGTAAACTCGCCATTCAAAGGCAGAGATGGTTGGCTTGGATTACAAAAGGCATCCTCAGCATATAAAAGGTGAGCATACAGAAAGGTTAGAACTAAAAGATGAAAAAAGTTAGGAGATAAATATTGAAAGACAGCAGGCATGGCTATATTAATGCCCGACAAAAGCGAAATTCCCTCTCTTAATCTCTACCTCCTCTGTCTTCCTCTGTTTGGCAATTTTGAACCCAATCTTCCCCAGGGAACCGTTTCTTTAGGGATAGGGATGTCACACCCTCATTTAGACCCAACCCCCCTTCGAACAGTCCCCAGGAAGTACTAAGTACTATGATTATGTGAAAAAAAATTTTGTAATGTTGTCTATCTGCTGATTTCTCCTCCATCATAAATAATTGATTTGGGAAGGATGGGGCTGTTCGTCTCTAAGGTGACACCAAGTAAAGTTGCTGCTTCTACCAATTTCACCTCTTCCAAGGTGACACGAGCATGATTCTATATGAGAAGCTGGAACACCAAGGGATCACGTTTCGTTTCTCCTCAATAAGACTTTCCTATGTAGTGCAGGGCAAGGCTGCCAAACGCAAGGCGCTCTCTTTGGACCAGGCACGTCTGGGTTTGGTCAAAGCCACGGAGAGCAGGCCACACTTGGCTCTGGTAACCTGGGAAGTTTTTATGAAAGAAAAAAAGGAGAGAACCCTGGAGTGTGACGCACTGACCAAGGCCCAGCCGGGAACGATGGCTCCCTCAGCTCACTAAACCCTTTGGAGCTCATCTGCCCTCGGGGATAATAATGGCACACATCTCATATTTAGAATTAATTGCAATTATACATTTATTTTTTTGAATTTTATTTTATTTATTTAGTTTTTATACAGCAGGTTCTTATTAGCTATCTATTTTATACATATTAGTGTATATATGTCAATCCCCATCTCCCAGTTCATCCCACCACCCCCCACAATTATAAATTTAATTTACTTGTCACAGTTCCAAGTGCTTAATAACAGATCAGCTGTTATTATTACCAAACAAGTGTGATCTCTAAACATTTCTTTCTTTATTTGTTTATTCATTCATTGATTTATTTTTGAGAAAGCAATGTCCTTGGCAAAAATTAGCATTTGTTTACAAATTGTTTTCTCCTCCATCAAAGAGATGGAAACTGAGGACTGGAAATACCTAAAAGCTTAAAACCGAGGACACAGCACCAAGTGAAGAATCCACAAAAGCGATGATAAACCCCTCTAAAATTATCATGTAAATCAGTAAGATAAAAACGTAAAAACTTAATTTTATGCAACTTTTCTCAAATCATAATTATGTTTTAAAGTCAGGAGCTCTGTTCAATACTGAACGTTAATGTTTATTTTAGCAACAGAAATTAGTACAGTATCGTATCACGATGAAGGCTCGTACGACCTCCATCCCTACCATCTAGACTCCCTGCACGGCTTGCACCTGGCGAGCTATGGGAGCCCCGCAGCCTCCATCTTTCCTTCCTGTTGACAGCACAGAAGCCTCTTTACTGAGGGCAAAGCCTTCCCCGCACAAGTTTCCTACTTATCCCAAATTCACCGTTTATCCATTAGACAGTGCCCATTCTCATAGCTTCGATAAGAATCATGTGGGCAGTTTGTTAAATACAGAATCCTGGCCTTCAGCTCTAGACACTGGATTTAGTAAACTGTGGTGGAGCATGAGACCATGTTGGTTGTTTTTTTTTTTTCACAGATTACCTGGGAGATTCTCATCCAAGTGATCTAATGACCACCCTCGGAGAAATACTCTGCTTTAATAATAGTGTACATCCTTGCTACTCAAAGTGGTGGAGATGGCGGGTGGTGCAGAGTGTGGGCACAGACCAGTAGCATCTGCAGTGTATGGAGCTGGTCAGAAATACAGCATCTACTGTCCCACCTGGGAACTTCTGAATTAGAATCTGCCTAGCAACAAGATCACCAGGCGATTCATGTGTATGTTACAGTTTAAGAAGTGATGATTGGATCACACAGAGGAAATACATTGACCATATACTTTAGTGAGGGCTTTATCGTTACTTCGAGGCTTTGATTAAATTTTAAAGTTCTTATTAAGAAATATTATATGCTGCCCAGAATTCTCCAATTTGGTTACCTTCTCCAGAACATGATGAAGATTTCTTACTGAGATCATTTTATCCTTCCTTTTACAAAATCATCTTGGGCAGTTGCTGGCTCACCAGGACAAGAATGTGCTATTTTCAGGTCAGTAGAATTTACTTAATGCTATATTTTACACATCAGGTCCATGCTTTTAACTAAGGTCACACATTTGATTTGTTTGCTTAAGCCAAGGTTCGGGTCATCCCCCAAACCAGTATCTCATCTCATCTGATGAAATTAGGAAGGTGCTTCCGGCATCCAAGGGATGAAGTGTCTCATCTGATGGGAGGGGACTGAACTGCTTGGCTAGGGGAAGGCAAAATATCTGTTTCAGGCGTGATTCATCCTGTTGGCTGAGCTGAGTCGGGGGTGGGGGGTGGGGGGGTGTTTAAGATAAAGCTTGGGTCCTTATCAGAAGGCATTGCTATGGTCATTAAAGATGTTTGCAGTGGAATCCAGGATACACCCATAGGGAATAAATCCACACATGAAGAAAAGATTATTTATTATAATAGTGGGCTAGAAAGGCCCACAGGCTGGCTCAGGCCCTGACTATTTTTTTGCTCATTTTTTTCTTACTCGTTGGAAATAGACTTAGTATTTCGGGAAGAACATTTTTACTATTGGGAATAATCTGGAAGAATAAAACAGAGCAGTTCAGACAGTAAAAGGGGACTGGAAAGACAAAGTAATGAAGTTTGACATTTGTTCCAAAGGCATTAAGGATAATTTGTGTATTTTAATCAGTAGGTAGTTTTCCTAGAAATAAAACGGTATTTGGCACTTAGCTCTTCTACCCCATTTAAAATTCTCCTTGCTCTCACCAAGTGGGTTATAGGGAAAACTCACATAGCCATAGTCATGAGCAAACATAGAGGCTGCAGTGCTTCAGAGACTAGCGATGTGCGGGTCTGGCCTCCTACTCATGTAACTTATTTGAGAGGCTCCCTCTTCTTCAGCCTGATCTCGAATATACCATTTCCGTAGTATGATATGTTGCTGCTGCGTCCCTAGGACCTTATGATTTGGTGGCCTTGACAATGCCCAGCTCATGACTGGGCACCTCTCTTCACTAGGACCCTTCAAAATCTCTGCATCCAATATGAATCTGTTTTCTAAACAAATATAGCCATTGCCCTTTTTTCTTATGAAAGGAACAATAAAAAGATACACAAATTTGGCTGGGCAGAGTAAGCTGAATGTTTTTATGAGGTGGTGGGGACGATCAATAATGTAGTTTATTGAACTATGAGCTAGTCATTAGCAGGGCTGTGATGGGCAGAGCCCCAGCCCGTGGCTTGCTGGGAGTTCCAGGCAGGTCAGGAGACCAGGCTCAGGGTAATAAGTGAGGATGCAGTTGAAGGAGCCGGTGAGGGGGCGGTGGGGGAAGGAGGAACACTAACTGGAACAGAAAGGCAGACACTCTCCAGGAGGGGCTAGCCGTCCAAACCCTCAAGTCCCGTGGGAGGTGGTGAACTTGAATCTGGTCCATCTGGGAACAGTCACGCAAGTGGTTGAGTCCAAGTCTCCTCTGTTTAATCCATTCACTCTTTCTTAATCGTATGGTCTTAAATAATCTGAGGCATTACGAATGTATGATTTCTAAGTCAAAATTTCTAAATAATTTTTAAGATAACTAATTCGGGAAAAAAGGACAGTCCTGAGCCTGGAGTCCCCAGACAGTTGAACAGGACTTGTGGGAAGGCACCTAAGAGCTTCTGAGGGAGGAAACGGATTTTAAAATTACTAACAGTCAGCCTCATAGCCAACCCGCACTCAAAAATAGATGACTTATTTTCCAGGCTGAAGGAAGCGATTTCTGGGATACTTTTACAGGGCCAGCAATCTCTCCCACCAAGGGGGTCACAAGTCTGGACCCATCACCGTTAGCTACTCCAAAAAACAGAACTTCAGAGGCCAGAGAGCCTGTCACTAGGGGAAGAGGCCACTCAGGGCGCACAGGGACAGTGCACCTCAACACTATTAGCTCGTTGGGGGCGGGATTTGTCCTCAAAAGTGGAGTTAGTATGCGGCAGGCGGGGGTCCTTCATGCCCATGCAGCTGCAGCCCCAGTTTACACGTGCACAGACACACACACACTCACTCACACACACACACACACACACACACACACACACACACACACACACATCCTCCTCCCAACCCCTGCTGTGCTGCCAAAGCCATGGGTTTAGGTTTCTGTCCCCCCCCACCCCCCACTACTGTTTAGATTCCTGTGGGTTAGAGTCTTGTGCTAAACGTTCATCTATTTCACCAGAACGCTTGAGTGTGCATCAGAGTCACCTGGAAGATTTATTAAAACATAGATTGCTGGGCTCCCGCACCCTGCCCCCGAACCCCACCAATTCTGATTCAATAAGGCTGCAGTGAGGCCCTAGAGTTTGCATTTCTACAAGGGTCCCAGGTGAGGAGGCTGCTGCCAATTTGCAGACCAATCACACTCTGAGAGCCAGGATGCGGCTGGCTATTCACTCATTCAACAAATATTTGCTGAATATTTTTGGTTCGACTCTGTGTCACATGCTGCACTAGGTGCTGGGATCAAACAATGAAAAGAGAAATGGAGTTTACAGTCTAGCTGGACAGGTGGATGGGAAATAGTTGCATACGTAATTATTTAATTACAGTCCTGATGAGGAAAATTACTGGATATCATGTCAGCAAATAACAAGGGACCTAAGGATATCAAGGAATGCAACCCTGAGAAAGTGACATTTCAACTAAGGTCCTAGGGAAACATATTTTTCATTCATTCATTCAGAATCCCCGTTAAAGAAAATAAAATCTCTGCATTGCAAATAACCTTCATGAGATGCCCTTAAGCTTTAAAAAGTGTCCACCAATCTCTTGGTGTCAACTTTGAAGGGATTGTTGATGGGAATGTCTTTCCCCAGGAACCTGGTTTTAGTTTCCGCTGACATGTTTTTAGAAAAAGGGAGTAAAGGAGAGTCAGGGAGGTAAGCTAAGAAGGCAGTGGGGCCTCGGGCGTTGCATTGGCTGAGCCCTGCTGTGGATCTGGTGTCAGAGCCAGTGGCCAGACGTCTAGGAGGCAGCTCTAGACGTTAGTCCCAGCTTCCCTTTCCACAGGTGAGGAAGCCACATCTCAGGGGGCCACACAGCTCACCCAGCACAGCTAGTGTTGGAGCTGAGACCCCAGCCCTGACCTGCAGGCCTCTGCTGTTTGCCCCAGAAGCCTCTGCGTAGGAGGGGATGCCATCAGAGGCACGGCAGGTGCAGAAAGGCACCAGGTAGGACACCACACCAGGGCTGAGAAAGGGGCTGGAAGGATGTGAGGGACCAGAAAGAAGGTGGAGCCAGTGAGAGGGTGGAGCCACTGAGGGGGTGGTGCCAGTGAGAGGCGGGGCCAGGAAGCGCTGTCTCAAAACGTATGGAGAATAACTAAAGAACTTTAAACAGGAGTGTGACAAGTTATTAGCTGTGAGATATGAAACAAGTTACCTAATGTTTCCAATACTCTTGTTATCTGGAGGAGAACCTGGGGAACCTGGAAATTCTTAAGTGAGATTATTAGTCACAGAATACAATAAGTATACACATAAGTGATCATTACAGTGGGGAGCTCTGTATCAGCAGAATTGGGTCCCCTCACTCACTAGCAGGTCACCCTTCTGGTACCATTTCTTCACCTACATACAATAAAGGTTTGATTCAATGAAATACTGTAAGATCCTTTCCATTCCTCAAATATTCTAATCCTGAGGTGAGTTGAAAAAGAAAAGAATTTATTTTTAATTATTATTATTTTTTAACTTTTTCCTCTTCAATGGAGGAATCAGGCTGCACAGGAAAAAGATGTTTAAAAATACATTTTGTGGATAAAGTGTATTTTTTTTCCTTTTCCTGGTTCCTTTTGACCTGCGGTGTTTTTAGTTTGACCCTTGACGTGAAAACATAACTGGAAGCACATTCATTTCTTAGGCTCTCTAAACCCCTCAAACACACCAATGCCTGGGACACCTGTTGAGAACTGGAGGGAGGGGACTACCCCCAGCGGTCCCATGACTTCCACACCCCTGAAAAGACAGGCCAATGTTTCTGTGCTTGAGCTAGTAGTGACATGATGTCAGCGGAACATGTAAAGTACTTTTTCAAAAATCATGTATGCCCCCGACAAAACGTGATTGGGGGGTCTTCAAAGGTTCAGAAAAGGTCCAGGTAAGAGTTTAAGCTTTCACATACGTACAGGGCTAACACATGGCCCACATCGGTTCCGTTAGGGAGATAGTTGGAACTCACTTGGCAAACTAGGTTAATGACTCGCTGAGTGAAGTGACTCAGATAAAATCCCCACATCTTGCCTGTGGTCACCTTAGCAGTGCTGTTCTGAGGGCTGTGTTTGGTCTTAAAATAGTACCTTTAGACCTTTGACTGCCTCTGTCTCAGAGTTTGAATCACCTTTTGTTTCTTTTTGAGGTCTTTGTGAAATAAGGAGCAGATATAGCACGATTTTACCCATCTTTGTGGATAGTGAAATAGTCCCCAGAAGCTACTGTAAGAGTGGTGTATTGAATGACCTGATTCAGGGTGTGAGCCAAAACCCCCTTGGCCCCCGTCCACTCACTCTGTACCAGTTGTTTTACCTGCCTCTGCACAAAACCTGGCCATCATCACCTGTGGAAGAGGAGGGGAAAGGAGGGGACGAGGGGAAGGGGGAGGAGAGGAGGAGGGGTGGAGAGGGCTGAGCTGTGATGCTGTCTTGATGGGGCCTTTGCTGACCCCAGAGAGTTCTGAAGCTGGGATGACTCTTCAGAGTCGCCCAGTTGAGGCCAGGGGATCAGGCCTTTATTCTCCCATGTCTATCAGCCATTGAATACCGGCCTCCCCAGGAAGTGGGTGTGGCCTTGGGCCGGTGGCTCGCTGCAGGGTCCAGCCCTCTGGGCAGCAAATAGCTGAGCGGGGTCTGTCGGTAGCACTCCAGGAACTGGGACTAAGTCCTTCATCCTGTGTCAGGGCATCCCAGCGTCCACCACAGAGAGCTGGAGGAAGAGAGCACAGTCCTTAGCTGGGATAGGACTGGTACCTCTGTCAGACGTGCAGTGCCGGCTCCTCCGTGGTGGCCCGTCTTTGGGTTCCCTTGAAGAGGCCCTCTGGAAGCCCTCCTTGCAGTCCTTTGCACTGACAATGCCTCTCAGTCTGGCTGCTTGTGGCTCCCGTGTAAGCCTGGCATGTGGTTGTTCACCTTTCTGTTGGGATCCCTGGCCCTTCCAGCTGCTCCTTTAGAATGGGAATCTTTTCAGGACGACTCACGGCTAGATAATGTCTCCAGAGTCCACATCCTGTTCCTCAGAAAATTGTATCTTTGCCTCACTCCTGGTGACCAACCATGATGGTTTTGTCCTGGTTTTAGCACTGAAAGTCTCACATCCCAAGAGATCTTTCAGTCCTGGACAAATGGGGATGTGGGTCACCGTAGAGCAGATGCACCCAAAGCAGCCCCATCTCATGCTTCCACTACAATGTCACACCTCTAGGTGTTTCCAGTGTGAATCAGATGCCAGTTGCCATGGCTATCAAACTCCAGCGACTGATGCCAAGCCTTCCTATTGGGCCCCATGAAGCCTCTACCCTGTGCTTGAGTCACAGGGGAGGTGCCCCCTCCCATCCCCCTTGAAGTAGAGGAACAAAACATGACAGCTAATGCCCCAAAGAAAGCCTGTCTTCTACCATCACTTCGATGTCCCCTCACATCTTCTTATCCAGCCTAGAAGGGGGTAATGGGCTACATCTTACAAAACCTGCTAGTTTATCTGCTTACGATGAAGTAAGGGAAACTCTGAGTACAAAGTCGTTTGGGGAGCGTGTGCCCATGGGAGACCCTTCCTTGTGGGGCTGCTAACAGAGGTTAGCAGGATAGGAAGCTTCTTCTCAACATTAGCGTCCATGTCACCATTTTTTTTCCTTCAAGTTCTTTGGCTTTGGGCCAGGATCTTTGAGCGAGCCATATGCATAAGAATTGCCCAAAGATTCTGTTAAAAATGTAGATTAACTTCCCTTAAACATGAAAAGATGCTCGACTTCATTCACAATAAGAGAAGTGCAAATTGAAACTACAGCAAGATACCATTTCTAACCTATCAAAACGGCAAATATCTGACGCTGTTGGTAACACTATAGTAGAAATAGACCCTCATACGTTGTTGGTCTTGTCCCTGTGGAGAGGTATCTGGCAATAGCTAATAAAACTACAGGCACCTTTACCCTTTGACCCAGAAACTCCACTTTTGATAATGTCCCACAGAGATACCTGTACACATAATAAAAGATGTATTCAGACAAATCATTTATTGTGGCCTTGTTTGGAATAGCAAAAGATTGGAAATAGCCCAAGTAGAAAGCAATAAAAGATTGGTTATTAAACTATGGTAGATCTACACAATGAAATATTATGTAGTATAAAAAAGAATAATGGGAATATCTGTTTACATACTACAAATATGAAGAGACCTTTAGGAGCTGGTGTCAAATTTAGAAAATTAAAAACAGATTGCGTATATATGTATATGTGTATCTATGTATATATTTAATTTTTGCAAGAAAGGTGGAAATAAAAATATATGTTAATATTTGTGTGATTAACATAAAGAAACAAGCAGGCAAAAAATAATGAGCAATACAGAGGACGAGGGGGAAAGAGGGTGATTTGGGATATGGACTGAGGGAAGCAGTCTAAATGCTTTGCTGTGTATATACTTCTATACACTGATTTTTGAACCATGTAAACTCTCAGCTATTCAATAAAACAGTTTAGTACTATGTATTTTCAAATCCCCTTCTGGCAATTCTAATTAACTGGTTCTAGGGTGGGGCTGAGAATTCTGTATTCTCATATAGATTTGGAGGTGGATGAACTAAGAAACACACATTGGGAAAGATGATCTAAATGATCTTCCTCCTACATTATTTTATTGGCATTTGTTCTTACCGTTCAGTTCCACTTAATTAATAAATATTTTCTGGCATTTCATGTTCTAGCAAAGGCCACTGGGGAGGGACCGCTAGAGCTGGTTGGAGGGTCCCAAGGGAATCAGTGGACGCAGGCAGCAGTGGGGAGTGAGGTCAGAAACCCGTCCAGAAAGTGGTCAGTGGCCAGGAAGGTTGTCCACGTGGTAGACAACCCATGGGGGAAGCTATGTGCTCCCACCTGTCCTTAAAGAGTCCAAGGAAGTTCCTTAGAAGTGTCTGCATTCTTGATGTTATGGAAGCAGAAGATCAAAGGCAAGGGAGCAAAAACTAAACGTTGACAGCTGGGATGGCGTGGTGGGTTGAATTATGTCCCCTAACAATACGTGTTCAAGTCTTAACCCCTGGTACCTGTGAATGTGACCTTATTTGGAAACAGGGTCTTTGCAGATGTAATCAAGTTAAAAACTAAGTCATACTGGATTATAGCAGACCCTAAATCCAGTATGAGGGGCGTCTAAGAGGAGAGAAATTTGGATATTGAGATACAGAGACACAGAGACACGTAGGAAAGAAGGCCATGAGACAACAGAGGCAGAGATCGGAGTAATGCAGCTTCAGGCCAAGGAAGGCCAAGGATGCCTGAAAGTACCAGAAGCTGAAAGAGGCAAAGAAGGATTCTTCCCTCGGAGCACGGCCCTGCCGACACCTTGATTTTAGACTTCTAGCTTCAGGAACAGTGAGAATACATTTCTATTGCTTTAAGCTCCCAGTTTGTGGTAATTGTTGTGGTAGCCCTAGGCGAGTAGTACAGATGGTGAGAGACAAAAGTAAAGACAAAACTAGCTTCAGGCCTGTGAGCTGGAGAATGGTGTTGCTAGAGAGGCTAAACATGGGGAAGGGTATTTGGAGGGCTGGAAAGGATGGGAAGCCCGGTTTGAACTCACCAGGTTTTAGGCATAGGTGGGCACAGCAGGGGAGGGGGCTCAGCACAGATTGACTCAACGAGGGGACGCTCACATTCTCATAAGCCGAATCTGTGCCCTTTGTGCGCATCACCATCTGCCAACCACGTGTTCACGGACACGGCTGGTTCCACAGCCCTGGGGCTCTCCGGGTGATAAAGAGGTAGAGGAAGTAAATCCCTCCCCTCAAGTGGTTCATGAAATATAATTGAGAGAGGAGGCCTGCATATGTGAAGAATAGCTAATCTTGGAAGGAATAAATCCATCTGCATAATTTAAGTTGAAAGTTTAAAGGAGGAGGGTGTCTGTTAGGCAGCTGAGTCTTTAACAACTGCCTTTCCAAAGAGAAAGCACTGGCAACATCTGTGGAGTAAATACTCCGCCCGCGGCCAATTTCAAGCTCCCAGTGTGATGTCAGTGAATACGGAGCCGGAAGGAATGCTAAGGGTCAGCCCCTGGGAATCAGCATGAGTCAGGGCAGCTGGATCCAGCACCTCCCCGAGGGGGAGAACTCGGAGAGCTGGAGAAAGGGAGGTTTCAGGAAGGAGCAGAACCTTAGGCGCTTTTAAGGGATGGCAGACGCAGGGGGAACGGGAAAAGCCTTCCACGGAAGCATCCTGAGTAAGGGGCTGGAGAGGCCATGGAGAGAAAGGCTGTGAGCCAGATGGACCTGAGTTCACGTCTCAGCGCAGGCATTAGTTGTGTGATCTGTAAAATAGTTTACTCATCTGTAAAATAGTATCCATTACACAGGCTTGTATGACACAGGCATGTTACTTGGTACATAGCAGACGTTCAAAAATATTAAGTTTAAAAAAAAATGTTAAGTTGCCCTCAGCAGTGAGCTGAATAGTTTTGTCAAAATGTTTGTGTAGGGCTGTAGAGATAGATAAAACTCCAAAGACACACGTTCATACATACATACACATGTGTATATGCACATGTATGAATATATGTATATATTATATATACACATGTATGGAGACAAACATATAAATACACATGCATCTATACACACACGTACAAAGTTCTCCATTTACTAAGACAAAGCTGTGTGGTCAGGCCCAGGGAGGTGTTTTATTCTGATGAATGTAGGTTAGGAGACCTCTGGAATTACATCATTCGTGTTTACTTGTTCAAGGACATCGGAGGGATAAGAAGCCCTGAGGAATTTAGGAGAGAAACATCCTGCCATGCCTTTGAGGCTACAAACAACTGCAGCAGGACCGGAAAAAGCGCTCACGTGAAGATGGGTTCCTTCCAGACTTACTGACAAAAGGGATTTTAGGTCAGTGTTTATCCTTCAGGAAACAACAGGGAAACAGGAGTCATTCTGCATTCTGTCAAGGAGGTGAGCAACCCGTTCAGAAAATGGAGCAAATTCCTGACATTGAACAAAAGAAAATGTCGTTGAGTCCAGGATTGGATCGGGCAGGGGCATCTGAACCTGTCATTTTGTTCAGGTTGAGTCACTGGGTAGACAGGAAGAGCTGCTCTATGGTTTACTTGTTTCTCCTTTAGCAACTTGATTCAAAATTAAATTCTTTGGCTTCAAGCTCACGTTTGCACCTTGGCTTACCCAAGAGCCTGGCTAGGTGGGTAGATTGCCCTCCACAACCCATCATTGCTGTTACAAAAACAATGATACTAGTTTTATATGTGTAGCTATTTGTACTCATCTTGTGAGTTCAAAGAATTAAAGGAACTTTTTGCATTTGTGTGGCTATTGATGTCAAAATTTGTAAAGATTGGCTTCTGCTGTAAGGGAGCCAGAACTACCAAAAGCCAAGGATAATCTGTGACCAGAATTAAAAAAAACAAAACAAATGCAGGACTAAGCCATAATGGCCATTCCCATCCAAGGTGACCAGAATGGTACCTAAGAACAACACGGAGGGTTGACAAGGAAAGCAGGGGAGAACAACAAGGTTTTGAGGGACACTTAGGAGATGAAGGGGCAAGGGTAGACCAAACAAATGGAACAATCCGAATACAGGTAGACAGCAAAGATGGCAAACTCAGAGCCTGTGGGAAGCGCAGTTATGGGTCAGGTTGGAAGCAGGCCAGGCTGCTGCCGCTGTATCCCAGCTTAGTACCTTAAGCTCCTGTGTGGGCTGGATGCAAAGTTCACACAGGATGGGTGTTGGGGCCATATGAGGACCTCATGCCGCCAGCTTTCCACCTGGGATGTAAGTCTGGTTCATGAGGGAGGAGGTAGCACCAGCTAGAACAGAAAATTTGTGTGGAGAAAAACTAGATAGAGTTTGTAGGATAGGCCTGAAGACGTGGCCGGGTCTCACAGCAGAGCATTATGGGAGGATTAGGGAGAGATTGGCAAAGCTCACAGGTTAAAAATATTGCTGCTTCTTTCGTGTTGTTATGTTGAGACTGTGTATTAGAAAAGAATTCTGTTTTCCAATGGAAATGTGTTCAGACCAGCAAGGTGGGAGAAGTGAACATTTATATACTTTAGCTGGACTTCGGTGCTCATGTATGTATTTCTGTGAACGCCTGAGGGCCTGATTTTGTTATTGATTATGGAAGGAAATGCATGAGTGTGGATCCATCGTTTGAATTTTCTCGATTTATTCATCTCAAGTGTATACCAGAGGAAGACCTCAAATAAACAAGCAAAGCAATCAAAACAAAGAAGTATCATAGACATCCGTGGTGCCTATTGGCTCAATTTCTCCATGAGGTCATCTGAATGAAAGTCTTTGAAAGTCTTTTTTGGGGAAAAACAATTCAGAGGGAGAAGAGAAAGGAACTTATATTTATTATACCTATCAAGTGCTACTCTCTTTACTACACATGTCAAACAGATTATTTCATCTAACTAGTCATTTCCTTAATTTTTTAAAAAACTTCCAGGTGAGGGAACTACAACTCAGTATATTTTAATTGAGATGGCCAGAGTGGAACTCTCTGTGAATCATCTCAGGAGCACATAGTTTTGTTTTGGAGCTGATGATGTCATCCACAAGTGGAATTTCTTCTCCCTTGGGGGAAAACTCAATTTAGGTCTTAAGGCCTTCAACTGATTAGATGAGGCCCACCACATTCTGAGGGTAATTCCTCTACTTAAAGTTAACCGATTATAGGTGTTAACCAGATCTACAGAATACCTTCAGAGAAACACGTAGATTAGTGATTAGTTGAATAATTAGGTACTCTAGCCTAGCCCAGTTGATATAAAAAACTAACCACCAAACCTCCCAAACTTGCATAACTCTGTTTTATAATACAGAGATAATCAAAGAAAAATCAAAGAAATTTTGGCCAGGACATCAAAAAAAGCCAAGCTCTTTGTGATACCGAGGGTTCTCTTCAGGGTCAGGAAAGTTAGCTGGCTCCTTGCCACTCAGTGTGAGCTATGTTCCCTAGTCACATCTTGGGCATATCTTGGTGATCTGGGGCCCAGCCGAGTCCTAGGCTCCTTAGCTTGAGTTTTTTGAGAGTTTGCAGGTCTCCTGGTATTTTACTCTCACCACCTTTTCAGGGGTTTGATTTGACTCATAAATGAATCCACAGCTCTTCCAGTTTTCTATCACAGACCCAGATAGGAGCCTCAACAGTCACAGCCCATAAGCATTAATTGGCTCTGAGGATCATCGTGCTGCTCCTACAGCGCTTTTCTTTCGTAAACACTCACTAATGAACACAGTTCAGAGAGTTCTGATTTCATGGGGCCTCCTGCTCTGATGACCTTTAGCAGCTCAGAGGGGGTTGAAGCGGGTCAGTGATTTAATACAGTGAATATACGGCCCCGAGAACACTGGTCACATCAAGACTACCTTGTCTTGTCTCTGCTCGATTATAAACTTTCTAAATATTTCCTAATGATGGCTACTTCCGAGAAACATCTATGACCAGTACTTAGCGAGGAGTTCTTCCTGATTAACTGCTGTCGTTCTATGGGTGCGTTTGCCTAGAACTATATTCACGAGGCAAAAGATAGTTTATCGTTTTTCTTTTGTATTTTTTTCCTTCCTGTCTTGCTCCCTCTCTTTTTATCTCCACATTGTTTTCCCAGGCTTGGTTTGGCTCATCAATGATTCACCTCTGTAGTTATTGGAGGTGCAATAATATTCTTTCAATTCAGACTTTTCCCTAAAAATTTTTCCTGAGGTCATCACTGTCAGTGCCGCCATGTGCAATGATCTGCTGTCTTTCATCACATTGTTATGTGCTCCTTGGAATTAGTAATAGCAACAACTGATGGGCTGTGATGAAGGATGGCCTGGGAGACCACAAGTCATTGTGTCTTTGATGGGTCTCCCGGTGCTACACAGTCAGGTGTGCCTGAGGCATATGACTCAGCACTGAACAAAACAGATTTGGGCCCCGTCCCCAAGGCTTAACAGCCCAGCCAGTCTTCCTTCCATTCCCACTCCTGATCAGGTCCTTATTGTTTAATATCTTACATTTTAAGAAGAATGACATAGAAAATTCAGGGGGAAAAAGGATTAAAAAATGGAAAATTGGACGAATAAGAAAAAAAAGTGAAGTCTCGGAAGACCTATTGAGGACTATTAAAATGCAGGTTTTATAAAAAATGCCTTAGTTTGCTTTGCTCCAAATTAGAAAGTTCACGTGGAGAATATCTCCTAGATCAATAGAGGGAAAGTAAGAGTTTGAAACTTTCTGATGCTTGATGATTTCTTGTTAGAACAGAAAATTATTTGATTAACCTTCATTTATTTCTTTAAAGAGTACAGAGAATAATATTAATATAGTATTTATTCATTATTCAGCACCAGACCCTGTGTTAGTGCTTTACATACATTAAATCATCACAAAAACTCTGAGAGTTAGGTCCATTATCCCCACTTCAGAGATGAGAAACTACAACGTAAGGAGCTTAAGTAAAGTTGCAAGTAATAGATGGTAGACCTATAACATCAAAATTTTCAAATACCACAACTCTGACTAGCTTTTGTAAAAAAAAAAAACCATAGAGGGCTTCCCTGGTGGCGCAGTGGTAGAGAGTCCACCGGCCGATGCAGGGGACACGGGTTCGTGCCCCGGTCCGGGAAGATCCCACATGCCGCGGAGCGGCTGGGCCCGTGAGCCATGGCCGCTGAGTCTGTGTGTCCAGAGCCTGTGCTCCGCGAAGGGAGGGGCCACAGCAGTGAGAGGCCCGCGCACCGCAAAAAGAAAAAAAAAAACACAAACAACCCATAGACACAGCACTTTCTTACACATTGTTTAATATTATTTAGCCCATTCAGGCAAAGATGTTTGGCATTTTGCTAGGTTTTTTTGCATTTTGTATTGTTTATAAAATACCTAAAATTTGCTAGGTATTGTGGAAGATGCTGGTTAGGAATATCTAGTAGGTAGAGGAGGACCTTGTCATTATAAAGTTAGGTTCATTTTCATTTTTAACACCACAGTAACCATTTATACAATTTTATTAGGATCCTCACTACAGTGGAATTTATATAGAACTGCACTTTTAATAACATTTTGTTGACGTTATTAATTTTCCTGGATGATGACATGGCAATTGTCACATGACTCTTCTCTTCCAGAGCCTTCAGGAGTTGCCTGTCGTCTGTTGCATTAAATCGGAAGGCGCTGGTCTGGTTGGCAAGCTTGCGATAACCCAACTCCACGCCTCCTGACAACCTCATCCCCCATGAGGCTTCAGCTTAACTCTTCTCTCCTGCTACCTGCTGTTCTCATGGTCTCCTTGACTTGCTTCTGTGGTTTCCCACCTAGGTTGCCTTCTCCTTGCATTTCATCTTATTCAAACCTCTGCTTCGAGGCTTGCTTGCAATCCTCATCCTTTCTCTGTAGCACTCCCCTCCCGTGCTAGTTTTTCCTACTCTCTCCTCTCCCTTCCTAGCCTCCCATAGTATGTATTGCCTTATTGCTCAAATTGAGCCCTCGATTATATCCTTTCTTGGACTCTAGTCTAGTGCGTTTCAAACTTTGATGGGCAGAAGAATCATCTGATTTAAAATACTAAAAATAAAATTGCCGTATAATTCAACTATTCCACTTCTAGGTATATACCCAAAAGAATTGAAAGCAGGATCTCAAAGAGATATTTATTTTCTTATTTTTTTTCAACATCTTTATTGGAGTATAATTGCTTTACAATGGTGTGTTAGTTTCTGCTGTACAACAAAGTGAATCAGCTATACATATACATATATCCCCGTAGCTCCTGCCTCTTGTGCCTCCCTCCCACTCTCCCTATCCTACCCCTCTAAGTGGGCACAAAGCACCGAGCTGATCTCCCTGTGCTATGCGGCTGCTTCCCACTAGCTATCTATTTTACATTTGGTAGTGTATATGAGTCGATGCCAGTCTCTCACTTTGTCCCAGCTTACCCTTCCCTTCCCATGTCCTTAAGTCCATTCTCTATGTCTGTGTCTTTATTCCTGTCCTGCCCCTAGGTTCCTCAGAACCTTTTCTTTTTTAGATTCCATATATATGTGTTAGCATATGGTATTTGTTTTTCTCTTTCTGACTTACTTCACTCTGTATGACAGTCTCTAGGTCCATCCACCTCACTACAAATAACTCAATTTCGTTTCTTTTTATTGCTGAGTAATATTCCATTGTATATATGTGCCACATCTTCTTTATCCATTCATCTGTCGATGGACACTTAGGTTGCTTCCATATCCTGGCTATTGTAACTAGTGCTGCAATGAACATTGTGGTACATGACTCTTTCTGAATTATGGTTTTCTTAGGGTATATGCACAGCAGTAGGATTGCTGGATTGTATGGTAGTTTTATTTTTAGTTTTTTAAGGAACCTCCATACAGTTCTCCATAGTGGCTGTATCAATTTACATTCCCACCAACAGTGCAAGAGGGTTCCCTTTTCTCCACACCCTCTCCAGCATTTATTGTTGGTAGATTTTTTGATGATGGCCATTCTGACCAGTGTGAGGTGATACCTCATTGTAGTTTTGATTTGCCTTTCTGTAATGATTAGTGATGTTGAGCATTCTTTCATGTGTTTGTTGGCAATCTGTATATCTTCTTTGGAGAAACGTCTATTTAGGTCTTCTGCCCATTTTTGGATTGGGTTGTTTGTTTTTTTGATATTGAGCTGCATGAGCTGCTTGTAAATTTTGGAGATTAATCCTTTGTCAGTTGCTTCATTTGCAAATATTTTCTCCCATTCTGAGGGTTGTCTTTTTGTCTTATTTATGTTTTCCTTTGCTGTTTATGTTTATCTTTTCCTTTTCCTTTCCTTTCCTTTCCAAAAGCTTTTAGGTTTCATTAGGTCCCATTTGTTTATTTTTGTTTTTATTTCCATTTCTCTAGGAGGTGGGTCAAAAAGGATCTTGCTGTGATTTATGTCATAGAGTGTTCTGCCTATGTTTTCCTCTAAGAGTTTTATAGTGTCTGGCCTTATATTTAGGTCTTTAATCCATTTGGAGTTCATTTTTGTGTACGGTGTTAGGGAACGTTTTAATTTTGTTCTTTTCCATGTAGCTGTCCAGTTTTCCCAGCACCACTTATTGAAGAGGCTATCAAAGAGATATTTATACACCCACGTTTATAGCAGCATTATTCACAATAGCCAAAAGATGAAAACCACCCAAGTGTACATAGATGAATGAATAGCTAAGCAAAATGTGGTATATCTACATCTTTGTCTATATCTACACACACACACACTGGTATATTATTCAACTTTTAAAAGGAAGGAAATTTCAACACATGCCACAACATGGATGAAACTTAAGGACATGATTGTAAGTGAAATAAGCCAGTCACAAAAAGCTGAACACTGTACGAATCCACTTACAGGAAGTACCTGTAGCGTCAAATCCATAGCAACTAGAAGGGCGGTTGCCAGGGGCCGGAGGAGGGAGGATGGGAAGTTGCTGTTGAATGCGTACAGAGTTTAGGTTGCAAGACAAAAAGAGTTCTGGAGAGTGATTGCAGGACAGTGTGAATGTACTTAACACCACTGAACTGTACACTTAAAAATGGCTAAGATGGTAAATGTTATGTATGTTTTACCACAATTTTTTTAAAATCTGGGAAGAGAATATAAAATATAAAACGACGGTCTCTAGGCCCAACCGCAAGATTCGTATGTTTAGTGTTTTTGTCTGGGTGGGAGGGGGGGAGGAAACGTCATCTTAATTATCACTCCCAGGGGTTCGGAGGCAGGTGGTCTCCAGGACAAATTTGGAGATGCTTCTAGTTTTTACGTGTATGTAAAATATTGCCTCCAACACTGTAGATCTTAAAAAAAGGATGGGAATTAGCATTTCATGAATACCTAGATGTCAGGCACTTAACTTTCACCCAAACAGTTGTTATTATGTACAGTATCTTACATATAAGACAACCGAGACTGAAAAACTGTGTGACTTACCCATGATCATAAAGATATAAAGCAGAAAAACTGGGAGTAAGTCCAGTGTGACAGAGACATTGTGATGTGTTTGCTGCACCATTTCCTGTTGTTGGGCACACAGGGAGACTGGGCTTTTGGCCTCAGTCGACCTTGCAGTTTGGTTCCTGCCCTGTGCCTGAACTCTGGCCTAGGCACCTCTGACCTATACGAAAGAAGTGTCCAGTCCTGGCCCTTAAAAACATCCTGCTTAGAGCCCCAGTCCTTTCTTCTCCTTTCGTAGCAAGTCTGAAGGATGTGAGCTCCAAATAACAGTCCTATGAGATGAAAGATGGGCACCAGCCCTGCCTGAGACTGAAAGCTGAGTAAGAGATGAATGTTTATTGTGGTCAAGCACTGACATTTCACAACTTATTTGTTATTGCAGTGTAGCCTCTTTTATCCTGACTAAATCCATCCCCTTGTCCTTCCCATGACAGTACTCTACCTCCCAAAGTCCAGGACATAAATTTCTTCTGTATTTCCTGCAGCATTAGGATAATGTTAAGCTTATATCGCAGTTTTCTCCCCAAAAAAGTTTTTGGCATTGAAGTGGTTTATGAGAACGATGAAAATTCCAGGTTGTAGAGAAAAACATAGAAAAACTCACTCCTCTGACAGCGGAAGCAGCTCCAAGAGCACCATTTAATTTTTAACTTCAATTTCCTACTCCCACCTTATGACCCCAGTTCTTTTTCTCAACTTGCTAGTGTTATTTTTCTAAACCTTCGGAAAGCCAGTGGTTTAGTTTTAGCAAACCAAAAGCAAAACAGAACACTTCAGAAAAGGTTAATGATTGTTTATAAATAAACGGTTCCTGCCAAATGATTCTGATGCTCCACGTTGAGCTCATGTAGGGCAAGTGAGATACGTTCCGGAATAACCAAAGCCCTCTGTGAAATGAGCTTGCCAAGCCGTAGCGGCCCTGATGAACACATGGCCTCACACAGGAAAACAGGAAATGGAAGTGGGAGACTTATGTTTGGGAGAGTGGAAGAAATGAAGACAAACAAAGACGGCTTCCTCAAAGCTGGAATCCTCCAGTTTACTAGCTTGCAAAACATCATCTGAGCATTGAGTTTTCTCTCTGGTATGTGTTCCTATAGCAGAGATACAGTGGTCCCCAATGTGTATTTTCTCCTTTTTCTTCAGTAATAGTAACCACCAGTACTTAGCTGGGCACACGGCCGTACTAAATAAAGACTGTGTTTTCCAGTCTCATTAGGCAGCTGTTCGTAGCCACAGAACTAAGTTCCAGTCATATCCATCTCATGGGATATGAGAAACGGTGATATCTACAAGTTCCAGGAAATGTCCTTAGAAAGGATAGGGGATTCTTCTCTTCACTACCCACTCAGCATTGTGACGCAGATATGACCAATGCTCTACCTTGGGCCGTAAGAATGAGGACCAGACCTTTGGGTTGGTGGAACACAAAGCTGGAGGTTCCCGGGACCCAGATGATCCTAGAGCTGCCTTAAAAGCCTTGAACGGCTGCCTACACTCAGACTTTTGCATGAGGGAGATATGCACTCTATACCCTCCTATTATGTTTAAGCCACTGTGATTTGGGACCTTAAAGTTAGTGGTAAGTTGGTCTAACTAATACAGTGAGCAGTTTTCTAGCTTGGTTAAATGTCTTGTTTATTGTCTAAAATGCACACACGTGCTGCATAATGCAGACGACGGAAGGCGGGTGATACGTGCAGGTCAATCTGTGGTTCACGTTTTTTAAAAAAATGGTCAAGGGCTGGGAACTTTAGTCTGGAAATCCTTCCACCAAATATTTGCACCCGAAAAAATGTGAACACGTGTCAAACTCATAGTCTCCATGGCAGTATACAGTTTATACCTCAATCAAAATTTTTTTAAAAATTAGGGTTTGTGTTAAACTAATAATCATGTTGTAATCTTGAAACTCTAAACAAAAGTATCTTTGCTCTCAGCACTATTTTGTTGCTTTAATTATTATGAAGTCAGTGCTTGAAGATAAAAGATAAATCAGAGAGTGTCTGGCAGTTTCCAAACACAATATAAGCTCACACACACACACACACACACACACACACACAAACACACACGAAATTAAGTAGTTTTTAAAGATATTAGAGTCATGTTCATTCCTGGTTAAATAGTTCCAGTTCAGATGGAAGGAAAAAGAAAAGCTTTAAGTTTATGACAGATTTACTTTACAAATTCAGAATGATACATGATATTAGCACAAAAAGTCTGCTTCGGGCCCACTGTTACATGACAACAAGTACACACTTTATGAAAGAATAAACGTGTGCAGGTAAGCCTGATTCTTTTCCTTTCTTAACGCCAGAATCAGGTTCAATTAGATAACAAATTTAATTCAGTAACCATTCCTTGAATGCCTACATGTGTCAGGCTCTATGCAAACCTCTGGTGACATGAAGGTAATGAGACATGGTCTGGACTGCTGTCCCGAGGACACAGTTCATAGGGGAGCCAAGGACATGGACGCCATTTGTGATACCCAGAATCTCTGCAAGTCCTAAACTCACAGAATGAACAAAACATTCTAGAAGGAGAAGGAAGCAGTTAATCCTATCTGGGGTGAGAGGAGGCATCTAAGGAAGTCTTGTGGAATAAATAGAATTTCTCCAGGCATAGGAAGTGGGGGAGATATTCCAGAGAAAGAATAGCAAATACAAAGGAATAGAGGGTTGAAAGTGCACGCTATATTCGGGAAATAATGGTGGCTGGGACACAGCTGTGGGGCTTCAGCAGCCAACACTCTGGCAGCCAGGAGAGTGGATATTTCTGGGTATTTCCATCCTGATAGGAGGCCGGATCACAGCACACAGCACCCACTCTACCTAATGAGACAGTTCATTTGGAAGCTATTAAATGTTAGAAGACACAGTTTTCTGGTTGAAAGTAGCAAGCGGAGAGAATATATTGCTTACGAACCTGTAAGGGCTCCTCAGCGCATTCAGGCTAAAGTCCAAGTCCATCGTGGCCCCTTCAGGCCCATTTGCAGTCCGGCACCAATTAACATTTCCAGTCCCATCTTCTGTCACACCCTCTCTCTCTCCATGCCCTAACTGCAGCTGCAATGCCAGGTGTAGTGTCTTTGCTAGAGCAGATTAGCACAGTCTCAGGCCTACGGTATGATGAGGAACCCCAGTAGGAGAATCTCAATGTAGCCCCTAGAGTTTTGGAGAAAGACCTCCTATGCCTCCTATAGGAGAGAATTCTACAGCTTTGGGAAGCCACGTCTTGGTGCGCTACTCGCCTCAGGTCGAGATAGAGCATTTGACCCTGAGCCATCAAGTGTCCAGGTGTTTAGAGCTGCCCATCATGAATGAGGTTCTGTCCGACTCGACAAGTCAAAATGTTGACTAGACCCAACAGCAAGCCATTGTTGGAGTACATTCAGGACTGGAAGTGATCAGGGCCAAAGGGTATAAATAAACTGCAGGCCAAAGTCATCAAAAACAGGAAAGTCTAAGAAACTATCATAGCCAAGAGGAAACTAAAGAGACATGACAACTCAATGTAATGGGGTGGATGGGAACCTGGACTGATCCTATCCAGGATCAGAAGAATACACTCAGTGTAAACTAAGGCTATCTGAATAAACTGTGGACTTCAGTTAATAATAATGTGTTAATATTGGTTCATTAATTGTAACAAACATAACATAGGAATGTAAGATGTTAATAACAGGAAATTGGACACGGGATATATGGGAATTTTCTACTATCTACTCAATTTTTCTGTAAACTTAAAGCTATTCTAAAAATTGTCTATTAATTAAAAAGATATAACAATAAAAAAATTAAACTTTGACTCATTTCACACCAGACACAAAAATCAACTCAAAATGGATCATAGAACTGAAGAGAAAACCTAAAACTATAAAAGTTCCAAAACAAAAAGAGGAGGAAATCTTTATGACCATGGGTTAGGAAAAGATTTCTTAGGATACAAAAAGCACAAATCACAGAAGAAAAAAATTGATAAATTGAACTTCATCAAAGTGAAATCTCCTGCTTTTCAAAAGACATTGTTAAGGAAATGAAATGGTAAGTGACAGACTGGGGGAAAATGCTCTCAGTACATATAACTAGCAAAGCATTTGCATCTAGAATATATAAAGAACTTTTACAACCCAACAATAAGAAAATAAACACTAATTTAGTGGGAAGAAATGAATGGTCTTTTCAATAAATGGTTCTAGGTTTGTTAGATATTCCTAAGGAAAAAAAAGAGGAACTTTGACCCCTAATTCACACCATATACAAAATCAACTCTAGGTAGCCACAATCCTAATGGTGAAAGGTAAAACAATAAAAGAAAAGAAAGTACAGGATATAAACCATTATATATATAATATATATAATATATATATTATATATTAATTATATATTAATTTTGATTAAATTAATCAAAATTTAAAATTTCTGTTCCTCAAAAAAAAATTTATTTAATGGAAACACGTCACAGACCAAGAGAAAATATTCTCAATATATACATCATCCAAAATATTTTCCAACCAGAATATATAAAGAACTCTTATTGAACTGATGCTTCACAAAAGAAGATGTATGAATGGCTAATAAGCACATGAAAAGATGCTCAACATCATTAGTCATCAGGGAAACGCACATGAAAACCGCAATGGGACCCTACTACGCGTCATTAGAATTGCTGGTGGGAATGTGAAATGGGAAGGTCAGATTGGACTACAGTTTGGTAATTTCTTATACAGTTAAACATACGCTTATCATATAACCCAGCAAATTCCACTCTTTGGTGTTGTATTAGTCAGGGTTATACAGAGAAACAGAATAGGAGACATATATATTCATCATAAGGAATTGGCTCATGCAATTATAGAGGCTAAGTCCCACCATCTGCTGTTGGCAAGCTGGAGACCCAGGAAAGCCAGTGGTATAATTCAGTCCGAGTTCAAAGGCCTGAGAACCAGGAAAGCCAATGGCGGTCCAGAGGGCAGGAGAAGATGAGATGAGATGTCAGCAGCTCAAACACTGAGGCAGAAAAAAGGTTTGAATTCCTCCTTCCTCTGCCCTTTGTTCTATTCAGGCCCTCAACAGACTGGATGATGTCCACTCCTATTGGGGAGGATAATCTGTTTTATGAGTCCACCAATTCAAATGCTAATGTCACCCAGAGACACCCTCACAGACAACAGAGAAATAATGTTGAATCTGGGCACCTTGTAGCCAGCCAACTTGACGCATAAAACTAACCATCACAAACGATTGACCTTCGCAAGTGTTTACCCAAGAGAAACGAAAAGTCCATTCCACACAAAGACTTGTACACAGATGTTCATAGCAGCTTTGATCGTAATACGCAAAGACTAGAAACAACCCAAATGTCTATCACCAGGTAAGTGGATAAACAAATTGTGACTTACCTGTGCAGTAGACCATTACTCACCAATGAAAAGCAATGGTACAGGCAGTAACATAGAAGAATCTTAAAAACGTTAGACTGAGATAGTGAGTGAAAGAAGCAAGGCATGAAATATGACTCCATTTATATGATATTCTAGAAAACATAAATTTAGTCTATGGGGATAGGAAATGGACCAATGGTTACCTGGGGTAGGGGATTGGGAGAATTAACTAGAATAGGCCACAGGGAACATTTTTGGAGTAAGAGAAATGCTGTATATGATTTTGGTGGTGACTAGCGAATGCATTAGTCAAAACTCATCACAATGTACACTTCAAATGGGTGTGTTTTTTCCTAAGTAAACCATACCTCGATTTTAAAGTTTATTTTTTAAAACAGAGTTGAAACAGTTCATACTCCTACCAACAACGTGTAGGTGTCATTTTTTTTTTTTTTTGCGGTACGTGGGCCTCTCACTGTTGTGGCCTCTCCCATTGCGGAGCACAGGCTCCGGACGCGCAGGCTCAGCGGCCATGGCTCACGGGCCTAGCCGTTCCAGGGCATGTGGGATCTTCCCGGACCGGGGCACGAACCCGTGTCCCCTGCATCGGCAGGCGGACTCTCAACCACTGCGCCACCAGGGAAGCCCGAAGGTGTCATTTTTTGATAGTCTCTGTATCACTAGTTATGATTGCACCTTAAATTTTTTACCATTCTGGTGGGTGAAAAGTGTAATTTCCAACTTTTGAGGTAAACTTCTGTGGATTATGCAATAGGTATCCATGAGCAAACACCACACTAGAGAGTTCTGTGCTAAAAGTCATCGCAAATGAAGCTATTGCTAATGAGACTCACTAGGGTGATCACTTACACTTTCTCATATTTTCATTTGTAAAGAATTAGCCTAATATTCCATTATTCTCTAAGAATTTCAACATTTCAGCTTCATTCTGATCTTATTGTCAATGTTTGTCTTTTATCTTTTGTCGCTATGCTTATTCTTCCCGAGTCTTAGATTCATGGCAGAACTTCAGAGCAAAATCAGGAAAGGATCACGGCAGGGTTGCTTTAGCCCAAGTACCTCCTATCAGCTCCCTCCCCCCACCCGCATTTTTTGACGCAGACAATTGCTGTTTCCTCAGTCTTATGAAGAGTGTTATATAAATGCAGCTTCAGGACAGGAACCACCTCCCCCAACCTGATTACTGTCGCGAAGCTACTCCTACATGGAAATGCTACAGCCATGGTTGATCTCAGAAATCACGTGCTCCAACCTGCATATGTTATAGGTTAGAAGACTGTAGTCAAGCAGCTGGTAGTGGCCGGCCAGGAGCTAGAATTTCAGACCCCTGACTCCTGGGCTCTGCTCTATTCCTAGACCCTCGCTGCTTCATTGGTCAGCAGAACTGCAGCTCACGCTAGGCGTTCGGAGGCGGGTGCCCAAACGCACAGCTCTTCACATGCCAAAGCTGTCAGAAATATTGAAAATACATGATATCATGAGTTGATACAAACGGCTTTGTCTAAATAAATAAATATGCTGTGATTTTTAAGATTTAACAAACAATGAGCTAATGCCCTGGAAGGTTCCTCAGTGACAGCTGTAACCAGGACAAAAATATTTGTGTGTCTGGTACAATCATTGTATGTTTGCTTAGAATAACACTGGATTCTGAATTTATCCTGGCATAATTTTTAATAGTGTCTTCTTTCACTCTGAAAAATGTTTGAAAGAGACATTATATTACCACTGTGATTACATGGGATTTCTAGCTAATAAGCAGCCCTGTTCTATCTGCTAATTTTTTATTACTAGAAATAAGTTAGGGGGGCAAATGGCTTGTAATCAACTTCTAAATCATGCTAGACTAGAAAAAAGAGCACAATTCTCTCCTTTACTGCTTTAGAAAATAAAAAGCTGACTCAGTTGCTCAATTTGCTAGAGGATTATCTTAAAACAATGCTTTAGGACAGCCGTCCCCAACCTTTTTGGCACCAGGGGCCGGTTTCATGGAAGACAATTTCTCCACGGATGCAGGGGGTGGGGAATGGTTCAGGCTGTAACGAGAGTGAGGGGGAACGAGGGGGAGCGAGGGGGAGCGGCAGGTGAGCGCCTGCCGCTCACCTCCTGCTGCGCAGCCCACGGACCTGGGGGTTGGGGAACCCTGCTCCAGGAAACTTCTCAGATTCCAAGTGCCCATCTATCTTTTCTTCATAAGGAAATTAGAGTCCGACTCTGTAAAAATATTTTTGGTGGAATGTGGAATTAGAGCTCATCAAATTGAACTTGTATACAAATTGAAGGGCTTGGAATCCTGCTACCTATGAAATCCCTAGTTTGACAGTACACGTGTGCTGTGTATATGCATTTGTGAAATCTCATCTTGTTTTAACTTTCCACTGAGTATGGGCTAAGAGGAAGACCTGGCTTATAGCATTCTGGATGGGACATCACGCCAGGAGGCCAGGCCTGCTGGGAGATGTCCCTTCTCTGTGTGCTGTTGCAAGCCACAGAGCTCCTTCAGACAAGGAACTGTGTGCCATTCTCTTCTCTGAATTTCCCATTTACCAAACTTGGTGCTTTCAACCAGAAGTTTCTCCATGGCCACTGATCCAATGAAGGACACTTTCATGCAGCACAGGCTAGTGAGGGTAAGACAGTGAATTTGCTTCTGAGGACTCTAGCATCATCAGTGCCACAGAGTGGTGGCTTCAAGAACAGAAATTTATCTCCTCACCATTCTGAGGGCTAGAAGGCCAAGATCAAGGTGTTGGCAGGGTTGGTTTCATTCTGATGCCTCTCTCCTTGGCTTGTACATGGTCACCTTCTCCCTTGTCTTCACATGGTCTTTCCTCTGCGCATGTCTGTGTCCTAATCTCCTCTTCTTATAAGGACACCAGTCCTATTGGATTAGGGTTCACCCTACTGACCTGACTTTAACTTAACTTAAACCTCTCCAAATACATTCCACGGGAATGGGGGTCAGAGCTTCAACGTATGATTTTCAGGGAGATGCAACTCAGCCCCAAACAGGCAGTAACTAGGATTTTTTCATTAACTGACCTTGAGAAGCATTGCACAACGCTGTCCAGTACACTTCTCACTTGCCACCTGGGCAGGGGGTAGGGGTGGGTAGGGTTTGTGTCAAATGAGGAAAATTAATGTACCAATTCATCCACTGTACAGATGACAAGCCAGGAAGCATGACCAGTCAAATGTGTCCCACAAGGACCGCAGCATGCCCTGGGGCTCCATCCTGGGAGAGGAAATGCTCCTATGTTCACTGACTCTACACCTTCCCACTCTCCAAGATGAGGTGCAAACACCATCTCTTCGTGAAAAGACACCCCCGCTAGCTCCCCTCTCCAGCCTCAGCCATGCCTGCCAGAGAGGTGGGAAAGTTCTCCCAGCATCTTTCATGCAACGCTTATCTCTTCTGATAGTTCTTATTACACTATATTACGATACTTATAGGTACTTTATATTTATTCAATATAATAAATGAATACCATTTATGTCTCAACTGGACCACGTCTTTTCTTTCTGTATCCCTACAGCAAGACCCAGTGTCTGACACACAGTAGACAGTTAATAAATGATTGAATAAATGAATAGGTCATTTGCTTTTCCCATATTCTTTCTTGGCTGAGGCTGGCAGACCACCCGGGGACACACACATGTAGGCAAAATGTGTTCACTAACAGAGTCCTACAACCAGCCACATGACCATGTGTGAAACCGTCAGAAAAATGAGCGAACATCAAAATCTCATTATGCACCGCTTCTTAGATGTGTTATACACAAGCACTCATGTGGAGCAAGCATGCCAATTTGTTGGGTTGTTTGTCTTTCCACGACGTGAGGCACAAGAAAGGGCTATCTTAAAACTCTGCCGCTCAGACTCTGGAGCCCAACTGCCGGGGTCTGAATCCCTACTCTGCTACTTACTAGCTGTGTGGCCTTGGGCAAGTTACTTAACCTCGCTGCGTCTCAGTTTCCTCATTTGTAAAACAGAGATAATAATAATAACACCTACCCCGAAGGGCTGTCATGAGGAAGAAAAGAGTATATATAAAGTACTTCGGATAGCTTCTGGAGTGTCGTACGTGCTGTGTAAGTGTTTGCCACCATCGCCGTGTTAATACTGTTATTATCAGTAAAAGGGAATCATTTAGTTTGGTTCCACACTGTCATTGTAATTCCAATCAATCCCCCAAGCGCACCACCCTACGAGGGGCTCTCATGGCCCTGACCCTGACCTCGCTGGGCCTCTCCTGTCAGTGGTCACCGCTGTTTGGGAGGCAGACTCCCTGGGCCACAGAGCCCACTGCACTCCTTCCCACCACCCTGTGTCCTGCAGGGCTGGGGGCAAAAATAGGGTCGTAGCCACCCCCTCCAAAAGGAGGGAGGGGAGTTTGGGAAGGGAGACTTCTTTTTGTGTGTGTGGTACGTGGGCCTCTCACTGTTGTGGCCTCTCCCGTTGCGGAGCACAGGCTCCGGACGCGCAGGCTCAGTGGCCATGGCTCACAGGCTCAGCCGCTCCGCGGCATGTGGGATCTTCCCGGACTGGGGCACGAACCCACGTCCCCTGCATCGGCAGGCGGACTTTCAAGCACTGCGCCACCAGGGAAGCCCGGGAAGCGAGACTTTTTGCCTTTCAACATTAAAGCACAAACAGAAAGGAATGGAATGGAGAGAGGAGCTAGAGGAGGGGAGAGAAGGGGTGAAGAAAGGAGGGGTAGGGAGGCGAGAAGAGGGAAGGAGGGATGGGGGAGGTAGGGGCCTGGATCGGGGAGATGGAAGGGAAGGGGAGGGGGAAGAGGGAAGGGGAGAGGAGAGGAGGGATGGGGGAGGGGAGGGAAGAGGAGGGAGGGGAAGGGCGGGAAGTAGAGGGGAGGCAGGAGAGCCCGCAGGGCAGGGACACTCCAGGCCTGGTCTGGGAGCAGTTCCAATGACTCCCCACATAAAAACAACCCATGACCGCCAGCCTCCCCAGAGCCGGCTGTTTCCACTTCCGTAACATATGCTCACTCACGTAAATTGTTTACTAACTTCACATCCAGATTTTTTTAAATAGAGGAAAACCTGGGGTTTGTCTTCACCCACCAGAAGAGCAGAGATAAGGGGGAAAAATTCAATAACAAACAAAACGTAAAATCAGAACAAACACTACAGGAGAACTGAAGTTTCTCCAGGGCAGCCCAGCTCCCTTCACTTTCAGGGCTTCCTGAGTCAGTGAGGGGCCCGCCTCGTCCACGCAGCTGCATCTGCATCCCACTCTCAAAGCCCAGCGTCCGACTTCTAGCGAGAGAGGCTAACCAAGGACAGGGGAAGAGCTGGCGTCTGCAACCATGGTGAGCGCAAGCGAAGTACCACACATGAAAGCCCGGCCCACAGCGAGTGGACACTGGAACCTATGCTGTGTGGTGTTGAGAGCACGGGGTCCCAAGCCAGACCACCATGTTCTCTAGTCCCAGCTCTGCCACTTGGGAGCTGTGTGATCTGCGGTGAGTTACTGAACCTCTCTGTGCCTCAGTTTTATCATCTATCAAACGGGGATAAAAATAGTGTCCACCTCCTGAGATGGCTGAGGGGTAAAATGAGTTAAAGTAAAGCATTTAGAATAGTGCTGGCATTTACTAAGCCATTTTTTACCTAATTTTAAAAACTAGAGTTTTTACCTAATTTTTTAACCTAATTTTTAAAACTAAAGTTTTTACCTGATTAAAAAACTGGAATTCATTACTTCTCTTTGATATCCTTGACCTAGATTTATCATGGGATTCTTGCTTAATATGATGTTCTCAAAGAAACATCAAAATCACAAAAGTGGTTGGAAACATTTTGTATGAGGGTCATATTTGAAGCTCCTAGCAGGATACATCCTCTTCCAAAATGTATGTAGCAGAAAAATATAAGATTTTCAAAATCAAAGAAAAGTTTCATGTTGAGTTGCATTATGTTGTTGGTCTAAACCTCTGAAACAATGTTTCTGTTCCTGAAATGAACAGAAAGTATATTTCTAGCCACAGTTCTTCAATCCTTGAGTGGCCAAGGCACTAGATATTTGTCAAAGATACTGCATTTGAGCAATAAAAGTGATACTTTGCTCCATCAAGGGTACTTTGAGGACAGTTTATTTACACCACTTCTCTATGAATCCAAAGGAGATACACCAAGGAGAGCAGGGGATGATTTTATTATTTGTCAATCTTACTCCCAACTGTATCTTTCCTTCTTTAGTAAAATTTGCCCACATCCAAATATTAATTATTTCCAACTATTAATCTAGTCTAATCGACTGGTTGCACTGTTAATTTTCTAATATTAATTCTTCTGATTTTATAATTAGTACATACACATATTAAACATGTTTTATTTGCTTCCTCTAGTTCATTCCCCTTCTGGCCACAGCCCCAGGATGGAAGTATCAAGAAGGTACTTCTCATCTCATTGGTACTGATGATGTTGTTTGTAGTTCCATCTGCTTTTGGTATGTGGCCTTTTCTTACATTTAACATTCAGGAAATGTACAAGCTCGTATTATTTGGGGGATGTGAGGGTGAAGCAATAGTATCTTCATGGAAGTTGGCAAAAGATGCATCAGGAGTATCAGGCCTGACATCACATTAAACCAGAATCCCATGATAAATCTATGTTGAGACTATCAAAGAGAAGTAATGAATTCTAGTTTTTAAAATTTGGTAAAAATTCATGTGTACATATAACAAAAATAGTGCTTAGTAAATGCCAGGGGCTATTCTCAGTGCTTTACTTTAACTCATTTTACCCACAGCCATCTCAGGAGATGGACACTGTTTTATTTTTATCGCCCTTTGATAAATGATAAAACTGAGGCACAGAGAGGTTCAGGAACTCACTGCAGATCACACAGCTCCCAAGTGGCAGAGTTGGGACTCGAACCCAAAAGTCTGGCTTGGGGCCTCCTTGCTCTCAACACCACACAGCAGAGGTTGCAGTGTCCACTCCCTGTGGGCCAGGCTTTCAAGTATGGTGCTTTCAGCAAAGGAAACCATAAACAAGATGAAAAGACAACCCTCAGAATGGGAGAAAATATTTGCAAATGAAGCAACTGACAAAGGATTAATCTCCAAAATATACAAGCAGCTCATGCAGCTCAATATCAAAAAAACAAACAACCCAATCCAAAAATGGGCAGAAGACCTAAATAGACATTTCTCCAAAGAAGATATACAGATGGCCAACAAACACATGAAAGGATGCTCAACATCACTAATCATTAGAGAAATGAAAATCAAAACTACAATGAGCTATCACTTCACACCAGTCAGAATGGGCATCATCAAAAAATCTACCAACAATAAATGCTGGAGAGGGTGTGGAGAAAAGGGAACCCTCTTGCACTGTTGGTGGGAATGTAAACTGATACAGCCACTATGGAGAACAGTATGGAGGTTCCTTAAAAAACTAAAAATAGAACTACCATACGATCCAGCAATCCCACTCCTGGGCATATACCCTGAGAAAATCATAATTCAGAAAGAGTCATGTACCACAACGTTCATTGCAGCACTACTTACAATAGCCAGGACATGGAAGCAACCTAAGTGTCCATCAACAGATGAATGGATAAAGAAGATGTGGCACATATATGCAATGGAATATTACTCAGCCATAAAAAGGAACGAAATTGAGTCATTTGTTGAGACGTGGATGGACCTAGAGACTGTCATACAGAGTGAAGTAAGTCAGAAAGAGAAAGACAAATACCATATGCTAACACATATATATGGAATCTAAAAGAAAAAATGGTTCTGATGAATTTAGGGGCAGGACAGGAATAAAGACGCAGATATAGAGAATGGACTTGAGGACATGAGGAAGGGGAGGGCGAAGTTAGGATGAAGTGAGAGAGTGGCATGGACATATATACACCACCAAATGTAAAATAGCTAGTGGGAAGCAGCCGCAGAGCACAGGGAAATAAGCTTGGTGCTGTGTGACCACTTAGAGGGGTGGGATAGGGAGTGTGGGAGGGAGACGCTAGAGGGAGGAGATATGGGGATATATAGCTGATACATATAGCTGATTCACTTTATTATACAGCAGAAACTAAAACAACACTGTAAAGCAATTATACTCCAATAAAGATGTTAAAAAAAAAAAAATGTGTGGTGCTTTGCTTGCGCTCACCGTGGTTGCAGACGCCAGCTCTGCTCTTCCCCTGTCCCTGGTTAGCCTCTCTCTCTAGAAGTCGGATGCTGGGCTTTGAGAGTGGGATGCAGATGCAGCTGCGTGGACGAGGCGGGCCCCTCACTGACTCAGGAAGCCCTGAAAGTGAAGGGAGCTGGGCTGCCCTGGAGAAACTTCAGTTCTCCTGTAGCGTTCTTTCTGCTTTCATGTTTTGTTAGATGTTGAATCTCCCTCCTTATCCTCTTCTGGTGGGTGCAGACAGAGCCCAGGGCACCTATAACTTATCGTGGTCCAGCGCATCCCATAATGAATGTATTCTGTGTAGGCAACACAGTGCTCGCTTCCAAAGGCCCACACTTACGGTCCTTCTGCAGAGCCTGCCTCCCAGCTGCAGGGCCCCTCTGTGGGCACCAGCAGAGCTTGCACTCCCCTGGGCATCCTTGGCCAGTGGCTGGTAAGTAAGGGCTGTGAGAGTGCAGCTCCCAGGGCTTCAGGCAGGACAAATCCAAGACGCAAATGACACTCCCGAGTTCTACAGGATCAAACCACAGCAATGCTCCACGGGGTTTCGTCTGAAATTGCACCCTGGTTGGCTTCTCCCCCTCCCTGTTCTGCCTTCCCCACCCGCTCCTGGTTTCTCCTGGGGGCATCTTAAGAAACTGCTTCACCCCAATCCTCATCTCGGGGTCTGCTTCTGAGGAGCCCAGGCAGGAGGAAAAAGCTTGCCTGAGTGGACAGCAGGGTGGTGTCCTATGGATGGGAGGGAAGGCAGGGTGTCTGGTGAGGCTGGGACACTTGGGAGTGGCAGGGTAAGGATCCTTCTGGGTGTTTCTGTGATATCAGTCATTAAATAAACCGTCTCCAGTAGAGGGGGGAGGAGTGCTGGATGCCGGGGAGGAAGGAGGGGTGTGAACCATTTGGCCGCAAGAGTCAGCGCATGACTGTTGCAAGGAAATTTGGTAAGACTTCTAGGCAGTGTGGGCTGATGTTCTCTGGCCACATAAGCTACTCGGGTTGGGGACTGGATTAACCAAGACTGGAGTTATTTCTAGGAGAGTAGGCTGGAGGGAAAGAGGTTCAAGGGGTAGAAGAAGGGGGCTGGGTGATTATGATGATGAGGGACCTTGGCTGGATACAGAAGGAAGTGACAACATTGGAGGGGTGACCTAGAAAAGAGGGTGACGACAGTGGATTGCAGATCCTGATAAAGTTAGAGCCTTGTCAGCAGAGCGGTCCTAGGCTGTGACCATGGGAAGTGGTGGGCAGAGGGCAGGGTGCCCGGAACGGAGGTTGCGCAGGTGATGAGGTAGTCGTCATGCCAGGGTCAAAGGTGGGGCCAGGGCGTGGGAGGCTGGCGTGGGGTAGAGCGCCAGACCACCAGCTGCTAGAGCCCCTCTTCCCTCAAGCCGAGTAACTGACTGTTTAGACATTCTATACATTTGCTTTGTTTATTTGTTTTTGCTTGTTTTTTGAGACTTTAGCAAGGAGGTTAGGAGCTATGGGTAGAACAGCACTTGAAAAGTTGCTCCCAACCTGCTTCGCCCTCACTGAACCTGTACGCGGTGCCCTGGAAATCAGCCAGGACGCCCCCCTCCACCCAACACGTGCCTGGACGTGACAGCTTTCGCTCTACCCCAGAAGTTCTCTCAGTTTTTCTGTTAAGTCTTCAGATCTATGACCTCTAATTTCCGTGGTTTTCTCCCAGGTTCGTTTGAAGGGAAGGAGCTGTGAGCCTTGTTCTCAACCCGTGTAGGTTTTGAGCAATTTCTCCACGGAACTTTGAAAGCCAGGACTGTGTCTATACTCTCTCCTCATTTCCACAAAAGTTCAATATTTTAGAAGGAAACTCCTCCCCTACAGTCAAGTCGGCACTTAGTCTTAGCTGCCCAATGGCTCTGACTAATTCTTTACAACAGGGTGACACCAGGAAGGATGTAGAATCTCTTTCCTCAGCATCTCAAGGGTAAGTATCCCCCAACATACATGTGCACACAAACACACACACACACATGCAGTGCACACAGTCTTGTGAGTATCTAGCATAACCCAAGGAATGATTGCCAACGCACAAACATTGAGCAGGGTAGCTAAACGGTAGAAGACAAGAGAAATGGACCCTCCCCATGACTCTCTCTCTCTCTCTCTCTCTCCTCGTTTTTAGGTGAGGTGTGGTGTCTGCCATGAATCCTCTGTGAGATGAGAACATATGTTTTCCCCAAAGTCTTGAGCACAGCAGGCAGGAGGGGGAGGGCGAGGAGATGCCGGCAGCACCCTTTTCTGGGTCGGGTGGTGGCCCTGAGACTGAGCACAGCAGGGACTGCAACAGCCCACCTCAAGGGCGTCTGGTGGCACTTGGGGCTTCTCTACAGATATTCTTTCTGCCCTCCTACCCAACATGAGTGGGGGGATGAGTAGGATACCGACTGTGAAGATCTTTTCCTTCTTTTGAGCACATACCTATGTAATAAGGCTGTAGCTGAAATGTTTTGTCCAAATGGCTTAAGTTTTTGAGAAGCCAGGGAGCATGGCAAATCCCTCTGCACACGCAACAATTTCGGAAATGGATTTATTTAACATGAATCATAAAAGTGTTGAAAGAGTTTCTACAGTGAAGTTTGCCTCTTGCCTCCAAACAGAGTAGTGGATGCCACCATGAATTAAGTTTTTCTCCCAGCAGCATCACATAGCAGAAGTTGGAAAAGATGGAGAAACACCAGTTTTCTCTTAAATGAAAAAGGTTTGGGGCTTCCCTGGTGGTGCAGTGGTTGAGAGTCCGCCTGCCGATGCAGGGGACACGGGTTCGTGCCCCGGTCCGGGAAGATCCCACATGCCGCGGAGCGGCTGGGCCCGTGAGCCATGGCCGCTGAGCCTGCCCGTCCAGAGCCTGTGCTCCGCAACGGGAGAGGCCACAACAGTGAGAGGCCCGCGTACCGCAAAAAAAAAAAAAAAAAAAAAGGTTTGCCCCATTCCTCTCTTGTCTAAACATAAAGTATGTATGATTCTTTATTTGCCTACCACAGCCTGGACTCAGCCCTTTGCCAATATCAACAAATACTGGCAACAGTAAATATTGTATCAACTAAAGGTGTTTTCCAACATTTATCCAGGTATCTGCAGAGCCAACTCTCCGTTATCCATGGTGCAGGTTAACTGGGCTCTGCCGGGCATCTCTTTGTCCCCTCAGTCGGCCCAAAGTCTCCTTCCAGTCCAACCACGTGCCGGATGTTGGATGTACATACCTTCCCAAAGAGCCAGCCACTCCTACAGAGAGGGTGGTATAAAGCGTTAGGATGCGGAGGGAAGGAAGAAGCGGGGGTACCCACCACCTTGGACTAGTTTCATTATTTCTCCTTCCTCATAGTTCCTAATTAAAATTCACATTAAAATGTGAACACGCGTTCTTAACATGCTACCTCCAGTCTTGCTGAAATTACCTGGATTATAGATCATGTCCAAAGTAATTTCTTCCCAAAACCTGGTGTACAACCATAAGCTGGGAAGTTCATAATATGTGTTATATTTTATGATAACATTCAGGTAAAGCCATGCAAACTTGTCTATCATTGAAAGGTTCATTTTGAGTCGTGTTAATTGAAGGTGAGTTGATTCATTTATACACAACTCCCTCACTTCCCTTTGAGCAATTGTCAAGCGTGCTTGACGCAGCGCAAGTGACCTTCAAATACTGGGAGGGGAGGTGGGGATATTGGCCTGGACTGTCAGTATAGATTTGGAGCATGAATTGCTCCAAAGAATCCTGATTTCTTACGCATGAACTACTGACCCTGGCACCGGGGCCAGGAGAACAGGACGGGAAGGAAGGTGAACTCCCGCTGATTCAGGGGCCCTCCCAGGCTGCCTTTTCCACGGTGTCAGCAGTATTCACCTCACTTTCCTCTCCTCCCTCTTCCGCCCCACCATAAGTCCTGTCCCTGGAAGCACTTTTCAGTTGCCAAGAATCAGGAACATTGGGAAACCATCCAAAAAGCTGGGTGGCTACTTTATTTTCCATAGTCCACACAGTAACACGTGGCCCTGCTTTTAGCATCGGGTCATAGGTGTGGACACAGCATGGCTTAAAGGAAGGAACACGGCACCAGAAAGAGAAGTCTTCAGTGACTCCAGGACCAAGCAAGCGTGTGACCTGGAAGCCAGCCTTCCTTACGGGCCTGTCCAGCTGAAGATGCAGGAATGTTCTGTAGGGCTTTCAGACGTTTTTCCTCTAGCTCCATTGCTCAGAGCGATGCTTCTCGTGTTGAAGCTGCTGGTCTGAGGGCCACATTTTCAGCAGGAAGAGAACAGGCCCCCCATAGCCACATAATTTCCAGGAGATGGAAATAGAACAAGGAGAAAATTCCCAGAAGTCAATGTGCTGCCCACTGAGGACCATAGGAAATGCCCTTGAAACCAGTAACGGATCCTGAGCTGGAGAAACAGCTCCTGTCTTTGCTTTCAAAACATTCCTAATGTTCCACTGTGTAAGAAATATGTCAAACACCTCCGTTGGAAAAACAGTCTCCAAAGACGAAACGGTGCCAGTTGTCCTTGACTCATCCAAGCAGATGCCCAGGGACCTGCTGTTACACTTCATCAGCTCTCTGACGACAGGTGTAGCTCAACCTCATGTCAAGCAGCAAGGAACTCAGTTGTGTGGGCAAACATCCCTCGTTCACATTTGACAAAGCCTTCCTAAAGTGATAAAATGATGAAACCTTCCTAACTCCTCTCTAACTGGACACCTCATCCCCTCAACTGCCTCTGACTCTCTCATCCTCTAACCTGGTTCCATGGATGCAGAAGATGTTTACAGAGTCCCTCTGCCAGTGCCTGTGTCATTCAAAGACACACCCATAGGTGGCCCACAAAGAGTCCTGTGTGCAAGCATACGGCTGTCACTGATAAAGGCCGTGGGTGGTGAACAGTTCTTTTCACACTTCACATCCTTGAGCTTATCCTGTGATGTGTGTGGGTAGCACCTGTTTGCCTGGCCCATCCTCATCTGAGATTCTGCCTCGTAGGACACCTGGGCAGGGTGAGGTGTCTTTTTCCCTTCTCTTAAAGCAGCAGCTTGTTCCTGAGTTCTGCGTGTCAAGCCGCTATGTCTGCTCCGCTTGTTAAAATACTCATTGGAACTAATCAATAAGATCACCCATTTAAATATTTTCTGCACTCTGCTTTTAGGGTAAAGAAGCCACGCAATCTAAGGAAGCAAAAATCTCATGGCTTTTGAAAAAACAAGCAAACAACAAAACATCTTGCAGAATGAGTTGGTTCTAACACAGATTTAACCTGGTTTCTTACACTTGCTACATTAACTCAATAATCCTACCTGATGTTTAGAATAAACAGGTACACTGGGGCCCCTCATCAGACATCAGATAGCATAATTGGATTCAATATTTTACCTTAAATTAGGAAATCGGACCAAGGGGTTTTTTTTTTTTGGTTTTTTTTGGGGTTTTTTTGCGGTACGCGGGCCTCTCACTGTTGCGGCCTCTCCCATTGCGGAGCACAGGTTCCGGACGCACAGGCTCAGCGGCCATGGCTCACAGGCCCAGCCACTCCGCGGCAAGTGGGATCCTCCCGGACCGGGGCACGAACCCGCGTCCCCTGCATCGGCAGGCAGACTCTCAACCACTGCGCCACCAGGGAAGCCCCAAACTAAGTTTTTAGAAATAAATATCAACTAGCAGAATGAATGGCAAAGAAAGAGGGAATGACTGGCATTCTTAGAGAAAAACTCATTTTCTGATGAGGATGGTCAAGGTCTTATTCTCATAATCATCGTGATCATAGCCCACTTTTCACTGCACAGGGTATTTGACATCCACTATCACTGTTCTTCCCAGCACCCCAGAGACATGGGTCATCTTATTCTCCTTTTATCCATGAGAAGACTGTAGATCATCTGACAGTTAAACAGACTGGTCTTTTGGCAAGGAAGCAGGATAGACGTGTTTTCAACTGAGACATGCTTGACGCCAAAACCCATGTTCTTGCTTTTATGCCAAGCATCCAAAACAAAATGTTCACTAAATCCTAACAGTCAATTTAGTTCAGCAGTTACTGAGCACCTACCATGTCTTCGTTGTGATAAGGAGGACAGAAATTAATAAGTTACAGCCTTCAGTTGAGCACAAACACCTTCTTTAGGGAATCTTTCAGAACAAACACTTTCAGAAAATTTTCCTAATTGGGCCTGAGGTACTGACTTGACCCTTTATTCAATTTTTTTTAACCAACCAGCTGATTTAGCTAGCAAAATGGCAACTCCCACAAAATTAAGCATTCTATCTTTGGTTATACATTTATGACCCCCCAACTAATAAAAAACTTTGGTCATACATTTATGACCCCCCAACTAATAAAAAAACTTTAATATGATTTCTCCTAAAGAAGGAGATGGAAATGTCTTTTCTTGTCACACCATGAAGATAAGTAAACATCTTATATTAGTCATATTTGTTTTAGATTACAGTGAGGGATTATCATATGTGAGACCATTGAAAAGAAGCAAAACTAAGCATTAGTCCAAGGTTTTTCATGTGACAGGGTTGGTGTGTGGTTTCTAAAATATTATAATTTCATATGCATAATGGCAGTTGCCGGAAAAGAATTCCATAACAAGAGTTAGTTATGTGAGCGAAATTGCTTTATATTTCAGGTTACACGGGAGGCAGACACCGTGGCCCAGAAGAAGTTCCCAGAAGTAGTTCCCAGAAGAGATTGCTAATGTGTCTGTTTGTGAACATTTTTGGTGTTTTTAGTCTCCCGAAGCACCTGGGACTGACCTCTGTGGGAAACACAAAGTATAAACAGGTCATTGTTTGTAAGTACTCCAAAGGATGTTTCTAGAATATGCTTCTGTAGGTGAATAAAGCTGGTTATTGTTGAGTCTTTCTTCACCAAAAAATAACAACGCTGATTTAGTAGGCTGCTTTGGAAAAGAGCCTAGTAAAATCTGTTGCAGAGTTAGGATTTACTCTGAAAAATTTCTCTGTTTTTAGAAGTTCACTGATGGAGTATTTTCTTTCCTTAAGTGATATTTGTCAAACTGTTTCAAATCTGTTTTGGAATGAAATTGGAATTTAAAACTTCGTATAATAATTAAGTTTAATAAAATATAATTCAATAATACCCATGTTCTCTAATATCCAAAGTATTTGATCTATTACAAACTTACCAATAGTGACCATCTCTTAAGTCATTTTCTAATCTTTTAAGACTTCATCCAAAGAAAAAGTAATTTTAACAAGACCAGAATAAAAGTGTTTTCAATTGCATTTATGAGGCTGTATTTGACCAAAATAAAACTTTGGGTGTGACAGCAAGAAGAACCAATTTTGCAACCTATGAGTTGATTAGCCATAGAAAAATAGGGCTTTAATTGCTGCAAATCCTCAACCTGGGCCCAGGTGAATAGCAGCATGAGGTTAGGACGTGATGGAAAGTGTCTGAATCAATGTGGAGCAGGTTGAAAGGAGATTTTATTCATTTTTCAAATTCTTAAATAATTTACTCTGTGCCAGTGCTGTTCAAAGTTCATTATAGTTATTGATGCATTTAGTCTTCCTAAGACTCTAATTAGCTAATTTAGAGATGAGGAAACTGAGGCAAAGAGAGGCTGAATAAGTTGCCCAAAGTCACACACAGTTATTGCTGGAACCGGGATCCAAACCCAGGCAGCTTGTTTCAGGAGTCTTAACCCTTCACCACTATGCTAGGCAGCCTTCCAGATACACCAGCTGTGTGTGTTTATGAACATTTACAAAACTGACCCGGTTTCTCTGCAGCTGACCTACACCTCCCCTGCCCACCTGACTGTAACTTTCAAAAAGTTCACGTCTGTGGAGGACGTCTCGTTTCTAGAAGGACACTACTGCAATGGAAATGTATTAACCGGGAAAGAAAATTCCAAGCTGTACTCAGTGACATTCAGCAGGAAATTGTTTTCTTCTAAGCTATGAGCCATCAGAGAGAGGTCAGGGCCTCCAAAAATGAAGCACAAGATAACTTTGAAGGTAAAGAGAGAAAACAAATGAGCTCACATCATGTCCCGCTAGCAGGAGGAAGTTTGGATAGGGACTCCTGAGAAGCCTGAAAAGAACTTTGTGAAATTAGGCCTATACAAATTCACCGAAGCTTTATTTTTAATAGTGAGAAAAATAGAAACATGCATATATCCATCAATAGGGGATTGATTAGTTTATATTCATATGATGAGCTAATCCATAATCACTAAAAGATGAGATTCGATACATTAAATCGGGTGTGATCCTATTCGGTAAATACGTATGGAAATTATGCTGTGAATGTATGACACATCTCAAGAGAACACACTTAAACTGAAATCAGTGATTATCTTCGAGGGATGGGATTTCTGGAAATTATACATTTTGTGCTTATATTTCAGAATTATTTACACTTGACTGAATATGCATTACCTTTGTAAGAATGAAGAATAATAAAGAAATCATTTCTTTCTTTTTTTTCTAGAGGAGGTAAGCACGTGTGTTAAGGGGCAGAAAGGGGGAAGGGGGGCCTTCCCTGGTGGCGCAGTGGTTGAGAGTCCGCCTGCCGATGCAGGGGACACGGGTTCGTGACCCGGTCCGGGAAGATCCCACATGCCGCGGAGCGGCTGGACCCGTGAGCCATGGCCGCTGGGCCTGCGCGTCCGGAGCCTGTGCTCCGCAACGGGAGAGGCCACAACAGTGAGAGGCCCGCGTACCGCAAAAAAAAAAGAAAAAAGAAAGGGAGAAGGAGGAGGTTAGCAACATTAATAAAGGGCTGTGCTTTGGATGTTCAGAAATGGCTTTGCTCTCTCTGCCACACTCCCTTAACCCCACAAACGTTGCTTTTATTCAACTGCACTTTGATGTTATCCCCTTGGCATCTGGAGGAACATAAGAAACAGGTGCACAAAATTCGTCACTGTGTCTAACGAAGAAGACATTGTTGATGATGTTGTCCATTACATCTTGGTTCCTCCCATATGAGAATTCACAGGAGACATTTTTCTCCGGTCTCATTATCATAAAAAGCTACTTCTCTCAACAGCCGGGCGCCTTACCTTAAGGATACTGTGATTCTTGTGCGCCATCTTGCATACCTCTCTGCTTCGTCTATTGGGAGGCTTAGAGATAAGATTCTCACCTGTCCAGCAGCCGTACAGCACCAGCTGGCACAGATCTGAGCATGCTGTTCTGACATCCAACTTTGCTCTGATTCTTTTGTATTTTATGTATCTTTGCCGGGTGCCTCAAAGAATCCATTTCAAAAGTAAGTCACTGTTGAATACCCAGTTAGGAACAGGTGTTACTTTTGCAAATGCACACCTTTGCAAAGGGCATCAGTTTGGACTGAGAGGAACCTAGTGTTTCATGCAGATGTCGTAAGGACCATATCTGCTTTTGTCTGTTTTACAGACTGGGATTATAGGCGGAACTTCAGTTAACAAAAGGATTCAGCTTCCTGAAAAATAGGTTTTAAAACCTCTGAAATAGAATCAGACTTGTATGCATTTTGAGGCATGAACTTGAATTATTTTATAAAACATATTTCAGGTATTAAATTGCACACAATATTCTTTCTATATCTTCACCTGTCGTTATATATATGATTTACTGATTATTTTAACCTTGACCACATGTATCCCTTCAGCCAACCCCATCTTCTTCCTCTGGTTCAGAGCCAAACTTCACAGGACCTGTCTTCACCCACCGTCTCCATTTGCCCACCCCCTGCTCACCACCCAACCATCTGGCTGTTTGTTTCCCTCATCATCCTATTAAAACCAGCCACAAAAACCTCCAGGTCATTCAGTTCCATGAACATGTTTCAGCTTTTTGACTTCTCAGCAGCGTTAATGCAGTGGACTACACGTTGCCATAAGGCTCCTGATCGTTTTTGGAGGCTCTGGCTGACCCCCTTCCTCTGTGAGCTTGTCTTCCCTTCATGGCCATTAACATCTTGAGTTCCTCAAGGCACTGCCTACATCCACTCTTCTCGCCTGGCCCATGTCCCACAACGATCCCATGCCTGCCTGTGTTTTCAATGATAATACTCCAGGGTCTCCCAAATTTGTATCTCCAGCCTCAACCCCTCTTCTCACTCCAGACCTATGGGTCTGCCTGCTTATTCAAGAGCTCCTTTAGGGTGACTTCACACCCAACAGGACCAAAACTGTGTTAAGGATGACCTTATGATCTTCTACATCAGCCTGTTCTTCTTGCGGGGTTTCTTGCCTGACTGACTGACACTCTCTTCCATCTGGTTCTACAGGCAGAAGCCTAGGGCTTCCCTGCCCCTCAACTCCCAATTATTATCCGTCTATATGGTTCTCACAAATCTCTCTATACCCCTTGGTCTCCACAGCCAGCACTTCAATCCAAGCCACCATCTCCTCTCACTGGAGTTATTTCAATGGCCTCTTAACTGGTTCTCCTTAATCTATGCTTACCTGTCTTCAGTAACATTCTTCATGCTGCAGTCAAAGTGAAAAAGCTCATCATACCCGCTCACTAACCTCCCCTTCTTGGCTTGACACGTGGCCTCCCATTGCTCTTAAAGTAAAATCTTTCACGTTGACCTAAAAGGTCCTGCGTGGCCTCACTTTACCTAAGTTTCTACTCACTTTCTTTGCTCCAGAATCTTGAGCCTTCTTTGAACATGCCACAGGACCTTTGCATATGCTGTTACTTCTGCCTGAAATGTTCACCTGCCTTACTACCCCTTCCCTGTTAATCTTTACTCTTATTCAGATCTCAACCCAAACATTATTTTCTTAGAAAAACCTTCCCTACTCCCAGGAGATCTTTCATGTCATAACTTAATCATTTATAGGACTTATCACATTTTGTAATTATACATTTACTGATGAGATTATTGTTTAATACTTGTATTCACACCAGACCACAAGCTCCAGATTATAGGGAAAACCTCAGTTACTGTTCATTATTACACCTCCAGCAACTAGAACAGTACTTGACCTCTGTAGGTGCTTGGGAAATATTTCTGGAATGATTAATTAAAGAATTAAATCCTGCTTGTTATATACCTGTTATGTATTAATCTTTGTTTCACTGGGCTCTAAATCAGATGGAGTTTTTCATTAGATTCTAGGTCCAATGTTATTTTGGCATGTAATGAGTTGTTAGCAGATTTTAAAAGGAGATAAAAAATATTCCCAAACTAAAAAATTTTAAACAAAATACTGGGATGATCCTTTAAGAGGATAACAAGAATTATACCTTATACATGTAAAACAATCAAGACCATATTTAATGATCACAGCTAATTAGAAAACAAAATAATAAATAGCTCAATATGAATTATTAGAGTTTTTATTGTTAAAAAATCATTTTAGGATTTAGTAGGAATAATGATATAATCCTAGGTGATAATGTTGAACAAGCAAAATCTTTGTGGACTAAATTGTTACCCTTAAAAAAATAATGGTTGAACTTGAAAAGTAGAAGACCAACAAAATGAGCAGATATTCAGATGAGTGATTTACTAATCGATTTCCTCTACATCAGCATTCATGTCTTTAAAGACCCATGCCCTTCTCGCTAGGTAGGGAGGCTGAGGTGCTAAAGTGAATCTTCAAAGATCAACATTACAGAGTGATTTGCTCTTTGTGAGTGACATTATTGGCTACCCAGCACTTCTGTTCTAAGCTCTCCTTATTTTAGATTACAGTTCAATTTTATCCCCTAAATTGTGCATGCTATCTCACTTTTATTACCGACATTGGAAAGGGTGAAGTAATAAAAAAAGATTTATTCTTTACAAAGGGTCTATTGTGACTTTGCTTCTTCTTGTTCTACTCTTCCCAAGTCTCTGTCAAGACTGACAGATGAAGATGCTATACATGCAATAGGTTCTGAGTTACTCAGTGTGATTTCTTAGACGAGTTACTTTTCATTTATTTGAGAAAGTGCTGCAAGTGGAAAGGGAGGACTGAAACCACATGAAAGCCTGGGAGCTACCAGCCACTGAATCATAAAACCGGTTCAAAAGGGACTCGATCTAATACAGCATACATATCCCATAAATTGATAAATTGAACTTCATCAAAATTAAAATGTTCTGATCTTTAAGAAGACACTTTTTTAAAAAAATGGAAAAAAAAACGACAAGCCAAATATGGGGGGAAATGTTTGCAAAATCACAGATCTTCTAAAGAACTTGTGTCCAGAATAAAGAATCTTAAAACTCAATACTAAGCAAAAAGCTCAATTAAAAACAATAGCAAATGCTTTGAGTAGACACTTCATCAAAGAAGATATACAAATGACAAACAAGCGTATGAAAAGATGCTCAATATCATCAGTCATTAGGTAAATGCAAATTTAAACCACAATGAGGCACTACTATGTTAGAACGGCAAAAAATCACATCAAACCAAGACAGAACTGACATTAACTGCTGGTGGGTATGTGAAGCAACTGGAGCTCTCATGTACTGTGGGTGCAGAATGGCACAGTCACTCAGCAGTTTCTTGTAAAGTTAAACATACACTTCCCATACAACCCAGCAATCACACTCCTACATATACATCCAAGTGAAATGAAAACTTATATTCATACAGAAATCTGTACATGATTGTCAATGGTGGCTTGCTTTTTAATTGCCAAAAACAGGAAACCACCCAAATGTCCATGAACTGGTGAGTGTATCATCAATCTGTCACACATCCATACATTGCAGTACTATTCAGCAATAAAAAAGAACAAAGGACTGAAACAGAGGCAACGTGGATGAATCTTTTGCATCCTCCATGCCCCATGTCAAAGCAGAAGTTCAAGTTCACCTAGGTTGGAAAATGCTCTTAGAACAAAAGCAACTTTGGTGCTTCTCCTTGGCCTTTCCAGGTTTCAGCTTTCAATAAGACATTGGCCTGATTATTCCTTCCTATTGTCTTGATGCTTTGATAGTTTTAAGGAGATATTTAAAAATCTTTTTATCCAGAATTTTTAGTTGTCAGCAGAAAGACTGATCCAAATAACATAGTCCACCGTATTACCAGAAGCGAAAGTTGAGTACCTGTATTGAATAACAAAGAAAGGACTTGGTATGGGTGGATTTTAGGAACCTGGATGGAGACTCAGGAGACATCTTTAGGGAAAAGAAAAGTTTCCCCAGTGATGCTCATATCTCCTCACAGAGGACGGTGTCTACTCATTGTGCTGGGTGGTGGCAAGAGAAATTGCGTGCCAAAGGAGTATCCCTCACGGAACAGCATCAGAGTAACCTACCATGTGATGAGTCCAGTTCTATACTTTCCTTTAATTCACCACCACTTCCCTCAGTCTATGTAGCGAGCAACATATGAAAATGAGACAGTGGCGCCCTGTCCATTGGCTCCAGCACTGCTACCCGAACTGTATTCATCTCACCACTTCAGACTCAGTTTCCCCCTCTCCCTTCCCCAGCTTCTCTTCAAGTGGCACTCTTGGTACTTAGCACTTTTCTCCATGTGGTTTTGGCTCCCCTCCCAGGTCTGTGCTCCTTTTGCTTCCTGGCCCCGCCTGCCCACCTGGATGAGCCCCCTCAGAGGATGGCATGCTGCTGACATCGTCAGAGCCTTTAGCAGCACCTAGATGGTCCATGCAGGCTTCACGGCCCTTTGCACTAGAACCTTCTACTCAGATCCAAATGTGAAAGTTAATTCAATCCCCACAACCTCTGTTCACTGTCAAGTGATTCATTTCTAGGGTCAATGGCATTTTAAATGCTACTGGAAAGTGCAAGTTTCAATTTCTTACATTTAGAATCCTGTATGACTCATTTAAAAATGCAAATGGAAATGAATTATACGCCACTCTGACTTTAATGCCTCTTGTGTGTAGTCTTACATCACATCATGAAAAAATTAAAAAACGAGCTATGTTATCAGGAAATGTACAATTAAAATGAATAACTTCTTTTTTCTTTCTAGCCATAACTTACGGAGAGAGATACAAAGATCAGCTTTGGGGGCATCCGAGGATAAACAATTAGAAACATATTGTGTTGGCACTTAAATAACTGTTTCCTAATATCTAAGACGGGCTCATGCAATAAAGATACATAACTATATCATAAAGCATAAACCTGGAAGTAGATGACAAGGGGTTAGATTCGTGTCCTACACACGCCAGGCTCTCTCACTCTACTTGCTCTCTCATCCTTGTGAGAATCTGTCCAGGGCGTGTCTGGCACATCATAGAATGGCTCCAGAGCTCTGAGTCCCAAGGCTTCACACATCAAGTGCAAGGCATCAAAAAGGGAGGGCGGGGCTTCCCTGGTGGCGCAGTGGTTGAGAGTCCGCCTGCCGATGCAGGGGATATGGGTTCGTGCCCCGGTCCAGGAAGATCCCACATGCCGCGGAGCGGTTGGGCCCGTGAGCCATGGCCGCTGAGCCTGCGCGTCCGGAGCCAGCGCTCCACAACGGGAGAGGCCACAACAGTGAGAGGCCTGCGTACCGCAAAAAAAAAAAAAAAAAAAAAAGAAGGGAAGGCAACTTATCACAGTCCCTTCTTTTTATTATGAGGGGGTAAATTTCCTTGTTGAGCACTTGGACCAGAACATGCTGTATTCATGTCCTAGGGTTGCCATCACAAAGGGCCACAAACTGAGTGGCTTAAACAAGAGCACTGTATTATCTCACAGTTCTGGAGGCCGGCAGTCTGAAATCAAGGTGTCAACAAAGTTGTCCCCTTTTTTTATGAGGACAGTAGTCACGCTGGATTAGAGCCCACCCTCCTGACCTCATTTTCACTTGATTCCCACGGTAAAGGCCTGGTCTCCAATAGGTCACATTCTGAGGAACCGGGGGTCAAGACTCCAACATATCCTTTTTCTGGGGAAACAGTTTAAGACATACACATCCCTAAACCAAGGGCTGGAAAAGGAGAATTTCTACACTTGGTTCAGACCAATCAGATTCATGCTCTGGGGCTGAAAGCAAAGGCCAGAACAAAACTGGTTTTCCACAGATGAGGGGAGAGGGACAGTTATCGGGTGAGCACCCATTCCGTTTACTCACAAGGAAACTGAGGCCCAGGGAGGGGAGGTGATGCACGGACAGTCACAGCACCAGTTCTGACAGCCCAGGCCGCGCTCTTCTCTGAGACAAGGTCTATCAGTGTAGGAACTAACAATGCTTTCTTTTCCTGGAAATAGGATTTCTCTTCCTCCTTCTCTTTTAAGACTCCTCTACTCAGGATGGAGTAGGAAAGACAAAGGCCCCAGTTATGACTCAGTGGTCTTATCCACCAGCCCCAGCCCAAAGCCATATCTCATTTCCCCTTCTGCTTCTTTCCATCCCAGTGGCCCCAGAGATGCTACCATGATATAATTCCAAGTTTTAAGGTAAAACTCGCAATATATTGAGTTGTCTCCTGTATGTGCAGCACTTCTTGGAATAAATGATGACATGCTCCTAGATGATCCTCAAAAATCCGGTTTAATCTGTAATGTTTCTGAAGTTTAAAACTATGTGTATGTATATAATTATTTATATATATACACACACACATATATATATACCTACTACGTATATAAATGTGAAAGTATGTATACACATGTACACACACTTACGATGTACATAGTATAAAAGTATGTATACACACATACTACGTATATAAATGTGAAAGTATGTATACACGTGTGTGCACATACTATGTATATAAATGTGAAAATGTGTATACACATGTACACACACTTACTATGTACATAGTATTAAAGTATGCATACACACGTGCGCACATACTATGTATATAGGTATAAATGTCCTTGGCTCTTCCTCATCACTTCCGGTCTGGCTCTGGCCTCTCATTAGTTCCAGGTGGGCCCAAGTGAAGAAAGCAGTTGACTTCCTCCCTCATGTATTGTCAATGGAGCCTGAATCATGGGTCACCAGCCCTTTCTTGTATGTCAGAAGGGAACCTGTAGGTCTCAGCATACAATGAGAGTTTTATTTCCAGGCAAATCAACAATTTCATGCCTTAATGACTTCACACCGCTCCTTCATTATTGGTTTCTCTGCCTCATTTTGTCATCATCAGTTATTTTTATTATTAAAATCTGTTTGGGGTTGTTTAAAAAGATTGTGCCCCAAGGAAGATGACATTAAGGGTGCAAGTAATTGAAAAATTAAAAACAAAAAGAGAATATCTGTCTGACATTGATATTGTCCATGTTATTTCCTTTTTTAAAATTTTTTTAAAGAAGATATTGGGTGTAGGAGTTTATTAATTAATTAATTTATTTTCGCTGTGTTGGGTCTTCGTTTCTGTGTAAGGGCTTTCTCTAGTTGTGGCAAGCGGGGGCCACTCTTCATTGCAGTGCGTGGACCTCTCACTGTCGTAGCCTCTCTTGTTGCGGAGCACAGGCTCCAGACACACAGGCTCAGTAGTTGTGGCTCATGGGCCTAGTTGCTCTGCGGCATGTGGGATTTTCCCAGACCAGGGCTCAAACCCATGTCCCCTGCATTGGCAGGCGGATTCTCAACCACTGCGCCACCAGGGAAGCCCTCCTGTTATTTCTTAAGCTTATCTAGAGGTGACATAAATTGATCTTTCCACATATGACTTGTCCCTTTAATGCAATTTTGTGAGGAGGGAGACTGACAGCATACAATCTCCACTCTTTTCCGAACATTCATCAGAGGTCATTTTCAAGTCATGTGAAAGACAACAGAACCAATTGGTCAGTTTTAAAGGTTTTGACTTGATAAAGCTAAAACTGGTATATGCTGGGCCTAATGCAGTCTACCCATAATTTTAAATTTAAGCTGCTATTCAGTATCAGAGTTTCACAGACCAGTTGTTGATGTCTGTGTTCAGGGACAGGAGTTCAGGCAGAGAAGTATCCACAGAACCAACCCAGAGAGAGAGGTTCTTAAATCTCTGAAAACTGACATTTTGGTAAAACTCTACCCAGATAAAAGAAGCCCTGAAGCCCTTCTGTGGCATTTAATTCCCTACTTCTCATTCATTCATTAAATATATACTAATTGGGCATCTGTGTTTTAGAGTTTCCTAAAATTAGGAATAACTCCTTTCTCTGAACTAGACCATCTTTTGACTCTTTTACCAACAAGCAAATAGAAATTTTCAGGACTAGAAATAGAAATCTACATGCAAAGATCCATGAAGTGTTTTCACATCCCTTTTAATCCCTTTTGAGAGTAATGCCTGCACTATGGGGGGATGGAGAAGGCTAGGGTAAGGGTGAATATAAAGAAAGGAATAGAGAGTTCTGGTTTTGCCGTGTTCAACTTGAGATGCCTGTTAGACATCCAAGGAGTAAAGTCAAGTTGGCAGTTATCGAAGGTCAAGGAAGAAGTCAGAATTACAGATGTAAGCTTGGGAACCACCAACACATATGACATTTAAGCCCATGGCAATGGTTGAAAGGCCTTGAGAAGGCTGAGGACTGAGTTCAAGAGCATTCCAACAAAGACTAGGAAAAAGAGACCAGAGAGATCAAAGGAAAATAACGTAAGTGTGGTGGCCTGGAAGTCAAGTGTTTAAGGAGATGTAATCAACTGGTTTGATGCTGTTAAGAGGTCAAGTGAATGTGGATTGAGAACTGTCCACTGGACTTGGTCAGATAAAAATGGTGCAAGACGACATTGTCAAGGGTGGTGTCTACAGAGAGGTGCAGGTGAAAACCTGATAGGGATTGAGAAGAGAATGGGAGATGAAGAGCTGGAAACATCAAATGGATGATTCTTTTAAGAAATTCTGCTATAAATCCAGCAGCAACCACCTCTAGGAGATGGTGTCTCTTACGAGGCCATGATCCTTCAATTATTCCTTCTAATCTGAACAGCTGCTTTCTTAAACCAGCTTCCTCTTGTTCAGTTTGCCAGGATAAGGCACTCTTAAACACCTCTCTTGTTGGTGGGTCTCTTCCAGGCTGGGTCCAAGCTAAGCAATAAATCCTTCTGGAGACAGAAATATGAGCACAGTGGCTCTCCCTGAATAAAGCTGTTTGTCCGTCACCCTTCCTGGCTGCAGGGTTTCATTTTGAACCACTTCATGCTTAATGTCAGGGCCTAAGGTAAAACAGGATTGAATTTGTTTACATTGTTGTTGTAAACAAAAAAGATTTTATGTGAATTTAAATACTTTCTTTTCTAAATTCAGTTTGAGGTAGAAATTTGAGTTTAGTATTGATACAATGCCAAAGCATAAAGTTAGACTATAGAGTTTATCTTCTTCTAGAAGGGAAACTTCTAGCTGTGCATTAGGCTTCAGGACAGGAAAGTGAAGTCCTAAACACCCTGTGAATGCTTCCCAGGTGAGTGACGGGTTTAGGAAGTGCTGTCCTCCTTTGGATAAGGAAGCAATGAGCGGGTTTAGAGGGACAGGGTTCTTGGAAACCTGACAGTAACCACCACCAGAAGACCACCAAGGGGTGTCCGTGTCCCCCAAACCCACCCGCCCCACACCTTTTATACAAACACAGCTAATGAAAGACCAAAAAATGAGATGCCTTTTTCACTTTTGAGCAGTTGGTCCTGTTAGAAGAAACCTAAGTGTTATTCAGGATTGAATTGAAAATGCAGCCAAAAAGAGAAGAAAAAAAAAAAGCATGCCCATTATAGAAAGGGGGCCAGGAGTATAGACCCACAGGAGGCTAGAGCTGAGGAGGGGATGCCCTCAGAAATCATCCAGCCAAGCCCCTCATTTCACAGGGGGACGCTGAGGCTGGAGCTTCCCCAGAAGGCAGCCCCCAGAGAGCAAGATGAGAAACCTGCTCTCGGGCATCTCTGTAAAAATCCCATGACCCTCATCTTTCCCTCTTTAAACATTTTTAAAATTGTGAACTATATCATATATTCCAAAGAACCTACATAACGTATGTGTACTGTTCCCTCCTTCTTGTCTACATTTTTATTGTGGGACAAAAAAAAAAAATCCAGGATCAAAGAACTAGCCTTTTGCACATCAGTGCTCAGAAGGGAGTGGGGCTGGAAGAAGTGAGGCAGCATGATGTCATGCATATATACCCATCAGGCGGGCCTGGGTAGCATAATAACGTGGCAGCTCACACTGGCTTATCTCCCTTCCCAGCGTGGCTGGTGGGTCCTAGTAGACAGGAATCAGGGCCGAGCCAGCCCCGCTCCTGTGAGCCCTGCACCCCTGGCAGCTGGCTTAGCGACCGGCCAGTAGGGCAAGGCTGGAGCGGCAGCAGTTCTTGTCATTGTTGTAGCTGCAGCCTCTTCCTTCGAGACAGTCCACAAGGTCATGGCCTGCAGGAATCCCCTAACTCTGCACAGCTTAATGCAAATATTTAAAGGCACCATGCACATGTAAATTGGTTATTTGCTCTTTGGAAAAAACTTTAGAGCCGTAGATCCTGATTCTCAATTCATATGGTAGAAGCGCTTTTATCCAAACGTTATTGATTAAGGGACCGGGGCATCAACTGGTCATCAGTTAAAAAATAATCCAGATGAATGGATTGCATAATCCTAAAAGCATTGCAGAAGTTGCCCTTTCATTGATTCTTAACAAGCCTTATGATTCTCATGGGTAAAATGGAGTCATTGTCCCCAGTGGGCCGGATGCTCTGCACAGCTGCCTCTTCACCCCTGGGCTTGGCACAGCGGCTCCAAAAGCACCTTCCTGTCCCAGTGTTCTTGACTCCCGGGATATTTCCAGGTTCCATCTCTCCAGCTCACTTGCATCTTCTCTGTGGCCAAACTTTCCCTTCGAATCCACCTGGCACCTCAACCTTGCGAGCAAAGTCCCCTTCCTCACCCAGGCCCGTTTCCACTTGGCTCCAGCAGCCAGGCCAAAGCCCAGACCCACCTTCAAGGGTCGGGGGAAGGATGACAATGAACGTCTCACACTCCAGACTTCAGGAGGCTCCGTCCTGTCCCCAGACACGCTCACCCAGCGTGGCCTCAGGGCTGGTCCGGCTGCTCCCTCGGGAGCCCGACCAGGTAGCAATATACCAGGGATGAGACCCTGCTTCTAAGCAGTAGAACAGGTCTTTCGGGGCAGTGTTCAGGGTCTAACTGCAGCTGCGGGAACTGTGGCTGGAGATCAGAATCCACCAGAATGTGCCCTCCAGCTTCACCACAAGCAACTTCATCTCTTCCACCCCCAGAGATGTGCACCACGGCCTGAGGCCCTCCTGCACTTTCTCCCGCTGCTGGGCTTATATTAGCCACATTCATGTCCAAGTTTGTGAATATGAGCTACAGACAGAAAGGGGGTCTCTCATAGGAACACTCCTTGAGGAGGGCAGGCATGGTCCTGGCTGCCCCATCATCAATCTGGAATGTTCTCGATTCTTCACTCCTGTTGCCACATGACTGTGTAGTGGATTCGCTGGGGCAGAGTGTGCTCTCCCCTGGGTAGAGGTACGTGTGGGAGCCCAGGGGTTGCGGCTGGGCGTGGCAGCCTCGTTGCCCCCCTAGTACCTCCACTTATCCCCTGGTCGGCCGCTCTGAGACCCTCCTGCTCTGGCCTCTACCAAGACCTCCTTGGTTTTTCTCTCTTGTGGAAGATGCCTCTGCAGGTTCCTCTGCCACTTCTAGGGCTGCTGCTTCCTTTAATCTGTTCCACTTGAGTTCTCAAAACTTGAAAGATTTGTGTCATCAATTGACCCTTTGTCTTATAGCTCAAATCACTAATTGCTCCTTATACAAACTTGTCAAATAGCATCAGTGAGACAGTTTTCCAATAAAGCACTTAAATAAACCACACCTTTGTGTATAATAGCAGAGAGCAGTGAATACATTTCTATTAAAGGAGAAAGCAACAAAGGAAATAGGATTTCTAAATATATATCAGTGTAATTTCAAAACCCATTATAGCAAAGGTTTTTTCTTTTTTTAAATACAAAAGTGATACAGTTCCAAAGTGTGTTAAATCCTGCCAATGTACAGACATTTGCAGACACATGTGTGGTACTCAGGCAGGCCTGGACAACTCTTCCCCAGCATAAGCATCTCACAGACAAAAGCCCATTTACACCAATTCAATATATATGTCAAAGGCAAATTCATTCCTTTGCAGGCTTAAAGAAAAATTATTCCAGGACAGTTTAATCTTGCTCTCCAAGACAGATTCTTAGTGGGTGAATTAACTCTCTTGGAGTAAATGAGACACATTTTGGAAACTGCCTTAAACTCTCATGGGTGTGCCACCTGTACGGTTGCCCAGGGCCCACACTCTGAAAGAGGCTGCTCCTGGTTTAATGCTCTGCTCTAGGAGTCTTGGAATTCTTAATAATTTTGGAACAGGGGCCTGCATTTTTCAGCTTGTACTGGGCCTCCCAAATACTGCGGCTGGCCCTGCCTTCAGGTCCTTATAAGAAGAAAGAGGTTCTAAATAGTCCTTTAGTACCCTTGTTCTCTGTCTAAATCATTTGTTAATTTACATGAATTCCTGGCATCTGCTTTGGTGACTGAAACCCTCTTCCGCAGTATACTGAGCTTTCAGAAACCATCTTTCACCTCTTTTAATTGTGGCAGGAATGGTCATGGGAGTGGGTCTGATGTCACTGGTTTTCATGGCCAGCGGGAATATAATATTCCCTCCTCAATTCAAAACACACCCTTCAGTTTATGTTTGTCCCAAGCCTGATTTCTGCTGCTTGCCTGCTTCCCAGAAATAAATGGTGAGAATTTGCTTTTTGGGGGAAAACGGCCAGTTCAGCCAGCTTAAGTTCATTTGCATTTGTGGCAATGGTTTAAAAAGGAAACCTGAAAGGTAAAAGAAAAAAAAAAAAAAGAACATGGTAGGCAGTGCAGAGCCTCAAAGGACAGTTGACTCGCAACATGGGGTATGGAGGTGGGACAGGAGATGGGTGGCTCCAAGGGAGATTGATGTCCCTCCCCTGAAGAAGAGAGAGACAGCTCATCTCCTTGTGGAAGAGTGCCCGTTAAGGATGTGGGACTGTGCTTATGAATATTTAATTTGTGCCTTTTAATGGGTTAGAGTTTATCATCTTTCTTAGTTAAAAATAATTCTGACTTCATTCCCCCCAAAAAAGGTAAGTGAAGGCAACATAGTGCTGAGACAGCATCTCACATGGCTTCCTAATCATTTTGCTTGTTTTAATGCCCGAGTCTCAACGCTCCTCGGGTACACTTGAGGTTAAAAGGATTCTCTGAAGGGCTCTACCCTTCCTTGCCCTCCTCCCACAGTTCCCGTCCTTCACCTTTTACTGGAAGACCGTCTGAATGATGAATCACCCAAGAGAAACTGGATTAGTCCTGGGTCGTTAGCCTTCCCCACCCCAAATAGTGAGTATAATTATCGCGACAGTTCATCTCACGGATGACGGTGATGCTGGTTCTTCCTCAGCAGAGACAAACAGCAAGAGGCAATTAACCTGTTGACCAAACTGGTAACTCGTGGGCACAGCTACCTTCTGAAAGTCACTCAAAGAGCGACACAAAACGAATGGAGAATAAGCACTTCTAGGATAAACTGCCAATGGTGAGAAATAGCGAACAAAAGACAATATTTAACCCTCTAAACTGTCCCACCATGACCTGGTCCTAATGTGGGCTCAGCAGAGCGCTAGCAGCTGACATTTATGCGGTTCCCTACTGATTATAAGGTGCCTTTCGGTACGTTATCCTATCTTCAAGTCCTTGATCTGAGAAAATGCAAAAGGGTGACTTCCCACTGGAGAGACTCATTACAGACTTGGAAAATATATAAAGAAGATAAGCGCTTTCTTCATATAAACAAAGTGTCTGAAGAGGCAGTGACGGCTTGACAGTAATACCTGCGTTACCGTGGTTGCTCCTCTTCTGCAAAGTTGCCTAATGACTGGGGTTTCCTCCATCCTCTTGGCTGCTTCCCCGTTTTCTGTACTGTTCTTCCACGTTCAGGTTCCAGCCCCTCAGTCTGTTCAGTGGCTGACTTCCCACCCCTCCCCACCTGGACCTTAGCGCTTGGTTCGCGTTGCTGAGTCTCCCTGTTTACAGAACATCTCTCATCCCACGCAGGACACATCTCTCATGTCCAAGCGAGGCCTTTGACCACCCGGATGACGTGACCCCGGCCTCATCTCCCTCCTCTCTCTGCCTCACCTCCGAGCTCCGATAACACTGCCCACAGTGGGCAGCTCTCTGTACACACTGCACGTTCTCTCACCTCGAGCCTCTGCCCTCAGTGTCCTTTCTACCTGAGCTGAAGGTCAGCACGCAGTCTCCCTCAAGGGCCAGAGAGTAAATATTTGAGGATTTGCCGGCCACACAGTCTCTGTGGCAGTGACACAACACGCAAGCAGCCACAGACATAAATAAGCATGTTGGGTTCTAGCAAAACTTGATTTAGAGACACAGAAAATTGAAATTTCGTATCATTTTCATATGTTGTGAAATAGTCACCTTCTCTTGATTTTTTCCCCCAATCATTTAAAAATGCGAAAACTATTCTCAACTATGGGTTGTATAAAAACCAGGAGCTGCCTGGATTTGCCTCCCAGGATGAAGTTTGCCAATTCCTGTCCTAGACTAGATTAGCTCTTCACAGCCATGTCAGATGGTGTCTCCTTCAAGAAACTTCTGTGAACGTTGGGCATGTTTGACCAAAAAAATCCTTCATCTGTGCTCCCGTGGGACCCAGTTCATATTTTTTTCAGCTCTTCCCATAGCATTTTGAAATGACCTGCTTCTGTGCCTGACTTGCTACTAGCAACTCAGTCCCCTGGGGCAGGGTTGGAGCCTCCCTCGTCCTGGGCTCCAGGGCCCAGCCTGGTACTCCCAGCTGGGTCAGGGCTCAGTCTTTGAGAGGCCACTGAGTGGAGCTGGGCATTCTGGGGTGATGTCTGAACCATCTCCCCTGATTTTCTTGGGCCCTGCAGGGAAACAGACCACCGTAAATAAGAAAGGGGCGTGTGGACTACACTGTGGACCAGACTGTTACCTGATCTGGAGAGAAGGAAGCAGTGATTATGGGGAAAATATGCAAGATACTTGGAATATACGAGAGCTCTGGAAAGAACGGACCCTTGAAAGGTGGGGCACGTGAAGGGGGGGACATTTCCCTGCTACCGAGCTCTTCTAAGGGTCGGAGGTGTCCTTCTGCCTCAGAATCACCAGCCTCACCCCAAGCCTACAGCTCAGAATGGCCGGGGGAGCTAGGGGATCTGCATTTTAAACAGCACACCCACCCCCGGGGGTTCTTCTACACTTTGCAGCTAGCGGACCTGTTGTCCTGCTTAAGCACAGGCTGCCTCTGAAGACTGACTCAGGCTGCATCCAAGCTGGGGAGTGTCTTAGTCCAGCTGCTATGACAAAATGCTATAAACTGGGTGGCTTCTAAAGATCGAGAAGTTATTTCTCACTGTCTGGAGGCTAGAAGTCCAAGGTCAGGGAACCAGCATGGCCAGGTGCTGGTGAGGTCCTCTTCTGTGTTGCAGATGGCCAACTTCTCACAGTATCCTCACGTGGTGGAGAGCAGAGAGGGGAAGCAAGCTATGGCACTAATCCCATTCATGAGGGCTCCACCCTCATGACCTCATTTAAACCTAATTACCTCCCAAAGGCCCCAGCTCCTAACACCATCACATTGCGGGGTAGGATTGCAACATATGAATTTTGGGGGGACACAAACATTCAGTCCATTACAGGGAAATTAGGGAAAACAGTAGTATAGAGCCCATGTAGCTCTAGCAGAGAGCAAACACACTCCAAGTGTTTCCAGAGGTCACAGACAGCTCAGGCCATCACATGGACATAAAAAGCACTGCAGGCCACAGGGCATCAATACAGGTGAGTTGAGCAGATGTGGGCAGTGGCTGAACAGCAGCTGAAGTGGAGGGCAAGACACAAGAAGGCATTGGCGGGGAGGGGATGGAAGGGGAGGGGATGGCGGAGGAAAGGAGAGTTTTAGTGTGCTAAGGCTGACATAACAAATACTACAGACTGAGTGGCTTCAACAGCAGATATTTATTTCCTCATAGTTCTGGAGGCTGGAAGTCCAAGATCAAAGGGTCCGCAAGTTTGATTCCTTTTGAGGCCTCTCTCCTTGGTTTGTAGATGGCCACCTGCTGGTCGTGTCCTTACATGGTCTTTCCTCTGTGCACATGTGCCCCTGACATCTCTTTGTGTATTCAAAATGTCTCTCCTTATGAGGACACCAGTCAGATTAGATTATGGCCATCAAGAATCTGCAGGCCAGTAGGACCCACGGGGACAATGCGCCAAGTTGGTGCTAAGTACACAGTTGCTGAACTGCGCTCAAGTGACTTCAGGCCAAACCCAAGCCCCCACTGCCCAGCCTCTACCATGCTCCAACATTGCCCCTGCTCCTCCCTTGGGGCTCAGCTCTTAATAGAGAAGTGTGGTTGACTTCAGGTAAGCATAACAGCCAGAATGATTGAGATATCCAGCTTCTGGAATTGTACCAACCTAATCCCAGATACTGGACTCTGCCATTTAGAACATGATCAAGCTGCTTAAACTCTCCAAGAGTGTATTTTTTCATCTGTAAACATGGCAATAATCTCCAGTATAAGATTCTTGTGAAGATTTACATGAATGATATTCTACTTAACTAAATGATCTCTTCTTCTCAAAAAGAAAATCAATCTAGTTAAGGTTATTTATGCGTTAATGAACTCAACCTGGTTGAAGTGGCAGTATTTTTATGAAAAAGCCTGGATCCCCGAATGGCTGTATGGAGCAGGGCTCCCTCCCTGTCTCCTGAGAGACCCACCGAGCTGCGATGAGAATGAGAAATGAACCTTTATTGTGTTAAACCACTGCACATTCAGGTTTTTGTTACTGCAGCCAGCATTTCTTGTTGTGACAAATGCCAAGCACAAATCCTATGTAAATCTTTGCCATCCTAGAATTGAATGTAATTTTTACAACACTGAATCCATGTCTATGTTCTTTCATATTTGTGTTTTCTCATAGGACATATCATTTTCTAAATAATAAGAGCACGAAAGCCCCAGAACATGGTGCTAAGGTGCAAACGCATAATGTCACAACTTATTACATGACACCTGGGCCAAAAAAACAGGAAGGTAAGGTTTAAAAATAAAAGTAAATAAGGAATTACTAAAAATGCAGTGCAGTGGTTGAGAGTCCACCTGCCAATGCAGGGGACACGGGCTCGTGCCCCGGTCCGGCAAGATCCCACATGCTGCGGAGCGGCTGGGCCCGTGAGCCATGGCCACTGAGCCTGCGCGTCCGGAACCTGTGCTCCGCAGCGGGAGAGGCCACAATGGTGAGAGGCCCGCGTACCACAAAAAAAAAAAAAAAAAGCAATACTATATAAAAATTGATTCAGTGTACTCAAAACTTAAAAGAACTCTACCTCTTCATAAATGTCAAAGGACCACAGGGTTCTTTTTTATCCCAAGGACTGAACCAACAACAAAAAACTTCTTTAACCATATACTTCTAGAATTAAAGGTCATCTCTGGAGACTTCAATAACAGACTTATAAATAGTTTGCAAGGTGTTGTTGGCATAATCAAGAACTGTTTCTCAATCCTTTTCTAGAAAAAACTAGATCACACCCTTTTTTTGTGACTTAGACTATTACTTTTTGTCTTCTCCTTGTGGAGAGTGAGGACCATAAGAGAATCGAGGAAAGCATGGTCAGTGTGTCCACTTTATCCCACTCATCTTCCATCCTCTGGGGTCGTGTCTGCTGTCCCTTCATACCACCCGCTCCAGAGGCCGCCACCGCCTCAGGGGGTGTCTCTTTCAGATTCCATGAGATCCCAAACTCAAACCCTTCTTGGGACAGCAGCAGGGCCCCAGCCAAGAGGTGGACCTCCCAGCCCCCAGACTGTTCTGGCTTCCCAATGCCACCCAGATAGCTTCTTTCTGGCCACATTTGTGGCACTGTGACCTCAGGCTAAATAAATCTCATTTCTCTCTTCTTGCCTCTAAGTCTCTTCCATTAGTTCCCTTTCTTGGCTCTGAACTTGCTCCAAATGATGTCCTACCAAACTTTTCCTCAGGAGCCCTGACTCTGTCTGGCTCTAGAGGGGGGTGCTGGCTGGGGTGGGGCGTAGACTGGGAAATGGCGTATCTCAGTGACCACAGGACAGGTTCACTAACATGGCTGGTCTTGCTGCTTCAGATTCTGGCTGTGAATAAAATGCTTCCCACCTCTCTCTCTCTCTTTTTTTCAAAAGACAAAGACAAATAAAGCTGAGTAAAGAGAGCAAACATTTGCTTTGTGTCTTAAGACATTTCTTTAACACTTTTCCAAAAGCTGAGCCCCTTAACACATGCAAAATAAAATGAGTGGCAATTTTAAGAGGGTTAGGGAATTGCTAAACTATAAAAGAAAAATTTCAGTACATTAAAGATAGTAGTTTTCCTCTCCATCGGTATGTGTACAGAAGAGAAGAGACTCAGGCCACTGATGTAACTGTATGAAAAATAAAGGAATGTGTGGCAAAGGAATAGTCAAAATACTTGAACTGAAAACAAAGGAGAGTGACCGTTTTTTACAGCCCCGCCTTAGACGCGGAACAGTTGATTTGGACGACTAGCTCTAGCACATCTGCATTTACATGATCTGGAAGGCATAAATTACTAACACACAGGAAAATTCGGGGGGGAGGGGTGGGAGAAGTGAACTATAGCTCTTTAAGTATCTGATGAAGTTATCTGGTGAGATTCGCTGTCCTCACCTATGAGCAAGTCTTGATCCAGCATGCATGTGCCATCTAGTGGATTCACAGTAACTGCCTTGAGCTGGAAATGTCAATAGATCGGTTCAGAAAGGTGCTTTGAATTTCCCATCAACTACAAAGAAAGGGGGTTGAAAGAGTATTTCTATGGCATCCACATGTAGCTATTTCCAAATTACGTGAGCCGATTATGGAGTGAGAGCTCATGAACTTCACACAAATTCCTGATTTCATCATTTAAAAGCATTCACTCAAATGTCAAAGTGTGTATTGTGTCTGGACACCAAAGACACCAACCAGCTCTGTAGGCGGTCCCTGCCCTCCAGTTTAACTGCTGAGTAGAGGAGCTACGGACTTCTCTTTCCTTCTGTTTATAAGGTACTAAGAAGTAGTGATAGTACTAGTAGCAACTAATAAAGATGCAGAAGGATCCCCAAACTCAACAGCCGTCCTTTGAATAACCAAAGGCTGATGTTCTTCACAAAGCACCAACGTTGACCTGCTGAATCTCTTGCTCTGAAGTGGTGATGATGGTTGCTAATTTTTGCTCGAAATGTGAAGCCTCGCCACACCAGCTCTGGCTCTCTCTTTAGCTGGAGTCTCCTGCTCCCTGACCTGTGTTATGGAGGTCATCAGTACCCGCCTAAAGTTGTCCCCAGCCCTCAGATTTCCCCAGTTCTGCGAAGTTCTCGGATCATCCATTTACACTCTCAACTGGGAGGTTCTGTGCCAACCGCGGTGAAAGAGTCAGAAGAAACTCAAGGAAGAAAAAAAGAGAAAACTTCCAGAGTTCATTTTACAAGTTGCTGTGGAATGATTACGCATTTCATACAGATCTGTAAAAACATATGAGTGTACAGAATGGTAAACTAGCTGAGATGAGAAGGAAGTGAGGCTGGGGCAAAAGCGTCTGCATCCTTTGGAAACATTGGTAAAATTGAAATGTGTCCAATTTTTAAAACATAATCTACTCTTGAAACTAGAATATTCCAAATAGTTGATAACATTTATCGGTTTATTTACTGTTTTTGTTGTTGCTGTTGTGGTTGAGTTACAATTCACATAATGTGAAATTGACCATTTTAAAGCATTTGGTCATTCACAGAGTTGGGCAACCATCACCTCAGACTAATTTTAGAAGATTTTCATGACTCCCCAGAGAAACCCCATACCCCATACCTCCCTCACTCCCTGTCCCTCTTCCCACGCCAGCCTCTGGCAGCCAATAATCTACTTTTTAGCTCTACGGATTTGCCTATTCTATATATTTTATATAAATGGTAACATACAGTATGTGGTCTTTGATGTTTGGCTTCTTGCACTTAACACGTTTAAAGTTCATTCACCTTGTAGCGTTATAGTCCTTAATTCCTTTCATGGCTGAATGATAGATAGTCCATTGTATGACTATGTAACACATCATTTATTATACATTCAGTAGTTAATGGACACTTGGGTTGTTTCTACTTTGGGCTTTATTACGAAGAATGCTGCTATGAACATTCGTGTCCACATTTTTATAGAAACATATGTTTTCAATGCTCTTGAGTGTATACATGCATACATATATACATATGTAAAGTCAAGTCTAATCTGGAGCCAGAAAGCCAGTCGCCATGCGCTTTATGAAGTCATGACTTTCAAGTAGAAAAGAGATGGAATGGTATTGTAACGTGCCACTGAGAACATCCATTTCCTTATTGGCATCCACAGATTTCTGCTGGTGATTAATACCTTCCCTTCAAAAGTGACTCACAAGGCAATAATTGTCTCGGAGAAAGGAGCAAATGAGCTGGGACCGAGGAGCGTCCTGTGAGGTCTTACGCATGCATTTCTAATGCTTTTTTTCTTGTATTCAAAAAAAGGATGCAAAATTATAAAATGTAAATACTCACTAATACAAAGTGCTGGATTCATGTGCGTTTTTATATTCTCAGTATTTGCCTACATTTTTCAAATGACCAAAATAATATTTCAAAAAACAAATCCATAGATGTTTGGACATGTTGATACATGTGAAACCACGGATGCCACAGTTCCTTTTGACATGGCTAAAGGAGGCGGGTCACAGATTTCATATTTTATCACAACAAAGTTAACATACATCAGTAAAAACATAATTAAAAAACCACTTCAGAATGGTTACCATAATGTTCATAGTTTCTTCTAGGAGAGCAATTCACCTTCCAGCACTAGAGGAGGGAGGGAATACCTAGAATCCCCCTGGCTCTGTGGACTCCTCACAGAAGCCTCAATAAAAAGCTTCTGTTTGAAGAGCTAGGCCCTTAGGAAATGAACTCATACAAATTCTTAGCGCTGCAAATTTACTGCACATGTTGGCAACTAGGAAGAAATAAAGCAAATGGTTCACAAAGATTATTTCTAAGTTATAAGATCAACGGGAGATTTCTTTTCCTACTCTTTATACATGTTCCAAATTTTCTACAGAAAAAAAAAATTATTTTAATATATTCTCTTTTGTCTTCCACTGTTTTAATATTCATCTAGAAGTTTATATGCTCTAACACAGTGATACTCTTAAACACTATTGAAGTTGCAAGCACTTTATTTTTTTTTCTTTTTACACTTTTAATTCATGATAATAATTTAAGGATGGGCAGGTACTATTAAACATTTTTTTAATCATTGATTTTAGGTGGTAGCCATATGAGCCTGGCTTGAGGGAAAGCGAAAATTCACCATTTCATTCAAACAACTGGTTAATTGAAAACTAGTGCTTAGACACTGGTGATAGGACTTAAATCAATCAATTCTTTTAAAGTAAAACATTTTGGCTAAATTAAACTATTTCTACCCCTTCCCCCTTCCCTTTCCATTAACTTTGGAATATAGATACAACTTTTATTTATTTATTTGAATTTTATTTTATTTATTTTTTTATATAGCAAGTTCTTATTAGTTATCTATTATATATACATCAGTGTATACATGTCAATCCCAATCGCCCAGTTCATCCCACCACCCCCACCCCCACCACTTTCCCCACTTGGTATCCATACGTTTGTTCTCTACATCTGTGTCTCTATTTCTGCCTTGCAAACTGGTTCATCTGTACCATTTTTCTAGATTCCACATGTATGCATTAATATATGATATGTGTTTTTCTCTTTCTGACTTACTTCACTCTGTATGACAGTCTCTAGGTCCATCCACGTCTCTACAAATGACCCAATTTCATTCCTTTTTATGGCTGAGTAATATTCCATTGTATATATGTACCACATCTTCTTTGTCCATTCATCTGTCAATGGGCATTTAGGTTGCTTCCATGACCTGGCTATTGTAAACAGTGCTGCAATGAATATTGGGGTGCGACTGTCTTTCTGAATTATGGTTTTCTCTGGATATATGTCCAGGAGTGGGATTGCTGGGTCATATGGATTTCTATTTTTAGTTTTTTAAGGAACCTCCATACTGTTCTCCATAGTGGCTGTATCAATTTACATTCCCACCAACAGTGCAAGAGGGTTCCCTTTTCTTCACCCTCTCCAGCATTTGTTGTTTGTAGATTTTCTGATGATGCCCATTCTAACCAGTGTGAGGTGATACCTCATTGTAGCTTTGGTTTGCATTTCTCTAATAATTAGTGATGTTGAGAGCAGCTTTTCATGTGCCTCTTGACCATCTGTATGTCTAAGTCTTCTGCTCATTTTTGGATTGGGTTGTTTTTTTAATATTGAGTTGAATAACTGTTTATATATTTTGGAGATTAATCCTTTGTCCATTGATTTGTTTGCAAATATTTTCTCCCATTCTGAGGGTTGTCTTTTCGGCTTGTTTATGGTTTCCATTGCTGTACAAAAGCTTCTAAGTTTCATTAGGTCCCATTTGTTTATTTTTGTTTTTATTTCCATTTCTTTAGGAAGTGGGCCAAAATATTTGCTGTGAATTATGTCAAAGAGTGTTCTTCCTATGATTTCCTCTAAGAGTTTTATAGTGTCCAGTCTTACATTTAGGTCTTTAATCCATTTTGAGTTTATTTCTGTGTATGGTGTTAGGGAGTGTTCTAATTTCATTCTTTTACATGTAGCTGTCCAGTTTTCCCAGCACCACTTATTGAAGAGACTGTCTTTTCTCCATTGTGTATCCTTGCCTCCTTTGTCATAGATTAGTTGACCATAGGTCTTGGGTTTATCTCTGGCTTTTCTATCCTGTATCTCTGTTTTTGTGCCAGTACCATATTGATCTGTATTTCTGTTTTTGTGCCAGTACCATATTGTCTTGATTACTGTAGCTTTGTAGTATAGTCTGAAGTCAGGGAGTCTGATTCCTCCAGCTCCATTTTTTTCCCCTGAAGATTGCTTTGGCTTTTTGGGGTCTTCTGTGTCTCCATACAAGTTTTTAGATTTTTTGTTCTAGTTCTGTAAAAAATGCCATTGGTAATTTGATGGGGATTGCATTGAATCTGTGGATTGCTTTGGGTAGTATAGTCATTTTCACAATATTCATTCTTCCAATCCAAGAACATGGTATATCTCTCCATCTGTTTGTGTCATCTTTGATTTCTTTCATCAGTGTCTTATAGTTTTCTGAGTACAGGTATTTTACCTCCTTAGGTAGGTTTTATTCCTAGGTATTTTATTCTTTTTGTTGCAGTGGTGGATGGGATTGTTTCCTTAATTTCTCTTTCTGATCTTTTGTTGTTGGTGTATAGGAATGCAAGAGATTTCTCTACATTAATTTTGTATCCTGCAATGTGACTAAATTCATTGATTAGCTCTAGTAGTTTTCTGGTAGCATCTTTAGGATTTTTTATGTATAGTATCATGTCATCTGCAAACAGTGACAGTTTTACTTCTTCTTTTCCAATTCACATTCCTTTTATTCCTTTTTCTTCTCTGATAGCCATGGCTAGGACTTCCAAAACTCTGTTGAATAATAATGGTGAGAGTGGACATCCTTGTCTTGTTCCTGATCTTAGAAGAAATGCTTTCAGTTTTTCACCATTGAGAATGATGTTTGCTGTGGGTTTGTCATATATGGCCTTTATTATTATTAGGTAGTTTCCCTCTATGCCCACTTTCTGGAGAGTTTTTTCATAAATGGGTGTTGAAATTTGTTAAAAGTTTTTCTGCATCTATTGAGATGATCATATGGTTTTTATTCTTCAGTCTGTTAATATGGTGTACCACACTGATTGATTTGCCTATATTGAAGAATCCTTGCATCCCTGGGATAAATACCAATTGATCATGGTATATGATCCTTTTAATGTGTTGTTGGATTTCTGTTTGTTAGTATTTTATTAAGGATTTTTGCATCTATATTCATCAGTGATATCGGTCTGTGATTTTCTTTTTTTGTAGTATCATTGTCCGGTTTTGGTATCAGGGTGATGGTGGTCTCGTAGAATGAGTTTGGGAGTGTTCCTCCCTCAGCTATATTTTGGAAGAGTTTGAGAAGGATGCGTGTTAGCTCTTCTCTAAATGTTTGATAGAATTCACCTATGAAGCCATCTGGTCCTGGACTTTTGTTTGTTGGAAGATTTTTAATCATGGTTTCAATAGCATTGCTTTTGATCAGTCTGTTCATATTTTCTGTTTCGTCCTGGTTCAGTCTTGGAAGGTTATAGCTTTCTAAGAATTTGTCCATTTCTTCCAGGTTGTCCATTTTATTGGCATAGAGTTGCTTGTAGTAGTCTCTTATGATGCTTTGTATTTCTGCAGTGTCCATCGTACCTTCTCCTTTTTCATTTCTAATTTTATTGATTTGAGTCCTCTCCCTCTTTCCCTTGATAAGTCTGGCTAAAGGTTTCCCAATTTCGTTTATCTTCTCAAAGAACCAGCTTTCAGTTTTATTGATCTTTACTCTTGTTTTCTTTGTTTCTATTTCATTTATTTCTGCTCTGATCTTTATGATTTCTTTCCTTCTACTAACACTGGGTTTTCTTTGTTCTTCTTTCTCTAGTTCCTTTAGGTGTAAGGTTGGATTGTTTATTTGAGATTTTTCTTGTTTCTTGAGGTAGGATTGTATTGCTATAAACTTCCCTCTTAGAACTGCTTTTGCTGCATCCCATAAGTTTTGGATCGTCGTGTTTTCATTGTCATTTGTCTCTAGATATTTTTTGATTTCCTCTTTGATATCTTCAGTGATCTCTTGGTTATTTAGTAACGTATTGTTTAGCCTCCATGTGTTTGTGTTTTTTATGCTTTTTTCCCTGTAATTGATTTCTAATCTCATAGCATTGCGGTTGGAAAAGATGCTTGATATGATTTCAATTTCCTTAAATTTACCAAGACTTGATTAGTGATCCAAGATGTGGTCTATCCTGATGAATGTTCCGTGTTCACTTGAAAGTATAATCTGCTGTTTTCAGACAGAATGTCCTATAAATATCAATTAAATCTATCTGATTTATTGTGTCATTTAAAACTTTTGTTTCCTTATTTATTTTCTGTCTGGATGATTTGTCCATTGGTGTAAGTAAGATGTTAAAGTCCCCCACTACTATTGTGTTGCTGTTGATTTCCCTTTTTATAGCTGTTAACATTTGCCTTATGCATTGAGGTGCTCCTATGTTGGGTGCACATATATTTATAATTGTTATATCTTCTTCTTGGATGGATCCCTTGATCATTATGTAGTGCCCTTCCTTGCCTCCTGTAACATTCTTTATTTTAAAATCTATTTTATCTGATATGAGTATTGCTACTCCAGCTTTCTTTTGATTTCCATTTGCATGGAATATCTTTTTCCATCCCCTCACTTTCAGTCTGTATGTGTCCCTAGGTCTGAAGTGGGTCTCTTGCAGACAGCATATATATGGGTCTTGTTTTTTTTTTCTTTTTCTCTTTCAGTACGCGGGCCTCTCACCGTTGTGGCCTCTCCCGCTGCGGAGCACAGGCTCCAGACGTGCAGGCTCAGCAGCCATGGCTCACGGGCCCAGCCGCTCCGCGGCACGCGGGATCCTCCCGGACCGGAGCACGAACCCGTGTCCCCTGCATCGGCAGGTGGACTCTCAATCACTGCACCACCAGGGAAGCCCTGGGTCTTGTTTTTATATCCATTCAGCAAGCCTTGTCTTTTGGTTGGAGCATTTAATCCATTCACATTTAAGGTAATTGTCAATATGTATGTTCTTATTACTATTTTCTTAATTGTTTTGGGTTTGTTTTTGTAGGTCCTTTTCTTATCTTGTGTTTTCCACTTAGAGAAGTTCCTTTAGCATCTGTTGTAGAGCTGGTTTGGTGGTGCTGAATTCTCTTAGCTTTTGCTTGTCTGGAAAGCTTTTGATTTCTCTGTCGAATCTGAATGAGATCCTTGCCAGGTAGAGTAATCTTGGTTGTAGGTTCTTCCCTTTTATCACTTTAAATATATTGTGCCACTCCCTTCTGGCTTGTAGAATTTCTGCTGACAAATCAGCTGTTAACCTTATGGGAGTTCCCTTGTGTGTTATTTGTTGTTTTTCCCTTGCTTTTAATAATTTTTCTTTGTCTTTTTTTTTTTTTTTTTTTTGCCAGTTTGATTACTATGTGTCTCGACATGTTTCTCCTTTGGTTTATCCTGCCTGGGACTCTCTGTGCTTCCTGGATTTGGGTGGCTATTTCCTTTCCCATGTTAGGGAAGTTTTCGACTATAATCTCTTCAAATATTTTCTTGGGTCCTTTCTCTCTCTTCTCCTTCTGGGACCCCTATAATGTGAATGTTGGTGTTTTTAATGTTATCCCAGAGGTTTCTTAGGCTGTCTTCATTTCTTTTTATTCTTTTTTCTTTATTCTGTTCTGTGGCAATGATTTCCACCATCTGTCTTCCAGGTCATTTATCTGTTCTTCTGCCTCAGTTATTCTGCTATTGATTCTTTCTAGTGTACTTTTCTTTCAGTTATTGTATTGTTCATCTCTGTTTGTTATTTAATTTTTCTAGGTCTTTGTTAAACATTCCTTGTATCTTCTTGATTTTTGCCTCCATTCTTTTTCCAAGGTCCTGGATCATCTTCACTATCATTATTCTGAATTCTTTTTCTGGAATGTTGCTTATTTCCACTTCATTCAGTTGTTTTTCTGGGGTTTTATCTTGTTCCTTCAACTGGAACATAGTCCTCTGCCTTTTCATTTTGTCTATCTTTCTGTGAATGTGGTTTTCGTTCCATAGGCTGCAAGATTGTAGTCCTTCTTGCTTCTGCTCCATTTTCTGGTGCTTTGTTGGGAGATAGCTGAGGACTACAAGGATGCTTAGGAATCTTCTCAGGACAAGAGTCCTTGTGTTGTTCACCAGGCTCTGTTCCATGGTCCCTAAGTGTGTTAACTCCAGAATCCTTATAATAATCCTCTGTGGTAGGGATGCTATGATCCTTTCCACAAATGAGAACACTCGATGGAGAGGTCTACAAGAGCTCGTGGTTAGGAAGTGGACCTGGAACTTGGACGCAGGTTGCCGGCCTCTGGGTCCTACACTCCTGCCAGCCAGGCCCACTGCTTCTTCAGTAAGATGGGGAAGTTCATCGGCAGTTTCCATGGAAACTTTGAGGGCAGGAAGTGAAAAGCATTGGCTCCTCATTGCTTTCAGGGCTACCAAGGACATTCTAGTTTTTACTTTTAATTTTAAATGTGCTATTTTCTTTTCTAGAAATATTAGTAGGCACCAGAAAAAAAATTTTTCCCTGTTTGAAAAAAATTTTTTTATTCTTCTTAAAACAAAAATATCGAAGAAAGGAAGGAGAGAGGAAGGTAGAAAGGAAGGAAGTCTCAGCCAATGAGAAGCACTGGAGGATGGGAGGAAAGGCAAAGTCAGAGTATTTCTCTCTCTTTGTCTCAGATGGTGTCCTGGCTGTGGCTGCAAAGCCCTGTGGTCCCTACCTGGCAGGCCGTCTATGTTCCCAGCTTCCTCCAGGTGGCCCCTCTGTGGAGACCCCTCCCCAGCCCCCCAACTACTGGGAAACGGAGGGTAATGGCTCATCCACCATTGCCTCAATGTCTCCTTTGGTTTGTCAGTGCTCCCATCAACTTTGCAACCAATTTCTTTTTTTAAATCCCTTTATGGAAACAAATGGTCTCTGTTTACCTGGCTGGACCTGTCTAATACACCCTGTAACACCTTTCTTGGAATGCAGCAGCATGGGTGGCATCCAACCCTTCCAAGAGCAAGGAATGGGTGTAGAAATAGCCTTTCAATTCCTTTTTCAGTCCAAAAATCTATATTAAACATGGTGTTTAGTAAGCCCTGGGTTGCCAATTTGTGGACAGAAATTAAATTATAAGCTCAGAGTGCCAAAGAGTGAAGAGGTTGCACTTAGTTTAATCCCATCCTGCCACCTGCCCTCCAAATACCTACCCCTCCTCTGCCCATAATTATGTGGGTTTTGTTGTAGCTTATTTATCTCACCACTAAATCTGAGAGACCCAGGCTCTTCTTTTTATTCCAAGAGTGCAGAAGATATTTTGGTGAAGTCTCCCAATCATCCAATGATAGCATCAAATTGCAGGGCTTCCCTGCAATGGGAATCCTATCAGACAATAATTACCAAGCAACTACCATAGGCCAGGCCACGTGCCAGGTGCCCAGGGGACACCAAGCTGAACTAGGCTTGGCTCCTGCTCTCTGGCAGCTAAGAGTCTAATGGAGGCCTTGACCTGAGGAGGAAGATGGCAAGTGCCGTAGGAAGGGACACCATGGATGCTCGAAAGAGAGGGATGAGCCCAGCCTTGGCCTTGGCATATGGGAGTCTGACTGGAGAATCTGGGGGGACTTCTTCAGCAAAGTGATGGAAAGTTGGGCCTTAAAGGATGGGAGGACAAAGCTGGGAGAAGGAAATGGGAAGGTTGTCTGGGTCTGAGCAGGGAGGGCAACCATGGGGGATTGAGGGGCCAGAAAATGGTCCAATTTGACTAAGCAGCAATGGTGGGACACGCCAGTGCTGGATTCTTGGCCTAGTTCTCTTTCATATACTCTGAACAAAGGCTCAGAAAAGCATTCTCTCTCTCTGTCTCTCTCTCTCTCTCTCTCTCTCCAGGCATCTGAGTCTGGCAGAGCTGGTCCTCGGGGAGTAGAAGACACTGTTACTGCTTCTGTGACTCACATCCCCAGCCCCTCTCTGCCCCCATCCCATGCTTCCCGCTCCCTTTCTCCAACTGCCCGTCTTCAACCCCACTTTGGGGGTTTCATTTGCTATCCCTTCAGTGGCCCTGCTGTCTGCTTGCTTGCTAAGTGATATATCCATTCCAGACTGAATCCAAGGCAGAGTGTGATGAAAACCAAATGCAAATCGACTAGAAAGAAAGGCCAGAATAAACACACACTTCAAGACTTCAAGCTAACAGTTTTCAAAGCTGAGTCTGCGTCTGCGCCATCCTCCAGGGCTCTGAGGCTCAGCCCAAAGCCCATCTCTGCCTCACAAGGTCTGCCTCACGAGGACACACGGGGAGCTGGAGGGAACGTGTCTGGGCGTTCCTTCTTCACCTTTGAAAGGCTGGTGTCATCTCAGGGCTTACACAGGGAGCCTCTGCTGGGTCAGCATTCTCTCTGCCAATGGAGTGTCCTGTTCCCCCCCACCCCGTCCCCTCTGTCACCACAGCCCCCGTCGCCCCCAGCAGCTCTTGGGGCAGATGCTAGCCTTCTGAAGAATCTTCAGGAACCACACCTCCTACCTCCACTGGGCACGTGTGTCCGGCTCGCCCCAGCTCAGGCACGTGGAGAGCCCACTGGCTGTCAGTGTGAGTTCACTCTGGACTTTCTTCCTGGGTACAGAACTTTGGACTCATAGCTCGAGGGACTGTGCTTCCAATAACTGCTTCCTCTTTGGCGTTAGGGAGTAGCAGCCTGAGCTCAAATCCCAGCTTTGTCCTTAAGACATTTTGTAACCCTGGACAAGTCACTGCACCCCTCTGGGTCACCATATCTTCAGCTAGTCAACAAATATTCATGTTACTGCCACTGTTCTGGGCACCACAGACATAGAGGTGAGCATGAGAGATAAGACGTCTTAGAATTTAAGTCTGGTCGTGGGAGATGATCAATAAATGAGTTTTAAAAATCCGGGGCAGGGGAACCTTAGGAGAACAACTTAGTTGAAATATCTAGTTGAAATATGAATGCCCTTTGACCCAGCAATTCTCTGCCTAGGTATATACCCTCGAGAAATTCTTAAGACATTTACACAAGGAGAAAGAATGAATATGAAAGAATTTAAATGTCAATTTGCAAGAGAATGAATAATGTGGGACTTATTCCTACGGATGGTGCAGAGTAGTGGAAAGAAATGAATAGCAGTTGCACATATCAAGGTTGACTGTCTCACAGACATACCATTGGCTTAAAAAAGCATGCCACAGGGCTTCCCTGGTGGCACAGTGGTTGAGAATCTGCCTGCCAATGCAGGGGACACGGGTTCGAGCCCTGGTCTGGGAAGATCCCACATGCCGCGGAGCAATTAGGCCCGTGAGCCACAACTACTGAGCCCATGCGTCTGGAACTTGTGCTCCACAACAAGAGAGGCCGCGATAGTGAGAGACCCGCGCACCGTGATGAAGAGTGGCCCCTGCTCACCGCAACTAGAGAAAGCCCGCGCACAGAAACAAAGCCCCAACACAGCCAAAAATAAATTAATTAATTAATTTTTTAAAAAAAAGCATGCCATAGAAAAATATGTAATGTGCAATACCATCTATGCAAAGTTAAAATATGCAAAATAATAGTACATATTATTGAGTGACAAGGCATTTTTTAATGCATGGGAATGAATAACATCAACTTCATTACACAGGGAGGTTAGTGCTTTCTTCTGTGAAAGGAGAGAAGAGGATGGAGTTGGGGAGGGGGAAGTAATGGGTATCAACTCTGTTGGTGATGTTCTGTATCTTAACCCAAAGTTGTGGTTACGTAGTTATTTCTTATAATATTCTTTAGATCATGTGTGTATATTTTAAATGTTGCCTTAGTTTTTAAAACTTATTAGGTAATGACAAGTGTTATGAAGAGAATAAAGAATGACCAACGTGGTGGTATTTGGATTGGATGGTCAAAGAAAGCTGCTCAGAGAGGTAAGAGTTGAGCTGAAAATGTGACTGGCATGGAGAAGCCAGCCGCGATGATGCCTGCAGCATTTGAGGTCGAGAGAACATTTAGTGGAAAGTGTGAAGAACCGTGAAGGGTCTGAGTGAGTACCCTTCTTGCATGCTAACAAGGTAGCCTGCCAGTTTTGTGGGCGCTGGTCGAAGACCCGAGACATCTGGGTCAGACCAAGAGATTTTACTATTCTCGGCAGCAGACAGAGTGACATTCGTGTTCACACGGGTTCTCCGTGCTCACTGCCTGCAGGCGACGCAGAGGTAGAGTGGGTAAGACTTGCTGATGACTTTGGATGCGGGGGATAGGAGAAGGACAGAAATTTAGGATGCTTTCTAGATTTGGGGCTGCATCTAAAGGAGAATGAATTGAGGATCCTAGCAAGGGGTGAGAAAGATTCAGAATAATTACTCTGAGCATGGAAGCATCTAAGATGCTTAACAGACATCAAAGATGAGATGCCTAGTAGACATCTTAATAGATGCTTAATAGACATCCAAGAGGAGGTGCAGAGGAAGCAGTTGAGTGTAAGTGTCTGGAGTTTAGGGAAGAGGTCAAAGCTGGAGGTAGAGACCTGAGAGGCACTGGCAGAGGGCAGGTACTTAGAGCCCTGGGATAGAGGAGCTTGTTAGAGAATGCTGTTCATGTTTACCAGCAGAACCACTTGGAACACTTACTAAAAACATAGATTTCCAAGTCCCATTCAGATCTTGCATGTAAGCTTTTTTTATAATGCAGATATATTTTTTGCATAAATGCAATCTTTTCCCAATATTTATTGTGTGCCTATTATTTCAAGTACTGTGCTTGGTTGTGGTGAGAGAAGCTATATCATTGTCCTGTGGCCATAAAGAAAGGCCAGGAGAACCACTGAGATTTTGGCACTGATTTCATGAACCCTGGACCTGCTTCCAAACTTAACATTATGAGGGAAAAATACCCCCCTGTTTATTTAAGCCACTATGGTTGGGGTTTTTTGTTTCTTACTTTCTGCCAAAAGCATTCTAACCTGATACACATGTTGTATTATTATATTTATAAGTCTAGTACATTTAAATAAAATAAAACTAATCACGTCAGGGAAGGGGGCTTTGATTAATGCTTGATTAACTCAAATTGAATAACCAAACTCCCTTAAACCATCAGCCTCCTTAACAAGCATCATTTATTAAAATCTCTTAAACATTTTCAACTCCTTTTATGGACCTAATCATAGTTGATTTTCTGTTTTAGCACTTCATATAACTGACCTGGCAAGTTTACCGCTAATTAAGCCAAAATGTTCTCATATACTCAAACTGCTCTTCTAAATGTAATAAGTTAAATTTATAAATACAGTGAATCTATTTTAATACTGTTAATGAGTAAAGTCAAATTTTCTTACACCTTTCAACATAAAATTAGAAGTCTAAATCAATTTCACATTTTAAATTGGAATCATACGTTTTAAAAAAACACATTTAAATTACTTAAATAAGAAACATATGCAAGATTATTCTTGACATGAGAGTATCAATATTATGGGTTTGATTTATTTCATCACCTCCATCTTCGATTCTAAACATTCTCAGACTTGGGAAGTCACTTATTCGACAAAGGAACAGATTTCCGACCTCAAGGGAGTCCAAGTTACTCGTGACCACAGCGTGGTGGAACCTCAGAGAAGCCGAGGGCACCAAAGAGCGAAAATCAGAAGGAAAACGAGGCACCGACCCTTTCTGTAGTTGCTATGACAACAGGGGACACCTTCAGAGGCATTTGATTTTAGAAGCTTCATTCCAGTTTCCTCTCAGTTATTATTCTTTATTTTTCGTGATTAGAGTAGAAGGACGTTGGCAACTCCACCTCCACCCAGGTTAGCTAACTTCCTCTATTACTTTATTGGCTTCTATGTTTGCTTGGTCCTCTGCAGACATTGCTGACATATTTCCGTGTTGCTCTAAGGACATTTTAATGCTGTTGAATTTAATCCTGAACGTTTGGCTCTGAACCATGATTCTGAAGTCATGAGACTAACACAAACCATTCCCCTTCCTTGTGACTTTTCAGGAATTCCCAAAATGAGATTATAGCATCTCACAGTTCATTAGAACTACCGTATTTAACTCACAGGATCTCTGCTGCAGGTACTGTTCGTCCTGGAGGCTGTACTTGCTGGATGTTAGCTGAGACCACCCAAAGGGGATGCTGATCTGGTCCCAACCTCAGATGCATCAGCCCTTTCAGCCCACTGCAGCACAGGGGGTCTCCTTACCATCCCCACCTCCTGTTCTCTTTATTCGCTTCTCTCTAAAAGGCAGAGAAGTTCCCCCTTTTTTGAAGGTCTGGTCTTTTGTGTGTGTGAAAGTGAGGCCACCACAGCAGAGCTGGAGCAACGTTTGTTTTAGATTTTTCATTATTTATAGATATGTGTGGATTGAAACATTACAATTGTTCCCATTCCACCAAATTCTAAGGGAGTAGTCTGCTGATATCCGGCAAAAGAAGTTATATTCCTCGTGCCTCTAAAGAGAAATATTCATTGATAACTATATTTTCCTTAGGTTAAAGATACTCCTAAAAATGGTTACAAAAAATTTTTTTAGTATCATATCTGTTCAAATACTCTTTAAAAACCCAATATTTAGAGAAATTCACTGTTAATCATCTTTCTAAGGTGAATAATCACTTGTAATTTGTACATTTGGCTTAAAATGGAGTATACTTTGTTGAGTTTGAACTTGAGCAATAAGTCTTTTTTCCTCCAATTTCGCCAACCAGAGAAGCCCCTCTTCCTCCATAGAGATAAGCAAATAACGTGGAAATAGGGACTTTCCTTCAGTACTTCTGAGATAGAAGTTTCCACTTTGTAGGCAGAGGCAGGAATGTTTAGGAAGAAGGGAATTTTAGTTTGCTTCTCTATATATTTATATTTATTTTCTTGGCCCAAATGGTTGCTCTATTTAAAAGCTGTATCAGACAAATATCAAGCAATCTTAACGTTTCCCTTTCAGAAGAGGATCTTTATGCCTTTCATCATCCTAATTCTAATTTCATCCATTTCTTCAGCCTTCCTTCCTCTCGGCACATTTTTTGTTGTATCCAAGTTTATTTCCTAAGTTCCAAGTTACTTGTTTGGGAGAAAGAGACTTTTGATGCTTACTCCCATCTCAGTCCCCTCTTTTTCCAGACACAGGAGGATAACATTTCCTGACCTTCTGATGAGGCCATGTGACTTAGCTCTGGCCATTATACTCCAATAAAGATGTTAAAAAAGAAAAAAAGTTAGCTCAAAAATCTCCAAAAAATAAAATAAAATAAAATAGATACAGAGGCCTGAGAGGAGCAAGAGCCTTCATAGGGCGAGTTTGTGACAAAATGTTGAGATGATTTACAAATGGGGACAATATATACCTTGGGAGCAGCTGTCGTATGTCGGTTAGATATATATTTAGAGAGAGAGACAGATGGGAAAGAGGGTTTTCAGTTTTGGAATCTTCCTTTGCTGCATTCTCAAAAGAAGGCAGTAAAGATATTAATTGCTGATCTATGATTATTGGACAAACAAGAACCATCTGATGTTTCTTTGAATGCAACCCTACACATAAGTGGGTCAAAGGGCTGGGCTGTACCCCCATCACTGAGAGATCTTCAGGGAGCAGTTGTTTTGCTGGCTCCAGCTCCCTCTGCCCCGGAAGCTTAGTGGGAGTCTAGGATTTGGTATCTGAGGGGCAGACTCTAAACCACATTTAGATGTGCCCCTTTTTTCTGACACTGATTGCCATCATAGGATCTTACTATATGTCTCCAGTTTCTCTTCCCTGAAAATCAGTTTTCCAAGGAGACTTTTCCTTACTAGTAAATAGATCTGTTTCTAGACCTCCCTATTAAATAGACTCTGAGGTCCCATCCAGAGGCTCCCAGAACCCACCAGAAACAGCCAAATCAACCTAAATCCTCAAAACAGCTCAGGCTCAAGCTGAGATGACAGAACGCCCTTCCTTTATATTTTAAGATGATTTTGTGCATTAAGGACAAGACTCTTAAAGGGTGTCATTTTATTTTTTAATTTTTGGGGTCAAATATGCATAGCACATAGTATTACTGATAGTGATAATAACACTAATAATAATATCAAGAGCCCAAAATTAACACCCCGTGTCACCTACCCTATGCCGGGAACTACATGTGAATCATCACACTCAGTCTCCACAGAAGCCCTGAGGTAAGCACTGCATTTATCCTCATTTCACAGCTGAAGAAAATGAGGCTGAGACAGGTTCAGTTCTCCACAGCCACCCAGCTGGGGAGCAGCAGAAGGGAAACCTGAATCCAGGCCCATCTATGCTGTGCTGTCCAGATTAAGAATTACCGGGCTTCCCTGGTGGCGCAGTGGTTGAGAGTCCGCCTGCTGATGCCGGGGACACGAGTTCGTGCCCCGGTCCGGGAAGATCCCACATGCCGTGGAGCGGCTGGGCCCCGTGAGCCATGGCTGCTGAGCCTGCGCGTCCGGAGCCTGTGCTCCGCAACGGGAGAGGCCACAACAGTGAGAGGCCTGCATACCACAAAAAAAAAAAAAAATTATTAATCATTCCATCCCCCAAAGAGAAGGCTGGCTGGAGCACCCCCCAAATCTGTACCTTTGCAAATGTGTTCAGCATCCATGAGAAATCAGGGCTGTGTTTCTGGGTGGCATGATTAGAAGGTGACCAGATCAACCTTTGCTCAAGGGCCCTAACCCATGTGATAGGACTTCCACTTTGCTCTCAAGTGGTTCTGTACTTGAACAACTGCACTCAGACCCCGACCAGTGTCCGGATTCCTTCTCCACCCCACACCTGGGGGCAAGGTTCTCCTGCACCCGCAGCTCCTCAGCAGGGTGCCCTAAAACTAGCAAAGAGCTCCATGGGCTCAAACAGCTTCAAAACATTAGAAATAGAAGTTAATAAATATAACTTCAATTTCTTTGCACCGTGATGCCAAAGTGTTTATTGTTCTGCTATTGGAACTTAGAGTATCTTTTTCCTATTAAAAACAACTTGAAGTACAGTGATTAGGTTCCCAGCGCAGTCCACATAAATCTAACAGAGCCACCATGTTGTTAAAAAAATGCTCGTTGACCATAAAGAGTTCAGGACAGACAACTATCACAATACTAATAATTTTTTTAAAAAGAATGGAAACAAGATATAAGCAAGTTTGTATTTAGTAAAATGTGTAGACTTGGGGAAAAGCACGTTTATAGAAAAAAAGATTTACGATGGAAGATTTTGGAGATTCTAAAAGAGACTCTGGGTGCTTCAGAGGCCGACAACACAGGTTCTTGTAATATCCAATTATATGTACATATTTTTAAGAGTTTTATTTCTTTTTTTTGGCCACACCATGTGGCTTGCAGGATCTTAGTTCCCCAACTAGGGATCGAACCCAGGCCCTCAGCAGTGAAAAGGGCGAGTCCCAACCACTGAACCACCAGGGAATTCCCTCTAATCATATTTTAAAGAGAAAAAAATTCTTCCTTTTCTCTGATACAGATTTGTCACCAGCTCTGACTCTTATCAGTGATACGATTGATGATCTTATCAATGCACCGTGTGACACACGAATGAAGTAAAAAGAGACAGGAGAGTTTTTCTGGAGGGATCTGAGTTTAAAAAAAAATAGAAGAGAAAAAAGACAGTGGAAGGGGATAGAGAGGTGAGTAGAGCTGCTTTTGATGAGCAATTATCTGAGCTCTGAGTGTACCTGTGTGAGCAGCACCCCTGGAAGGGAAGACAGAGGGTGACAGGTTAAGGGCTAGAGCTGGCAGTCCCTGCCCGGCACCCTGTGACCCCACCAGCTCCATACAGTGTGACTGCCAACTGGAGAAAAAGGATAAGTGTGTTTCTTTGGGGGAGAGTAGAAAAGAAGGGGAGCACAGTTAGAACTCCCTGGTGTCTGGAAGACAGTTCCCTTTAAGAAAAAGAAAGCAAGCCCTGATTTGTGTGTTCCTGCCAGTTGCCATGGTGTAAATCCTCGCACCATGGGCAATTTCAAGCTGCAAATGGTTTAACAACTGGCTCACAAAATTCCTGAATATTTAACCATCAGCTTCAACCAGCTGGTGCGAGGCAGCTGCGACACGCACTCTGGACTATGCGACTAACCATCTATATGTCCAGATGGCGGCCAGTCTACACAGCACGCGCTGTTCTGTTCTGTGCTTGTGATGTTTTAATTATTTTGAAGGTTACTCATTAAAAACTGGCAGAATAGGGGCTACCCTGGTGGCGCAGTGGTTGAGAGTCCGTCTGCCGATGCAGGGGACACGGGTTCGTGCCCCCGTCCAGGAAGATCCCACATGCCGCGGAGCAGCTGGGCCCGTGAGCCATGGCCGCTGAGCCTGCGCGTCCGGAGCCTGTGCTCCGCAACGGGAGAGGCCACAACAGTGAGAGGCCGGCGTACCGAAAAAAAAAAAAAAAAAAAAAAAGTACATCCTTGCCTAAAAGCCACCAGAAAGCAGGGGGCAGAAAACTGTTTGATCAGTCTAAATTTAAATTTAAAAATCATCACATAGCTGAATTCTTGGGAGTATATTAAATTTTCTGATGACTCTTTCCTCTTTGAGTTTTTAAAGAGTGAAAGAAAAAATCATCCGTGAGTTTTCTGGAACAATTAAAAAACCTTAAAAACCAAGGGCATGTTCTTAGCAAAAATTTAATGCATTTCCGAAGTGGATAAGAAATGGAAGAGAACATACCTATTCATCTCTTACTTTGTATGGTTCAGCTAATCACACTATCAGAAGCAGGGCTTCTCAGACCCAAAGTGCTATAGAAAGTGCAAAGGTTTCTTCACACACACAGAGGCCAGCCCTGTGGAGTGGAGTGCCAGGAACACCCAGGGAGAGAGCAGCCTGTACTCCCAAAAGGAACAGGAGAAAGGAGTGGGGGGCATCACCTTCCAGCACGTCCCTGCCTGTGTCCTGCCTACACAGTCACCATGATCTGATCCAGAGGCTTCCGTGTGAGGTCAGGCACCGTGGCCTCTTCGCTGGGGTACCCCACAGGGAGCAGTATTAGCAGCTTTTCATTTGCAGGGCGGTTCAGGAGCACCCTCAGACGGGGGCCACAGTTGAGAGGAGTGGTCGTGACAGTCACCAGTCCCGCGTTCTGTAACAGGAGAGGAAAAGAAAACGTTTTAAAGTCAGCAGGCAAAATCCCAGCCTGGGCATGTTCTAGTCCCTATAAGATTTGCTTGTCCCATCATTTCCCTGAAGTTGGGCGGCAAAGAAACGACCAGCTTGGGCCATGGTGTCTTGAATCCTACCTGCCCTCCTCGACCTCCCCAGACCCCACCTTCTCTTAACCAAACAGTGGGAAGCTTCTCGGAGAAGAAAATACCAGTCATTTTTCACAGATGCTTAAGAAATGGGAATGGTTATTTCATGGAAAGAAATTTGGGGAATCCAACTACACCAAAGGAACGGAAAAACAAAAGGCAGTTCCTGTGGTTATATAACCAACAGTGGAAGCAGAGCGTCATCCCTAGCTGAAAATACCTATGTCCAGTGAGGGAGGACCTAGTGGCCAAGAGGTATGTAAGAGGTAGAGGAAATACTCCACCAACCTCTTCCCAGCCCCCTCGAATAATAAACATCCAATAAAAATCACATGTAACTTCAAGACACTTTCCCAGTTGGCCCTCTCCATCCCCCCCTGCTTTTCCCATCAGATGCTCACTACTAAGCCTGGACCAGAAGGAGGTTCTGGAACTGCCTTTGGGAGTCGAGCACGCCTCCAGTCTCTGTGCAATCTGCCCAGACAAGGGCTTCCAGAAGATTCCTTCCTCCTTGACAAATCAAGACCTACACTCAGACTTATGCCTTACAGAAAGCTAGAGGGCAGCAAACTCCACAGTAAAGTGGGAAAAGTTGCTGATGGGAATGCACAGAAGGCACAGGTGAAGGGAACCCACGCCAAGCCTAAACTGCCTCTTCAGGAACCCTGTCTGGGACGGGGACGGTGCCTTGCGGTCTGACGTAGCACAGCAATTCTTTTATCTGTTACAGAGTCGGGAGGTAGATAGGATGCCAGCTCCTTTGGAACAGTTTTTCAAGTCATCTAAAAATATATTCCTCTTTTATGTCACAATGACTGTTTTGCAAGTTTTCAGCAAACACATTTTTCTTTGAGATAACAAAGAAGCACAGTTTTTTGGAATCTACTCTCCCTTGAAAGTAGGCTCATTTGCTCTTATAATCCTGTTTGTTTGCTTTATTTCACGTGTTTACTGTCACTCTCCACCCTCTCCCAGGACTGTAGTCCCCACCAGAACGTACAGTTCACGAGGTGACTATTCCTGGTGACTCCTGAGATCTGCCACATAGAAGGAGCTCAGAAAATATCTGTTGAGCGAATGACTTGAATCACGTGAAAGGCAGACCTCAATCCTGCTCTGTTTGATGCTTAGCAGGGCTGCAGCTACTATGTAGATGGAAATTTTTTAAGCACATGGACATCTTTCTAATGCAATACGATGTAAACTCAACTTCTGAGGACAGGAGCTCTATGATAGAGTTCCCCTTATAGCTATTGAATCATCCCACTGGCTCAGACAACAGTAAACACAGCTGAGAAGCCAGGCCCTGGAACTTTCAGGCTCTGAAGCTCTTCATGTGTATTTACTAAAGCCCTTAAAGCTTCATATGGTTACAGATGAAGGCAAACACTGCGACCGTTTTTTGACCCTTAAATAATGTTATAAGTAAATTTCCAGGAAGGATGCCAGCTTGTTTGAAACATCATCCTCACCAATCCAGGTTTCCAGAGGCAGTTTTTACATCAGAGTTCCCTTACTGAGGAATCCCTGTCCCTGAACTAGAAACTCAGCTGAAATTTGCAAATAAAACCACAGTTGGCCCCCAAGTATTAAGTCTCTCTCTTGGGCCCAGTGGGAGGGTGACATACCTGCAGGGCAGCTAGGAGGATGCCACATGCGATGGAAACACTGATCTCGTTATAGTAGTGGATCTTTTTCTTGCCATTTGCAGCAAAACCGTGTACTCGTTTGAAAATGAGAATCAAAACAGGCGCTGTGTCCAAGTACTCCTTAATCCAGTTGGTCCTAAAGGGGGAAAAAAAGATATTCAGAATATTTTCTCTTAATGTTTTTTTTGTTCCCTGTTTACCACCTTATATACATTAAAAATAGAAACATTTCCTTGTCTTTTATGTTTAAATTGAAAAAGAGTAGGATTTTTGTTCACGTCATGTTTACCTTTTTCTATCCCAAGTCTATCTATCCCAACAGGTATTAATAAGGGCCTAATATAGCAAGACACGTGAAATGCTGAAAGATACAAAGATAGATCCTATAACCCAGAGGGCAGTAAGCCAAATTTAGCAAACTAAAACCTGGTAAGTGTTGTTAAAGAAATATAAGACAAGGGCCTTAGGAGCCCAAAAATAAAATGTTAGCTTTGAATAAGATTGTCAGAATATTTCCAAAGTTTCTCTTGAGGCGGGGCACTGAAGACCAGCTAGAGAAGGGGCATTGGGAAGGGCAGCCTAGGGAAGAGATGAGCAAAGGGCAGAGTCAGAAGGAGAATGCTTGGCCGGACAGGGAATTTCAGAAGCCTGGTAGGCTGGACGACGGTGTGCGTGGTGGGGCACGGGTTGGGAGGCTCGCAGTTTTCATACAGATTTTGCAGGGTGCTGGACTTGGTTCAGCGGGTGATGGAAAGTTATCACAAGCTTCTGAGCAGAAGCATCACGCAATAGGATCTGTTTCAGAAAGAGACGGATTGGTGTGGGCAAAGGACCAGCTCAAACGGGACCAGATAGGAGACAAGGGCAATGGCCCAGGAGAACTTGGGGAGTTGTAGAGGCAGGAGCTGACAGATCCGGCACTGGAGCGCACAAGGGAGAAGAAGAAGGTGATGGTGAGTTTGAACCGAAATTCCAGGTGGGCAGATGGTAACGTTCTTAGCCTAGTTATGGAGAAAAGGAAGGAAACTTTTGTGGGAGTGGGGGATAACTCACAGGAGGTATAAATGTTGAGTTTCCATTTTTATTTTCCAGATAAGAGCATATCTTTCTCTGTTTCATTACCCTGCCCGTACATTTCGGCAAACGCTTCACTCTAGCTCAGATATTCAAAGGAAAGATACTCATACGATGCTATATATTGGAATTTTTCCTTAGGGTAAATGATGTCATCAATAAGCAAGAGATAGTCACCACTCATTTCATTCTTAGCTTAGTTACGCTTCCTTGTTTTAAAACACATTAAACCCACGTGTGTATTTTCTACAGTTCCTTGAACACTGCTAATTTCTATACATTACATTCTCAAAGCTACTTTACCATACTCAGCCAGCTTATTCACATGTGACTAGTATCAATTCTTTTTCTCTTTACAAAGTGGGAGAATGTTAATAGTTTACAAAAAAAATCTGGAGTCAACTAGCTTTGCCACGTTGGGCAACCGCTCACCTTCTCACAGTTCAGTGCCCTAAATGTAAAATGTGCTATTGTACACTCACCTCCAATGGTTATTGCGACAGTAAAATCAGTCCCAATAGATCAAGTGCTTAGAATAGTACCTAGTACCACGTATGTGTGAGCTAATATTATTATTATTACTATGTATTATTTTACAGTGAATAATTCAAAACAATTGTTAAATATGAGGTGAAGAATAAGCAATTTACTAGGTCAGAGGCAGGTTAGCAATTTTTACTAACCTTTGTACTTATTTTGCCTAGGCATACATTGGTAGCTAGTATTTTGGGTTTGTTCAATTTTACAAGAATGTATCGTGACATCATATCAGAGCTAATAAAAAGATAGCACCGTGCTGAGGCCTGTTAAGAAAGGACAACTAGCACCTTCCACCTGGGGTGAAGGGTCTCACGCCAGCAGCAGGAGAAGAAGGCTTGACGGGGAGGTTGGACCAGATTGTATATCAAGCCTTTAATGACAGCTATGAGTTTCAGAGTTGACTCAAACTGGCTATCAGGACATATGTTCATTTGTGATGCAATTTAACAGTTATTTAATTACCTACTATGCATCAGCACTGTGCTAGGTGCTACAATATAAGACTTTTTTAAACTAGAGGTCTCTGGACCCTAGAGACACTATATATATATATATATGTACTATATATATGTGTGTGTATATATATATAGTATATATATACATATATATATGTATATGTATATCTGTGTGTGTGTGTGTGCACGCATATTGTCTGCAGAGAAAGTCTATAATGTTAATTGGATTCTCAAGAGTATCTTGGTGTACCACAAAGGTTTCTAAAATATGGCCTATAAAATGAGAAGAAAAGTAGGCCAATAATTAAATAACCATGTCATAATGGCTATTTTAAATGCACGGAAGGTGTGTATTAGGTGCTTTGAGCACAGAGACAAGAGAGCAACTGATGCTGCCTTCTTTGGGGAGTGACGGGGCTGGCAGCGGGCCCACACAGAGCACAGCATCTCTCTAAGAAGAGAGACTCAACTTTGCCCATCCGTTTTTTCTCATGAATATGCAATTAGATTTACATATTCATGATTAATATCCTGCACTTATTCCACAACACAGCCATAAGTTACAACGCCAATAGACATCAATTTCAATAGGGTTTAAATATCTCAGGAAAAAAATTGTCCTCTGGGGCAAATAAATGAGACAGGAGTAGGACTAAGAGGCCATCCTTCTCACCACCCAGCCCTGGCTACCGGAGAAGAAGTCCCAGTTTACCCCACAAGATGGAGATCCCACTGCGTTTTCTTAGGCTTGTGTCACAGTGGGTATTGGATGGCTGGTGCTGGAACTGGCCGCTAAAGGCCCAGAGCTGAGAGCCAGAGGCACGAGTACCTCTACATGCTACGTGCCAAGAACTCGAGCTGGCTTCCCCTCAGGGCCTTCTGAGAGGCCAGGACAAATATCTGTGCCCCATCCCCCCTCATGCTCAGCCCGAGAAGGGGTTAGAAGGGAAAGGAGATGCCTCTGTGGGGAGGGCAGTATTTGTAAAGGGGACCCTGTGACCAGCGTTTTAAAATGACACGGCTGAGCCTGAAAAAATTGAAAGTGACTGTGTTAACTACCAAAATGACTGAGAAATTATGGAATCCATCCTAGATATTGTGTACGGTGACTGGTCCTCCATGGGAAAAGTGGGATTAACAAGCATAGTTAGTTGTAGTTTCCAGAAAAAAAGTGAAACCTCGCACGTGTCTACCCAAATACGCTGAAGTTTCACGGTAAAGCCAGTTACACTGAATTCCAATCCGCTTCTTCCCTGGAGATAAGGAAGCCTGCAAAATTACTAATGCCTAATGAATATTATACCTCTACTAAATTTGTACTTTTATTAAACATGTACTAAAATGAAAGCCTGCTGAGTGAGATCATGTACAAGACTATAGGAAAATGTAATTTACGTCACTCAAGATCCTGAGAAGTATTTCACAATTTACTAATACTTATTTGGGTCATAGCCTATTTAGTTACCAGATTCATATGGCCCTTTCTATGTGCCATCACTGTTCTAAGTGCTTACAAATTCATCTAATTTTCATAATGAAGTAGATACTAGACTAATTCCCATTTTACGGATGAGGAAACTGAGGCACAGATAGGTTACTAAGTGGCTGACCTCATATTTGAACCCAAGCACTCTAGCTTCTCAGGCCCTACTCTTAGCCTCTATCTTATTTAATCCTGATACCAGTTTTTAACATTATCGTTTTGGGTGAGAAAACAGAAGTGTGGTGGTTGATTTTATGTGTCAACTTGACTGGGCCACGAGGCACCCAGATAGCTGGTTAAACATTATTCTGGGTGTGTCTGTGAGGATGTTTCTGGATGAGATTAATATGTGAATTGGCAGACTGAGTAAAGCAAATTGCCCTCCTCAACGTAGGTGGGCCTCATCTAAACCGTTGAAGCCCTGAATAGAACAAAACAGGTGGAGTAAGGGAGAATTTTCTCCGTCTTCCTGACTGTCTTTAAGCTGTGACATCAGTCTTCTCCTGCCTTTGGACTCAGACTTGGACTGCAACTTACACATTGGTTTTCCTGGTTCCTAGGCCTTTGGACTCAGATTGGAACTATTCCATTGACTCTGCTGGGTCTTGGGACTTCTCAGCCTCCATAATCACTTGAGCCCATGATTTATAATAATTCTCTTTCTCTCTCTGTTTCTCTCTATCTCTCTCTGTCTCTCTTTCTCTGTCTCTCTCTCTCTCCATTGATTCTGTTTCTCTGGAGAAACCAGACTAGTGCACTTAGAGGGAGTAAGCAAATGCCTAAGGTCTTGCAACTGGAAAACCAGAGCTAAGACGTGAACCCAGATGGGATTCCAGTCGGCATCCCTCACCCCTGCGCAATACGTGTGCTCAAGGCAATTCAGCGGTGAGGCCTGAGTTAACTTCCATTATTTCTTCCACAGGTAAAATGAAACTTTTTAACACCTAAAACAAAACCAGAAAACTGAAGTCATAGTTATTTCATTTTAGGAAGCCAAACCAAACAAGCCTAATTCTACCCACTTTTGTACCTCAGTTTCTTCAGGTCTGAAACCCATTGAGGTCCCATCCTCTTCAAGTAATTTATTTCCTCTTCCTCCTCAACGATCTCCCGAATCTTATGCTTCACGTCTGGGTCCTTCACAACCACAAAGGTCCAGGGCTCTGTGTGGGCCCCACTTGGGGCTGTTCCTATCACCCATTAAATTAAAATCAGAAATTAAAACTGCAAGAAAAATCTGAGTCTGTTAATTAAGAATAAACGTAACTCATAGTTGCTCAAAATGAAGTTAGATCACCTGACACACAAAATGCCTGGCGGTAGCCTCTGGGATGTTGCTGCCAGGCCCGTTTTGTTCAGCCTCTCTGTCAGGGTCTCCAAACCAACTAACTGAGATCAAAGCCAGTAGTTCCTAGGTTTGGGGAATTTATCACTGCTTCTCTGATCATGTGAGAGAAAACATCCCTAGGCACTACTCTGTGACCAATAAGGGAACACAGATGGGAAGCTCTGATAGCCAAAAGCCTCCAAAATGCTGTTTGTTTTGATATTCTTGAAAAATGATCAAGTCAGGAAGTTTATTGGAAATGGCAAAATTTAAATGGCAAATGGTTTCAAAAGGATCTCCAAAAGGCAATTGAACTATAAATTGTTTAGTGCCTATATCAAAGTTCTGAGTGTGGCACTGTGGGGTTTGTGGCCCTGTTGTGAACACATGAGAACTCTTGGCCCTGGGCACTCAGACACACAGCAGAGTGTCTTCCAGCTCTTACAGGTTTTGGGAAACCTCAGCCCACCCTTGGATCAGTGCCAATATGCCAGACAAAGCTTCATAGTGCATCATGGGACCCAAGGAGCTTAAGTTCCCTTTAAGATTCCAGCCAGCAGCACTTCCCTGGTGGTCCCGTGGGTAAGACCCTGTGCTCCCAATGCACGGGGCCTGGGTTCAATCCCTAGTAGGGGAACTAGATCCGACATGCATGCTGCAACTAAGAGTTCGCATGCCACAACTAAAGATCCCACATGCCACAACTAAGACCTGGCACAGCCAAAATAAATAAATAAATAAATATTTTTTAAAAAAAGATTCCAGCCATGGGCTGGCCCAGCTACTGATCTGGGTGTCACCCCTCTGTCCTAGAAATGGCTGTTTCTAGAAGTAGACCACGGTGACCCACTGGTGGTATATTTCAGAAGCAAGTATTTCTTTATTTCTTTCTTCCTAGTGAGTAGTTCAATGGCATAAACTCTACAGGAGGGGTCTCAGGCCTGCCAGCCTTGATGAGTTTGCCATCCACAAGTCCCCGTGGTAGAGAGGGCATAATTAAACTGTGAAATGCAAGTCAAATCTAAACATAAAGCCCAAATTTCTGAACAGAGGGATTCCAGTTCACTTTGTACACGTCGTCTGTTCACTAAATATTGGTGTCACCAAACACAAGAAATAAATTGCCGCTTAATGTTTTCAATTACGCCAAACCTCCCTGAATGTCATATGCACACACCCACATATTTAGATACAGATCTATACACAGAAGAAATTTAGTAACTGCTATTGGTTAGATAAAGGACTCACCAATCTAGTGTATTTGTGTTCTTAACTGAAGTGAACTGTTTTATTCTTACTTCCTTTTAATTTGGGCAATGGGTTTATAACAGTCATGCAATAATTTCTGCAAATGAACTTGAATGTGATTTATATAGGAATAAGAATCCAATCAGAGGAGACTCTCAAATAGGGGGCTTTCTCATATCTCCTCTCCCTTTTTCTATAATTCTCATCTATTCCTCTGGGAATAGATATTAATTTACATTGAAAATGCATTTGGGGGACTTCCCTGGTGGTCCAGTGGTTAAGAATCCGCCTTCCAATGCAGGGGACGTGGGTTTGATCCCTGGTCAGGGAACTAAGATCCCATATGCTGTGGGGCAACTAAGCCCATGTGCTGCAACTACTGAGCCCCGGTGCCACAACTGAGCCCGCTCGCAGCAACAAAATATCTTGCTTGCCGCAATGAAGATCCCGTGAGCCGCAACTAAGACCCGAAGCAGACAAATAAATAAATAAATAAAAAGCAAAAGAGGGGGAAAAATGTTTGCCTTACTTTGATTTATTTTGTGAATTCACATGAATATATTTTGCTAGTTCATTAGAATACAGTACTAGAGCATCATGGTGTGTAATATAAGAAATTCGGTTCCCCAAAGAGAAATGTATAAATGTGTGTGTGTGTGTGTGTGTGTGTGTGTTTTAAGGTGAGGTGAAAGTAAGGATGTTTCTTTTCTGATGTATAATAATGTGTTCAGAAATTTTCATTCTTCAAAAATTTTATAATGTTGAATAATTTCAGAAGTTTTGAACTATTGTCACATCTGCTCCCGAGAAGTTTGTAATAGTTAAAAGTTTGTAGAGGGCTTCCCTGGTGACACAGTGGTTGAGAGTCCGCCTGCCAATGCAGGGGACACGGGTTCGTGCCCCGGTCCGGGAAGATTCTACATGCTGCAGAGCGGCTGGGCCCATGAGCCATGGCCGCTGAGCCTGCGCGTCCGGAGCCTGTGCTCCGCAACGGGAGAGGCCACAACAGTGAGAGGCCCGCGTACAGCAAAAAAAAAAAAAAAAAGTTTGTAGAAAGTGGAAATCATCTTGTGCTTGGAAGTCAGTCAACACCTGGGTAAGACTTTACAGGTAAACGTATCATTCCAGGCTTTATTCACTGTGTTTGAACTTCAACATTGCTCCACTATTGTCACTTGTAGCGGATGTTCTCAAAGACCCACTGTGCACTTACAGACCTGCTGCTTTGATGACATTATCAATCACTTCCATTGGGACTTGCTCATTACTTATGAATCTAACAGACCGTCTTTTATTGAGAAGTTCATAAAATTCCCGGGATCTCGTAAGCATTTCCTTCTCAGGATACCGGGTGTGGGAGAATGGGATGTGTTCCACCTCTTCCTCTGACACTTGCCAGTCGTCAGCGTCTGCCAGTAAGAACAAGGAAGACAGCAAATTAGAGGATCTCTCTTGGTCATGAAGGGGAGTGCAATGTGCCCCTCCCCCAAAATATGTCTCTTTAGCATAAGAATTATTTTGAGTTAACTATTTTTAGGAAACGCAGACACAGGAGAAGTTCTGAAAACCCGAGTAGAAGTCACCCTATTGTAAGAGACATTTATAAAGGAAATCTCTATTTGGAAGTGTTTCCCTCTCTGTACCAGGAAGAGAAGGATGATTCTAAATCACAAGAAACTCTTGTCAACAGAGAAGGTGTGGACTTAAATCTCTGTAACAATCTTACCCTTGTTTGCTCTGCTTTTCCTGACAACCTCCCCTAACTGGGTCTCCCCAGTCCCCAACGCCTTTCTTCTGTCTTTATCTGAAGATGGATTAAGGTGGTGGCTAAGGCTGTTTGGGGGAGTTACTCAGTTTTCCTGGGTCTCTCCCATGTACACAAGAGATATACATGTTATTAAACTTCTGTTTGTTTTTCTCTTGTTAATGTGTTTTTATTATGGGGGAGTGGTGGTCTCAGCCAGAGAAAATTATTTTTACTCCCTTATAGTCATAAGGTGGTCACTGGGGAGAAGGAAATGAAGTTCTCAAAATATCTGTAAGGTTATGAGCTCAAAAACATCAAGCAAAAATGGGAAAAATAGGTCTACAGAATCCTGAAACTCTGATCTTGACTGTCCTTCAAAGCCCAGACTGGTTATAAATCAAGAAAAAGAAAACTTTTACGTACATAAAGATGAAAAATGTAAATTTCTGTTAATGGTGAACTAACTTATTTGAATCAATCTCCGTTGGCTGAAAACCACTAAGATCTTTTTTTTTTTTTTTTTTGGCCAGATCTTAGTTCCCCGAACTCGTGCCCCCTGCAGTGGAAACATGGAGTCTTAACCACTGGACCACCAGGGAAGTCCCCTGAAAACCACTAAGATCTTGAAATAAATAATTTTTTATAAAGCCGTTTTAAATTCTTTGAGTTACTGACAACATAGTAAGAAATTCCCAGGCCAAAAGTGAAGGGAAAATATGATCCTGCAGAAGTAAATAAGCACAGACGCTGCATTTGCCCTGATAACATCTGCCAATCCCAATATATTTGAATTTTTATTTTTATATTTTCAGGGATCAAGCGGGACAGAAATCAAAGCCCAGGTCCATATACGATGGGAAGTCTAACAAGCTGGGACCCCAAGACTACATCCTTAGAAAAACTAAGAACCATAAATAAATCAGGGACTTCCCTGGTGGTCCAGTGGTTAAGACTGCACTTACACTGCAGGGGACACGGGTTCCATCCCTGGTCAGGGAACTAAGATCACTCATGCAGCATGGCACGGCCATAAATAAATAAATCAGCCCCCAAGAGTTTATAACATTTTGATGGGTCCTGCCTCAAACCTGAACTTGGAATAGTGTGGTCCTGCCTGAAAATACCCCCATTACCCAGCAGAAGCAAATGCCAATATATAAATAATTTTAAGTACAATTATCAGCAACACATAAAAGACAACCAGACATACAAAAAGAGTATCTTGAGCAAGAAACAACAGAATAGGTTTTTAAAAATAGAGCCAGACACCAAATTCTCCAAATATTGGAATTATCAGACTCAAGAGATAAAACAACTATGATTACTAGGTTTAGAGGGGGGAAAAAAAAAGACAGGCATATATAAATCTGTAGGGTACAGGAAAAGATGAAAAGTGACATAGAAAATATTTTAAAATAGAACTTTTAGAACTGAAAAATAAAATAATAGAATTAAGAACTTGGTGGGTGGGTTTAATAGCAGGTTAGACATACCTAAAGGAAGAATTAATGAACTGAAGACAACTCAGAAGAAAATATCTAGAATAGAGCAAGGAAAGACCAAAAGACAGAAAACATAAAAGAACGATGAAGAAAAAATAAAGCAGAGCGAGAATGTTCTAATATACGTGATGATAGTGACAGCAGGAGATGGGAAAGAGGATGTGGCAGAGACCATATTTGAAAGAGAATATCTGATATGAAAACCTGATGAAAAATGCCAGATCTACAGATTCAAGAGGCCCAGTAAATCCCACGCAGTATAACAGAAAAGAAGCCCACACCTTTTATAATCAAATATAAAATCTTAAAATCAGCCAGAGGAAAAAAAAAAGATTCCCTTAGGAAGAGGCCCAGATGGTTTCATGAGGGAGTTCTACCAAACACTCACAGAACAATTATTGCTAACTTTTCTCCAACTCTTCCCAAGAATAGAAATAGAGGACACATCCGCCACCCACTCATTCTATAAGACTAGCGCACACTTGCTACCAAGCCTGACTAGGACATTAAAAGAAAGAAAAGCTACAGGCTCAACTTTCTCATAAATATAGATGCAGAAAGTCCTAACCAAAATATTAGTAAACAAGGGAGGGTGGGAGGGAGGGAGACGCAAGCAGGAAGAGATATGGGAACATATGTATATATATAACTGATTCATTTTGTTGTGAAGCTGAAACTAACATACCATTGTAAAGCAATTATACTCCAATAAAGATGTTAAAATGAAAAAAAAATATTAGTAAACAGAATTCAACAATATATCAAAAAACAATACACTTCGGCCAAGTTAGGATTACCCCAGGAATGCAAGGTTAACTTAACATGAGAAAAGCAATGTTGTTTGTTACATTCACAAGCTAATAATCGCTGTAATGCAGAAAAGGTGTCTGATAAAATTTGGCATTCATCTCTTAGTAAATTGGGGTAGAAAGGAACTTTCTTAACCTGATAAAGTCTAACTGTGGGGGAAAACACCAAAACAATCCAGAACCAACTGCATAGTTAGTGGTGAAACATTGAAACTCTTCCATCAGATATTGAAAATTAATGAGTATTGCCTGTTCTCACCACAGTTCTAATTATGAAAGACTAATTTTTGAAGCTTTTAGAAAAGAATATAGGAGACTATATTCATGACCCTGTAGAGAAGAAGGATTTCTTAAACAAGATACAAAAATATTAACCATAAGAAAAAAATCTGTTCAATTTACCTACAGCAAAGTTATCTTTACACCTGCCTGCTTCTGCCACTTCTGGTTTCCCCCATTTCCTTCCTGTTCAGAGAGCTGTGGAAACCCATGATCTGTAGCTCAAGATCTTACAGAAGATGAAGATGCAATGGAGGATTCAATAGCTGAAGCTGAAGCTCTACCTCTGAATACGCGTGTTTCTTCATTCCTTTCAAACCCATGAGTAGACAATACTTTTGATCTGAACTACAAAGATTTCAATGTGAACTACAAAGATTTCAACTGAAAGAAATTCTAAGATGCAGTATTCAAAAAGTTAAAAAGTGTTAAAAATAGGAATGCTTTGAATGGAGTATATATACATATACTTATATATATACTCCTTGCTTATCTTGAATTAGCCTTGGATTTCTGATTGTTGTTGGACTTCATCAACTCCCAGAATCTAGGAGGCAAAAGATACCAAAGGGGCTACTACAGAAAGTGGACCTCGGTACATCAAACCAGAATGAGTTGAGGTGAGTTGGACTTTTCAGGGAATTTTAATCACATAAATAAGGTTTCACCAGGAAGTCTGCCCAAGAAATAGACACTGAAAATATCAGTGGACTCTAATGAGTAGATGGTTCTTCTACACAGAGGCTGAAGACTTTCCTGAATCTGCTCTGATGTTTTTCAGCCTGACGGGGACCCGTGCAGAGAAGCCGTATCACCAGTAGGAGGCAACTCCTACTTAGATAAGAACAGATAATCAGAGTCCGCGATGATAAAATGGCTGAAAATGCCCAGCACTTAACTTTCATTAAAGTAACAAATTTAGATTGTTTTAAACCATTAAGGTTTATTTGTGTGCATGTGTATGCCTTACCTGAATTATTATTGTACTACCTAAACTGTGTCTTTAGAAAACTGAATGTAATGCTATCACATATCTTCATCATTCACAAACACCCAAAAGCCAATGAATATTTGCCTGATATAATGTATATCCCATGCCTTCCACTGTGTGATAGGAAATAATTAGTCGTTACTTCCTTCTTTGCGTAGATACAAATCCACTTTGATGCCATAGATTAACTGATGCCATAGATTAGCTGACATTTACTAAAGGATTTTCACTTCCAGTAATGGTTATTTACATAATTTACCAAATCTCCAAAGTAAAGAAAGCTAAAATCCTTAGTAAAATACATATAGAACATTTTCTTCTAAGTACTGAAGAGCTAACCTGTGACTGTAGAACATCACAGTCAAAATCTGGGTGAAGGTTAGTACCCACAGGGGTAGATCGGCACTCAAATGTCCAGAGAATATTTTCCAATTACCTAGATACCGCCATGAGGCTGAGCTGAGATAAAAGGATGGTGACCAAAGTCAAACCCCCAGGGCCATCCAGGGCCTGAAGATTTATGTTACAATAGTAAGAGTAAAATGTAAGTAATCCAGCCCTGGTGACTTAGAGCCTAAGGTAATATCCTGTGAGTGATCCAGGGAACCGTAAGCCTTGAGCTCAGATTAAAGTTGCCCCAGAGTGTGAGGACGTTGCTCTTCTGATAGGTGAAAATGTGAATATTCCCTGGAATAAGTAACAGTATCCTAGACCTCAAAAAAATTTATATGTAATTTTCCAATAGAATGACCAGCAAAGAAGTAATTCCCATAAAATTCAAAATAATAGTTACTTCTATAGGGTATGGAAGAGGTTGTTACTGGGAAGGAACATATAGGGGTTTATGGAGTACTGGAAATTTATATTTCTTGATCTAAGTGATAACTATATAGATTTTTGCTTAAAATTATTTGTTATGCCATTCATCTATCTTTTATACACTTTTCTAGTAAGCATATTACATTTCACAATTAAGGGTTTTGTTTTTTTTTAATGAGAAGGCCATAGAAACGAATTACCAAAAACACCCACAAGGGTAGTTCAACTGACTACAACTATTATATTGATTTAAGGACATCTGAAAAAAAAAAGAAAAGACGCTTGACACTTTCTTAATGAGATAAGAGGATGAGAGATGAACCATTTGGGGAAGGTGGGACAAAAGTAGAAATAGGAATGAATGGGCACAATTAACTTCTCCTGACCAGGCAGCAATCCTTCATGAAGCCAGAACAACCTAGGTTTCTTAACTCCTTAATCAGTGGGTTTTCCCCCAATACAGTAATCCGTAATCCTCCCTTATCAGAGGTTTTTCTTTCTCAGATTTCAGTGTCCCATGTCCAGCTGTGTTCTGAATATATGAAACGGGAAATTCAAGAAACAAACAATTCATAAGTTTTAAACTGTGCACCATTCTGAGTAAGATGATGAAATCTCATGGCTGTCCTGCTCCATCCTCCCACCCACGTGAATCATCCCTTTGTCCACGTATCCACCCAATTAGTCACGTAGTAGCCTCTCGGTTGTCCACTGTCAGGATACTGCTTGTGTTCAAGTAACCCTGATTTTACTTAATAATGACCCCAAAGCACATGAGTAGTGATGCTGGCAATTTGGATATTCTCTTACTGTGTCTGATTTATATTCAAGTTTATCATAGGTACATACGTAGAGGAAAACACTTAGGGCTTCAGGCATCCACTTGGGGTCTTGGAACGTATTCCCTGAGGATAAGGGAGGACTGCAGTAAATGCCTACTCCAGTAGGCAAGAGGGAACGCTTGTGAAAAGGGAACTTCAAAGACACTGAGAACCCAACTACAATACCAAAAGGGACCACGGTTAGCTCATAGCTAGTACTGAGAAACTTCTTTTTTTATGCTTTACTAGCCGGGGCAGTGGGGACCCACACTGTGTACATTTTTTTTAACTTTTATTTTATATTGGAGTACAGCCAATTAACAATGTTGTGCTAGTTCCAGGTGCACAGCAAAGGGCCTCAGCCATACACACGTGTATCCACCCCCCTTCAAATGCTCTTCCCATCCAGGTTGCCACGTAACGTGGAGCAGAGCTCCCCATGCCACACCACACAGCAGGTCCCTGCTGGCTTGAGGAAGTAAGTGTGATGGGAGAGTGGCAACAGCTATCAGCTTTCTAGCAATCCACTCTGAACCGAGCCCAGATGTCGTCAGTATCAACCCCGAACCTTATCAAACGTGTCAGCAAAGACTTCAGCACCAGTGATACTCCCACGCCATTTGTCATGAAGTCCGGCAACCTCCGCAGTCAGTAAGTGGAAAATGAGCCAATGCATGCAAGGTCTCTTTAACTTCGGGTCCCTTCAGCATCTGTGTAAACTAAAGGCAGCCGAGCGGCATGACGGCAGTTTCTGCAGCAGCTGAAGTCCAGGGTAGGCGCTCCGACTCTAGCGGAATGAAGGGGCTGCTCCCTGAGCTTTATCAGCACAGCCTTATCTCTGAGCACAGCAGACAAATGGTCCCAACCACCACTGGGCTGGATTGTCCAGAAGGGCTATCCAAGCAGAGCACTGGGGCGCTGCTCTTCCCGGAGCCTCTCCCAGGGCAGAAAGTCTACACTTGGCCTGGGGAAAGGGGACAGGCTGAGCCAGCTGGGAAAGAAGCTCCAGGGGATCTCAGGGCAGTGAACCGATAAAAAAGGCACAGCTCTCTCCTTCCTCTTGAACTCCTGACTGCCCCCAAGGCATAAGCCCTCACCAGAGAGAAGAGAACAGCCTCTGTTCCGCAGCTGTCCCGCCTCCACCCTAGACCAGCCAAGCAACGCTGGGGGATTCATTCAAGCTGTGGAGCCCACATATCCTAAAATAAACGCACGCTACAGTGGTCTGCTTTTAATGTAAGTCCTGTGCTGCCACACATGGGGTTTGCTATTGACACCAAGACCAACACGCCTTTTATCATTGCTTTAATGCCAAGGAATCCTAAATTGCTCCGTAATTAGGTTTAATGACCAAGTAATTCTAGGCCACGGCTATCCTTTAATGTTTAGCTTAGAGGCATTTTTTCTGGCTGCATCTCTACGGGAATTGCTTTTGTGTTTTTGCAGTTCTACTTCAAAATCTTTGCAAATGGGCCAAATGTTTTCCAGCTATGAAACTACAAGGCCAATTTGTGTCATGTCACCCTTGTTCCCTCCCTGCAATTTCTGGGGAGGCTTAAGCACCAGTATTAATAAGGCTCAGGGTGACACGGCTCTCACAGTAGACAGATTCTGATGGTGGCAATGAGAGCAGCTTCAAGGCTCAACACCGGCTCAGAGAACTCCTCCTTCCCACTGTCTCGGCCATCGCTCTGCTTCCTACGTGGGCCTCTCAGCCATTCAACTCCCTGACTGCAATATAGACTCACTACCTCACTAGCAGCAGCAGGGGTGGGGTGGGGGCTGGGGAGTCTGCGGATGTCCAGATGGAAAGGCCTTGAAGAAAGCAACGCTATCCCAGGTGAAGTTGACAGAACTTGTTTTCTGAGCCCCTTTACCTCTCGTGGTGTCCCCGGTGTCCCCAGTGTTCTGTACTGAGCTTCACTCTCCCCAGCAGAACCCACCCAGACCTGATCCCAAGAACAACATCTCCATTCAAGTCCTTTCCTTTCCCTAACCTTCTCTCATCTGAATTTGAATTTACCTGTCCTTTGTCCTAGAACCGTAATGTCTTACAGGAGCCCTGGTAGACCAGCCTTTTAGAATTAGCCATGCAGAAGTATGCACACGTAGGTGTGCCAAAGAATGATGAAATGCAAAGATGAAGCTGAATTTTTTGCTTCCTGGGGCAAAGGAAAACTGTGCTGGGCATGAGTGCTGCCCTTACATAGTGTTTTTGTCAGTGGTGTGCTGGTAAACCAGCACTCTGAGAAGAGGGGAAAAAAGAGCCCTGGTTTATAGCACTTGCCAATTTCCACAGAGTAAACACTCCCATGATGGCCCGATCTCAAGATATTGGCAATTGAACAAATGGCCCACAAATTTCCTGAACATTTATCCGTTGGCTCTCACTAGCCCCATAGGGTAGCTCTTGCACACCACTTGGTTGGGAAGCATGGAGTTCAGGCATTGGTGGACTTCCAGGCATGTAAGAGGGTTGATATCATCTGCAGGAACAGTGTTACTTGGTTGAGACTGTTGTTGACTGGTTGGCCCTCAGAGGGGCTGGTCCTGGAGTGAATCCATCTCTGATTGGTTGACTTGTTAAGCTTTTACTGAGATGTGTTGTCATTGATCCAATGAACAGGTTCGAAACAGCTGCCTATGGGTATATAAAAATCTGTCTTTGCCCAAGTCCGAGGGAACAGTTTTATTCTCAGGTGCTGCCCACACCAGATAAAAATGTTAACAAAGGCTTTTTTAGTGGTCATTGGGACAATCAAAATTTCAGTTAGAATAATAGCTTCCGGATGGCTAGTGAAGCTGAGTGAAGAAAATCCCCACTAACATTAAAATGGACACATCTTACTAAGATGTGTTTCCTGTATCTTTTTCTCCTGTTTCCAGTTCCATGAGCTTTCATGAATCCGGGCCTGACTAGAGAATTTTTGTTCAGTATTTCCCATTCATTTTAGGGAAACGATCTGAGGTTTCCACTTTGAGATTAAATAGCAGTCATTTCTGGTATTTAATATTTCTGGTATTCTGAGGAGTCATTTCTCCTCCTCAGACCTCTGCTACAGATAAACAGGGAACTGAAATGCGTTAACAGGATGCCATGTGTGACTGGTCCCCAGAGGAAGTCTGTGTCTGACTTCTAATCCGCATGTCTTCTCTGTACCCCCGACCCTTCCCCCCACCCCGTCCCCCCAAACAGGCTGATTCCTTGATCTATGAATGTCGAATAGGAATTCTTTGTGAATCAGAGATGGCGGAAGCTAGATTGGTACCCATATATTCTTTAACTCACACTAGAATGGCCCACAATACTTATTTTACTGTTTTGTCCCTGATTGTTAATTTTCAAAATGGTTTGAATCTGGTATCTATTTGCTGTTATCAAAACCATCTCATGTTTCCTTAGTAATGGAATCCCTTCTCTTCTCCAATTATACATCCTCTCTTAGACTGTGTCCACCCACCCAATGGTTAAGAGCAGGGACTTGGGTGGCAGAGGAGACTGAGTTTAAACATTAGTCCTTACCTACCACCTGTGTGACTGTGTGACCTCAGTAAGTATCACTTATGTAAACAACAAAAATCCCAACAAGAGACTGTGGACTCTGCACTCTGGGAAGATCTGCTCACGGCTGCCGAGCGGCCACTATGTGTTCAATTCATTTCTCTGTGTGAGGAAGAGAGAGTGGAGAGGCAGAGGATTGAAAGTGAATCATTAGGTGGAGAAGCAGAAGGGGGCCATACAGCTTTGTTCTCTGTTCCCAACCTTCAGGCTCAGCCCCAGGTCCCCGGTTCCCCACCAGCCTTATCACCCCCTCTGTATCCCTCAAACTCTTGGGTCTTCAAATCCAGCGGCCTTTCCTCCATACACACTACCTCTGATCTCTCAGGGAATGTTTAACCCTGCTGGCCATCTCCTGCCCCCTCTGTTCTGGGTCATTCTTTTGGAAAAGCAGCCTAGCGAATTGCCTGTAGGCCTGGACTCTGGAGGCAGCCTGCCTGGGTCCTGACTCTACCACTAATTGCTTGGGCAGGTGACTTAGCCGATTTGAGCCTCAGTTTCCTTATCTGTGATATGGATATGATAATAGTGCCTGCCTCACTGTATTGTTATGAAGACTAAATGATTCACCATATGTAAAAGTGACATTGGATACCGGAAGCACTATGTGAGGGCTTGTTATTACTGCCCTGGCCCTCCTTTCCCACGCCTTGTTTTCTGAGTCCATTCCTTCCAGCAGTTCCTCTTATCTGAAGGTGCCCCTCCCCCCCCGCCCCCCCCCCCCCCCCCCCCCCGCCAAGTTCTAACCTCAGCCTTCTCTCTAGCAATACCCCGCAGTGAATCCATTAGTTTTCCAAGTTCCAAGCATCACCCCTATGCTGGTGACTCTCCAGTCAGTGTCTATGGCCTGGATCCCTCACCTAGAAACCTCCCTGCCTTTCTGCTTCAATGGGTCACTATCCTCTCAAATCCAACACGTCCTGCACTACATTCAACAGCTTCCCCTTTAAACCGGATCCCCTTCCCGCACCCATTGATGACAGTTGTTATTCTGATTCCTCCAGTCTCCAAATCGTGCCCACTTCTCCCTCCGTTCATGTCTAATTTATTACTAGACCCTGTTCTTCCTTGACCGTCCCTCTAGTTCACCCCTTCCTCTGCATCGCACTGGCGCCACCGCCCAGCCCATCATTACTGGAACAGATCCTTACTCAGCTTCACAGTGGGTCTCGTGCTCATTCAACGGAAGTGCTTCTCAACTGGCATAATTGGCATTCGGGGTTAGTGGGGGAGAGTAAGAGGCTGCCCTGCCAGGAGGCTGCCTGAATTTGGATCCTCCTGGGCAGTACATTCAGCACTGCTGGCTCCCAGCACTGAGTGCCAACTTTATACCCGATTCCCCAATCCTGAGGTTAGGACAACTTAGAACACACGCACACACACACACACTTCCAGGTGGCCTCTGTTAGAGGGAGGGAGGGTGGAGGCATTACTACCCCAGTTGAGAGTCACTGAGCCTCTTCCAAGTCAAATCCATCCCACAAAACCACCTCAGGTAAACCTCAAACACAGATTACTCAAAGCTCCTCCAGAACGTCTCCCCTCCTGCCTGCCTCCTTCATCACCCCTTTTTTCTCAGGTCAGCCATGCCCCGGCCCGCCCTCAACACCCCACTTCATTTTCACCCCTCCCCTGGTCAGTACAGTCCTTCCATCTTCTTGACATCTTTCCCTGGGGTTCCGGACTCAGGCGCTTCCTGTTCCTCTTAGCCTCCTAACCTTTGTATTCATATCCTAGCAATGCCCCAGACCTGGTTCAGCCTTTTTCTAGCTGCCCCACCAAACCCCCAAGCCTTCTCAAAACACCTTACAATCAGTTCCACCCAGTTCGCCTCTGTTTTACTCTCTGTCGTTTGCCTGTTTATGGCCTTGTCTACTGAATTGGACACTCAGATTGGAGGACAGCAGCCGCTCTTATCTGTGACCCACAGGGCTGGTGCAATGAAGGGTAGCGAGCCCGTACGTAGATGCCTTTTTTTATTCCAAAGTTCTTGATCAAAACCTGACCACTTAACCCGCAGCCCCCGCAGCATGTGATGTGCCCCTTCAGAAAGATTTTAGCAGCCTCAGAGGACTGGAGCCAGGAAAAATGTCGCCCCCTCAACAGCTTTTTACTGAGGACCCAGGAATAAAGGGAGCTTGGTGCCAGGAGGTGACAAGCTGACCGCCAGAGAGAAATGATGTCTCTGTCACACACTGATTTGTTTACACGGCAGAAGCTGATGATGAAACTGACCTGCCTATGTTTCTTCCTCTCCATAAGCCCCACCATCCACTTGCCCTCATCATAAAAATACAGAAGTTGGAAACCAAGCAACATGGCCAGTGTCCTTACCTTCTTCCAGCTGGTGGACGTCAGTGCTGTCTTTCAAGTCTTCATCCACCCAGGGGCGAGCCTCGGCCCTGGCTCTAGGCTCCCCCTTCCTTCTCTGGGTTCCTCCATCAGCATTTTGAAAGATCCACACCATCAAAAGGCAGACAACTGCTACCAAGACTGAAGTCAGAAGAAACATGGCGCTGAGGCTGATTCTGAATGGGGCCAATACTTCCGGGGCCGGTATTTAAACAAGCAGGGACTGGAGTGGGGAATGCCGGGAGACGGAGTGAAGGAAGGAGAGGGGGGCCGGGGGAGGGAACACAGTGAACTCGCTGACTCTGCAAGGACTTTGCAAAGGAGAAAAGATCACAGCCGTGTGTCCCGGGTGTGTTGTGGCTCTGGGAATGCACTGGTGCGTGAACTTTTTTAAACTGTGTGCTCCATCAATATCTTCTTAGACAGTAATTGCCAGGATTTGAGGAAACACTTTAATGCACTAGATCTTACCAGCAGTGGTGGAAAGGGTTTACTCCTCCTCCTGTGGATTCTCTCTGAGAGCAGTGTGTCTTCAGCTGGCCTGAAGCTAGGAATCACCTGGAGTTGGCCCCTTCTCAACCAATCTCCATGCCCCTTTTGAGCAATTACCAAATCTCCTGGGATCTTGTCCTGGGGTTTTGGAGACGGGGAAGGATTGCCTATCTCAGGCCTCTCACTCACATTTTGCCTTATATGTATCTACATTATTTGAATTTTTTTCAACCAGCATGAACTGTTGTTTTCTACATTTTTATTGTGATAAAATATAATAATATCAATATAAAATTTACCATCTTAGCCCATTTTAAGGGTCCAGTTCAATGGCACTAAGTACATTCACCATGTTGTACACCCGTCACCACTCTTCCCCAAACTGCTTCATCATCCCAAACAGAAACCCTCTAATCATTACGCAGTAACTACCCCCTTCCTTTTCCCACAGGCCCTGGTAACCTCTAACCCACTTCCTGTCGCTATGATTCTGACTATTCTAGGAACCCTAAGTGCAATCATAGACTATTTGTCTTTCTGTGAGTGGCTTGTTTCACTTAGCAGAAGGTCTTCAAGGTTCATCTAGGTTTTAACAGGTATCAGAACTGCATTTTCATGGCTTAGCAGGGGCTATTTATTTTTCTAATTAAAAATAGATGCTAAATAAATACCTTGTGATATTTTTTAAAGATCGTTACAATGCAGCGCCATGAGTGCTACAACAGATGAGCACTCTGGGTCCCTCATTCTGTCTGAGGCAGAACAAGACCCCACAGAGGACAGAAAGCTTTTACTGTCTTGACAAACCCAGTGTGACCTGGGACAGTGCTACTCAAGCAGCTTGTGCCAAAATCTAATCAATGCATTCTTCCTTTCCTTGACAAACTCTCTCCAAATAAATACATAAATACAAATGAAAAGGTCAGCTGGCCTAGGCAGCATGTAGTGTAGTGACATGGTTGCTTTGCCTGAATTTCCATCCTAGTGTGTGCTCTGTGCCTCATTGTGACTGGCTAACAAGAGTGGATGGACCGCCAGTCTGCAGACCACGTGGTAAATAACATTAGTCTAGAAAACACATTTTCCCAAGACACACACATGACTTTTAACTTCCATTGCTGATGGTGAATCTGATTATCCTTGTCCCTGTGTCCTTCTTGCTTTCATAACATCCCACAAGTGTATTTGCAGGGGAAGTCAAATGAGGTGAAAGAGAACTTTCCAGGAAAGAGACTTCCTGGGGTGCTGAGGGAGGGAACACAGTTTCTAATGATTCGCACGAGCAACCTTCATCAAGCATTTCTCTCAAGTGCTCATTTAGCAAGTGTTATATCAAGTATTCAAGCTAAAGGCTTGAAATAGGATGTGCCTATGTCTGCAGCAAAATCTTATCTCAGTGCAAGTGTGAAGTTGGGGGAAAATTTCCAAAATATTTTTAAACCTAATTGGCCTCACCTATACACAATTCATACTCACTAATAACATCAACACCATCAAAGGGTATTTATTTTATATAGATCTAATGCCCAGAGGGCTGTGTGATGCAGAAGTTTATGTTACTATGTGTAAGCACTGTGTTGATTCCTTATCTACTTTATCCCATTTAATCCACAGGACCAGGCACTTTAAAAGAAACTCCACCGCTCTAGCAATTCTACTACTGGGTATACATACAAAAGAATTGAAAGCAGGGTCTCAAAGAGATATTCGCACACTTATGTTCATAGCACCGTTTTTCACCATAGCCAAGAGATGGGAGCAACCCAAGTGTCCATGGACAGATGAATGAATAAACAAAATACAGTATATAGAGACACTGGAATATTATTCAGCCTTAAAAAAAAAGAGGGAAATTCTGACACATGATGCAGCATAGATGAATTTTGAAGACATCTGCTAAGTGAAAAAAGCCAGTCACAAAGAGATAAAACTTGTACAATCCACATATATGAGGTATCTAGTGCAGTCAAATTCATAAAGACAGAAAGTAAAACGGTTGTTGACTGTGGCTGGGAGGGGGGGAAAAGGAGAGTTATCGTCTAATGGGTGCAGACTTTCAGTTTTGCGAGATGAAAAGAGTTCTGGAGATGGATGGTGGTGATGGATGGCGGTGACGGTGGCACAACAGTGGGAATGTACTTAGCACTACTGAACCCACTTAAAAATAGCAAAGACGGTAAATTTTATATTGTGTATATTTTACCCAAAAATATGTTTTAATTAAAAAAACCTCCACTGCCCTGAAGAAAATGAACAGCTTATACACTGTAGCTAAGGCACGGTGAGTGAGTTAGAACAAGGTCCTCAAAGTGTGGTCCTGAATGCCCACCATCAGCATCCCCGGGTGATTTGTTAGAAATACAGATTCTCAGGCCCTACCCCTGACCCACTGAATCAGAAACTCTGGGGGTGGGCCCAGCACTCTGTGTTTCAAGAAACCCTCCAGGTGACTCTGACGTTGCCAAAGTCTGAGAACCACTGGCCTCAAGAAAGGCTCTCTCCTCACACTCCCTACTTTACCCCAAATTTAGACTCTCTAAGCTCAAGTCCTCTCCCCATCCAAAAGAGCAAAGTATTGTAAACATCAAATGTTTATTCAAACATTTTCCTACGTGGTGCCTCAATAAAGCACAGAATGCTGCATGTAATAAACTCCCAATAAATATAAATTCAAAGTTTTAAGAATGGAGGTGATGTTTTAAAAATTATATTAAGGACGATTAATCTGGTCACAAACTCAGGTGTCAATAAAGGCTGTGACCAGGAAGCCCAGTCAAAGAAGATATGGTATATATATATAGAATGGAATATTACTCAGCCATAAAAAGAATGAAATAATGCCATTTGCAGCAACATGGATGGACCTAGAGATTATCATACTAAGTGAAATAAGTCAGACAGAAAAAGACAAATACCATATGATATCACTTAAATGTGGTATCTAGAAAAAGGATACAAATGAACTTATTTATAAAACAAAAACAGACTCACAGACATAGAAAACCAACTTATGGTTAACAAAGGGGAAAGATAGTGCGGGATAAATTAGAAATTTGGGAGTAACATACACATACTACTATACATAAAATAGATAACGAACAAGGACCTACTATATAGCACAGGGAACTGTACTCAGTATTTTGCAATAACCTACATGGAAAAAGAATCTGAAAAAGAAATATATAGATGTGTGTATATGTGATATATATGAATCATTTTGCTGTACACCTGAAACTAATACAACATTGTAAATCAACTCTACTTCAATTTAAAAAAAAAGAAGAAGAAGAACCATTGCAGCCGTTCAGATGAGAGTTAACTGAGGGCTCATCAGGGGAGAAAACTGTGGGACTGGGAAGAGGAAATGGTGGCATAAAGGTTGGAGGTGGTGGTAGTGACAAGGTCCAGGCATGGGGGGTTCTAGAGCGGGAATCAAAAATTACATCCCTCCTTCTCCAAGCATATTCCAATCAGTATTTTGTTTCACTCTTTACTTTCTCTGGGGAAAAGAGTTTGGGATTTCACAGGGTTCGTGTTATTTAACCCAATGAGCATTTAAGTGGAGAGACTGGAGGGAGAGACTCTTCTAGAAAGAGCTCTTAGGAAAAAAGCTGAAAAGAAAATACGGGTCTCACAAAGCTGGGGATTGTTCCGCAGCGTGATTCATCAAGTGAAACTGTCTCTGCCCCTATCAAAACATGACTTCTGTGACTGGAGGGTTTCCTGAGTGTTTCTTTTCCTCACCCAAGCAATATCCAAACAGCACTGCTCAGTCATGGATTGGGGCCCACAGAAGAAAAATTACAGGAATTCTCCAACCACTGTATTATATTATCTTCGGAAAACAATGCCTTTTTATGAATGAGCTTAGCCACAAACAAAATCGCATCCATTCTAGACAAGAAGACAAAAAACTGTGGTGATATTAGTCAGAAACATTTTTAATAGAAAAATGCCATGTTCCAGAGCAACGTTATTTAGTATTTATCAATACTGTATTTGCTTCCTATAAGATTCATTAGTGCTTTTTCGCACCTTAAAAAAATCATCATCTGAACCAGTGGTGGTTTCTCAATATTATTTCTCCTCTAAGAATAAATTACAAGGCAGAATTTTGACAAAACAAGGTGGTTCTTAAGAAAGGCATTTAAGGGGATGCCTGGTGTGTTCATTTTCAAGGTCTGCTGTAACAAAGTCCCACAAACTGGGTGGCTTAAAACAACAAAACTGTATTGTCTCACAGTTCTGAACGCCAGAAGTCTGAAAGCAAGGTGTCAGCAGGGCCGGGCTCCCGCTGAAGGCTCTAAGGAAGAATCCGTTCCAGGCCTTTTTCTTCACTCCTGGTAGAGGCCAACACACAGCATTCTCTCTGTGTGTCTTCACCTCCTCCTCCCCCGAGGGTCTCTGTCTGTGTGTTTCTCCTCTTCTTAAAAGGACACCAATCATTTTAGATGTGGGCCCACCCTAATGGCCCGAAATTTATGTATTTCCAAATAAAGTCACATTTGCACGTTCCAGGTGGACGTGAACATATCTCTTCGGGGACCCAGTTCAACCCATAATACCTGATAAAATGGAAGTGAAGATACTTTCGCCTGTTTCCTGTGAGTATCACCAGTTAACTGTGAAATATGAATCAAATCATAGTGAGTCTCCAGGGTTTTAGTCTTTCTGGTTGTAAAGTGGGCAGAGCAGGAGAAACTGCATTCATTTCTCTCTCTCCTTGAAGGCAAAGGTGTTCCCTCAACCACTCCGTCTGTGATCAGTTTCCTGTTGAGCGTGAAGGCTCGTCAATGACTCGCCTGTCCAGCTGGGACA